>NC_090929.1:183144619-183448415 GCF_040938575.1 Ambystoma mexicanum
GTGGTACAGAAGATGCATGCAGCAGGTTTAAAGAACACGTGTTATCCATAAGTCTACTCAGGATTTTGCATTTGTATACCATGACATTAAAATTGCCAATGAATACGGCTGCATGTTGACCGCCTTGTGACCACTTGTGCCCCACGCCATACTCGTAAACCGCCCTCCCGGGGATTCAGAACATTGAATTGAAACGCAGTCCCCCGCATACCAGGACTGTGCTCTTATCACCCCCGCCACTGGTGGCTGTACAAAACCGTTTTGCATGTGTCACATAAACTTAACAGGAAAGCATTTAGGGACAGCCTTGCAGTTCTAATTTCCTAATTCCAGAGACGGGTAATGCCATTTTACTACCCCGCTTAATATGCTATACGTGCATGCGGGGGGTGCTTGGCTGTAGTCACAGTATGCCATGGACCAAACGGGTGGCTTTCGAATCTCCCGTTTCTGCCGCTTCATGGCAGATCGAGGGCATAACAAAAAACCGTGTGTGGCCATTCCCGCAATGGACCCTCAACATCCAAACATACCTCTTTCCCCCGATCATTACCTCAGTGGCTAGGAGCGCACACCCAGACAAAGCGGACATCTCTGACTGTACACCTTTCTCGAACCCTTTACAACTTCAAGGCCCTCCAGATAACCCCTCGTCCTAAGCGTTGCTCCTGTATTTCCCAAATCATCATCCTGGTACACACAATAAATACGCTGGTACATTTATGCACTTAGTGCGCCACCCCTAAGTGTGTCTCCGGAACCTCTACCTCGCCTTGACATTCTGGGGCCTTGCGCTAGGCGGACATAACGCGGAAAGGGTGCTGCATCTGCGTTAAACATTCCATAATGGGCCCATCGACGTTGAAACGCCCACTACTTAATCTGTATACTCTGGAAAACGCGCCTGCACCGCAGATCCTCGTTCCTCCTTCCCATGCCGCACGGCTACCGTTCTAACCGATGGATGTCCGGAGCCGATGATATTGACAGTGGAAAACCTGTCCGAGCCTTTGCTAAACCATCACCCGATATACCCCAGGAGACCACCGTATACATCAATATAACCACGCTAATGTCCTTGTTTTACGCATGTCAGCTAGGGCAACGGCAAACCCCTTTGTCCCTTTACCGCCCTTCTCCTATAGAGTCACTGGATTAGAAATTGCGTGCAGCTGATGGAGTGCAACCAATGAGGGAACCGATCGGCATTGACTCACTGTTCATTTAAAAGTGAGACTCCAGGAAATACGTGTCTGCGTACCGACCGAACAAACTACGATGATATGCCCAGGCCCGTACATGGAAACCCCCCAAAACGGGCATGAAAAGACCCGCGGGGATAGGCAACGGCCCCTGGAAGACATGCCTCGCACATTCTGCGCTGACCTTACACCTCTCAAGCAAACATCAATACCCATCTATTATACTACTGCGAAGCACCAGAAAAAACCATTGATGAAATCTGCCAAAAGCACCTTGAAGCAATTACAGCTGCTAACAGTGGAAGTTCAATGCTCTCCATTAACTTGCTGCAACCCCCTGTTCTCAGCACTCGACACCCTGCCGACTATACCACTAACCCTTTATCCAGTACTGGCCCTCGTTAAACTTATTAGCCCGCACCTTACCCGACGCACCTTCCTGCCTGCAACCTTATCGCCGCGCTGCTGGAACCCCGATAAAACGGGAACCCTTCCTCTTTCGGCTGGAACGCTTCCTCCTCTCCGCTTGGGAACTGCAACACGAGCAAACAAAGTCCTCTGTTGGCAGGCGGGCGTCCCACTGCCAAGGCTGGATGCTGCCTGCAGTGGGAACTGGGAAGCCCGCTTGCTTTAAAGGGGGTAGCTCCGCACCTTTCCATTGTAGCCCTTTGCAGGCTTTTTCCCCCTTTTGCCGCGCTGCCTCGTTTTCGTGGGCTTTCCCCTGCTTTTGCCGCGCTTCGGCGGGTACCTCCCCTCCATCCTGAGGAGGGGGAGGGAGATTAGGAGGAGGAGGACACCGCCCGGGTTATCGGGGTGCCTCCTCCATATTCGGAATTTCCGTCGTCACTGTCACAATCCCCAGTTAAAATGAATCAGAGGAAGCATGCATTTTGTAAGCCCTGGAACATACACGTAAACCGTAAAACCGAGCTCTAAGCTGTTTAGGCCTTGTTTTTTTACACTTGGGGGACGAAGTGGGGAAACATAATGGGATATACATTCCCGTTGTTCCTTAAAATAGCCAAGGATTGTCTACTAGCATGTATTTCCAGGCTTTAAAACCAATGGATTGCTGGAGAATTTGCCTGCCTTTGCTAACAGCAGGCACATTCCAAGGGATTCCATTGTAAATGCTGCCTGCAAAGCGTAATTTGCATGCAGCATTTACAGTTTTTTCAAAACAGTTTGGAAAAGGGAACCGTAAAGCCAATTTTGACAGTGTTTACTCTTTGCATTTCCACTGCGTTTAGGAAATGACCAAAATTGTATGGAGGGGTACTTTTGCCCTTTTGCAACAAAGTGCGAACAAACATGATCCTCCCTCCAGTGCACTTAACGATCTGTATGAAATAACCACTGCGAAGTGTCTGGCACCATGTAAACAGTCACGTAGGCTTGATTTTTTGAAAGACATACTTCTGACCTACAAGCCTGCTACATCCCCTTACTGGCAGGACTCTTCCACTAGCGCTGTTGCAGCACTGAAGTGACAGGCGGGAAGAAGTTTGCTCTCCAGCATGATAGATCACAGCACCACCATCATCATGCCACTATGCTAATAAGTGAAATTATGGCTTAAACAGGAAATACATGTTTGTAGTTTAATAGTAAACAATGTACCGCTGTGAAAGTTTCCCAAATGTAGGTGGCACCCTTGTTTGTTAAACTTTCATTGGACCACATAACTTGAAAAAAGACCACATTAACAAAGCGAATCCTTGTGGATGATGTGCAGTTGTTTAAAAGGCAGTTTTAACGGGGTTGGGTTCACATTTTCACCCATCACGTGGGCTCCTTACCCATCATGTCTAGGATGCTCTGGTGGTTGGAGATGATCACACATGGCCCGTCAACCTGTAAATTCTCCAAGCCTTTCACCTCGTACCTCAATCCGTAGGCATACTTCATAGAGCGCACAAAAGCCCGTATTACCCTGCAAAAAGATAGAGCAACATGGTTAGTGATTAGCTGGTCCATAAAGGCAAGCAGATAATGCCATATGCGATTCGCGGCAGAGCTGCTGTTTAATCCAAGTAACAGGTCTAATACCAGGCACCAAAACGTGTAATTTGGTGTATGTTAGTCTTGACTTTCGTGTTTTCTGTAAATAACTTTCGTATCATTCAGTAATATTGGTTTTCTTCATAACATTTTACATCATGAATATTTTTCAACTATAAAGCGATGTACTATTAAGGCTGAGCTCTTCAGCCTATGGAATAGTAACATCCGTTGAGGTTTTGGAAGGAGGCCACAATTCAATTGTCTAACAAAACATCACAAGCAATACATTTAGGTGGAGATAACTTGTTTACTACTTTGGTCAATGGGGCTTGTAAGGAACTCATGGTGGCAACAGTAAAGACAGACAAGTGATCACAGTTCACAGGTGTTTAGTCAACTGTAAATGCAGGGTGGAAAAACACCCAACGTAAATCTAAGATGGGAGCAAGCTTCGACCATCAAATGAAAAAGGAGGCAGTCCTAGTGGCGTCTTGTCAAAGTAAAAAGGCATATAGCAAAAAAAAAAAAAACGATTGCCAAATCCTTACAACTAATTATAGAAATAGTCTAGGATAAGGTTTTCAATAAAGAAAAAGGTGTTCACAAATAATATAGGATGCTACTGCAATGGGCCTCCCTTCCCCATGTTTTGAGCACGGGAGAAGGTGGATCTCCTCAGCACAGCACACACTCGAGCTCTCCCAGCACGAGCCGACGGTTCCGTTCCAGCTATCAGGTTCTTCGATGGTTATGTCTCTTAACAAAAGCCTCTTTCCTTCGAGGGCCTGCAGTTTTCAAAAAACAAAAACAAAATTCGGTCCCAAGTATACTTTTGGTGAAGGTTTCACCTTTGGGTCCCCCTATTCGGGCAGAAACCCCTCACAAGTCGTATTCAACAAAATCAATTAAACAATTCCTTTCTCAATGAACTTTGGGTGATGACATTCCACCCCTGGTGACCCCTAGGCGTCTTGCATTCACAAATCTTAATGTCTATTTAAACGGTTCCGGCTTCACCCCATTTTGTCAGACTCCCTCTGCCGGGTAAACTCTTGCCAACTTTCGCACAAACAGTTCACTGTGAACCTTCTTTGGTCGGTTTAATTTCTGTCCTCACACTTCATAGCGACTTCAGGCATCGCCCCTTTTTGTTAGCATCCATCTGCCAGGTTAACTTCTGCCAACCTTTGCTAAACAGTTCACTGTATTTCGGGACTTTGCCCCTTTTTGCTAGCATCCTTCCGCTGGGTTCACTCTTGCCAACCTTTACAACACACAGGTCATACACAAGTTTTACCAAGCAGGACTCATCTCTCTTTCCTTCACAATCATCTGTCGGTCAAAGACTTTTGAAGGTACAGAGGATTTTACAAAACCCATGAATGACCACTTTGACCTCTCTTCACCTCTTCCTAAGAACGCCTTCTGGTTACATTAGTCTCTACCATTGAGTAATCACCCAGAGTTTCCTGCGTTAGCACACACGAGGTCCCGGATGCCTCTGTTGCTGGTTTTCCCCCTCTATCATCAATAGTGGCTACCTTTTGTTCAACATAGTTCGGTTTCCTATCGACTCTTCCAGCGACTCACCGCCTGGCTTGCCTTCTCTATAGAGTCAAGGTTGGTACCTCAGAGACAAGCGTCTCTTCCCGACTTGGTAATCAGCGGAGGAGGGTCTTGTGTACCTTTGACATCTGCTGCAATACACGCTGGCTGTCCTCAGTCTTATTTTTCCATCTGCTGAGGTTTCACGGGCCTTGATCGGAAAGGGCAAGTTCGCTTCTCTCCTTGTCACACTGGTATGCGCTGTATTTCGTCTCCTCTTCAACTTCTGTACTGAGTTAGCTCTCACGTTGTGCTGTCTGCCTTGCTCGTTCTGTGCTCTCATGCTCCACCTTTTATCCCTGTGGGTAAGGGACAAAGGCTGTTAGGTGTGTGTGATTTTGGTCAATTGACTGACTTTGCCCGACCCTTAGGTTGGGACATGTCAGGTGAACAGCTCTGGAATTAGTCAGTTGTCTTTTGTGTTGTGCGAAAGTGTTCATGTCAGAAAGGGGGGGGGTTAGAGTGGTTGAGTATCCTACAAGGTATAGGGAGGAAGAGGTGTAGTATGGGATTATGTTTCTCGTCCTCGGGGTTTGGGTAAATTCGGAAGAATGAGATTGGTAGGGTTTGTGAAGCAAACAGGGATAGCCGGGAACCGAGGGGATTGCAGGAACGTTAATGGTTTGTCAGGGTAGATTGGGTGTTTGGAAATGAATTATCAGAGGGACGTGGAGAACAATGGTTGGGTTATTCTGGTAGGCAGCATGAAAACAGTGATTCTGAGAGAGGTTGTTTCCTACTGTAACAGTGTTTGGGCTTTTAATTGGTTTACCAGAGTTGTATGGGTGGCAGGATTTTAATAAGGGAGTTTCATTGGGAAGAAGGGAGATGGATGCCGTACAAACTACAAAGGATTTAGGGATCTTATTCTCCTCTCGTTCTTCCTGAGTATAATACTGCGTCTCACCTGGTGCTTTCTCCCCAGCACAACCCCAGGCTCCTCTACCCAGGTCATCCTCCCTAGCTCGTCCACCCCTAGGGTTGGGATCTGAGAGCACCAGCCCTCCCCTGACTACCTGAGTAAGGGATTCCCAAGGTCTACTTGGGAGAAGATCCTCAGGTTTTTCATAAGCTATACCATTATGCCAAACTCTATCAACAAATTACCTGCTATAGTATAGCTTTATAGAAATGCATCATACAAGCTTATCAATGCCACCATTACTAATGTAATTGCAATTTATACTGCACCACTTAACCTAGTGTCATCGCAATGCTTCCTTCCCTGACATTTAATCTGTGATCAATTCATTTGTGAATTATTTTTATATCAACGCAGAATGTCCTGTCCTCCAGCAGAATTGCTACACCCCTGAGCTGGACAGGATGTTCATATGTTCATCACGGATGTGTTTCTGTTGCAAAAGAAACATGTGTATTTCTTAATCTGGAAAATGGCAAGCACAGTGCAAACACCTGTTTTTGTGCAGCTGAAAATGTTTGTTCAACAAGGTAAATAGAGGCCAACAACAGAAGATCGTGCCCATTTGAAATGTTGTTCGAAATGTTACAACACATCTAAACGTGCTCAACACAATTATTGTGTGGGGCAGAAATAATTCCCAGCATGGGAGGTGGGTCAGGGAAAGTTTGAGTCATCAAAATGAACGTACTATGAAAATTCTGCCCCCTAAAATTTGAGATATTGTGTTATGGGAAGCACTGTCCTTTGGTTGAGAACCATGCACCACATAAATAATGTTCTAGAATATCTGTGCCAGCAGAACATACTATCAAGGTTGGGGCGTTGTAAAGGTAGGAAGGATAGAAGAGCACATTACTTACCCCTGTCCATGTTCTTTCGACTCGATGTTCCTCCCATGTAGTCCTCATCTTTGAATATATTCCCATCCAGCATCAGCTGCTTCAGAAATGTTTTACTCTGTAGAGGGTACCATGCGTTGTCGACCTGGTGTCCCTGGGCAGCCTCCATCCGGCCCCTCGACCATGATGTTGGTATAAAAGGCATGAACCACACCCGTTGCCTCAGATTCCGTTTTTCCCCCTTGTAAGCACAGTCGTCTCGAAGGTCGCAAAATGACCAGGCACTGAAAGAGAGGAAGGTGTAAATCACAGAAAGACTACCAAAGATAGAGGGGTGGGTCAGGAGGGCGATGAGGAATATGCAGGAGGTACATCCAGCTGAAAGAACATTACCAAAGGTAAGTAATTTGTCCTTCAAATGGACTGTCTTCCCACGTATTGCATATCTTTGATAGACTCCCATAGCAGTATGTTGAAGGAGGTGGGAGAGAAGCATATATTTTTCATGTATGCTGCGCAAAACAGGATTTTCAAACTTCACCTCTTGACCCGATGCAGAATCCAGGCAAAAATGCTTGGTGAAGGTATACAGAGAAGACCAAGTTGCAGCACTACAAACATCCTGCACTGGTACCCCTCGCTGCAAAGCCAAAGAAGTAGCCACAACTCTAGTAGAATGTACCCTCGAACCAGTAGGGACATCCTTGCCCGCCAAGTCGTAGAATTTGAAGCTACATAAAACAGTCCATCGGGTTATGGTCTTTTTGGTAACAGTGTGGCCTAGCCTGTGACCAGCATATCCAGCAAAAAGCTGATCATCCTGTTTGATTTTGCCCATCTTGTTGATATAGAAACTGAACACCCCTTTTGGATCCAGTCAATGCAGCCTCTCCTCCTCCTTGAAAGGATGCAGAGGTAAATAAAGGTAGGTAGCTATAACAATCTTCTGCGCCAGGTGAAACCCAGAAAACACCTTAGGCAGGAAGGAGGGATGGACCTTCAAAACAACAATTTCTCTGTAAAAGTTTGTAAACAGTGATTCACAAGACAACGCTTGCAACTCCCTGACTCTGTGAGCTGAGATTATAGCCCTCAAAAAGACAGTCTTGAGGGTCAACAACCTCAAAGGGCATGAATGGAGGGGCTCAAATGGAGCTCCCTTGAGAAATTTTAAAGCCAAATTTAAATCCCAAACTGGGACAATAAATGGAACAGGAGGAAAAGCGTTAGTTAATCCCTCTAGCGAGTGCTTAAAGATAGACCACGCCGCCAGATATCCTTTTGCAGTAGATACCTGCAGCCCCTAATGGGCAAACTGAAGCAAAACAAAAAAACACTGTGGGTGTATCACAAGAAAAAGGATCAATATTCTTTGCCCTGAAACAGCTGCAAGACTTGTTCCAACAGCAGCGTTAGAGAGCCTTTGTTGCTGGCCTTCAAGCCGAAAGTAACACCTCCATTACGTCTTCCCTGAGGTCCCAATTCTTGTATCTTAACCTCTCAGAAACCAGGTGTGGGTGAAGAATGCGGCCTCCCTCTTGTGAGAGCAGGTCCTCTCTTTGGGGAAGATGAACTGAAGGGCAGGTGGACATGTCCAGAAAGGTTTGGGTACCACGTTCTCCTTGCCCAATCCAGGGCAATGAGGATCATGATTTCTCAAAATTCCTGATCCTCCTGATGACATGCCGAATGAAGGGAACGGAGGAAACCCGTAATGGAGTGAACATTCCTAGTCCACTACGAATGCGTCTTCCAGAGCTCCTCTCTGAGGAAATTCCCTAGAGCAGAACAGGTCACACTTCCCGTTGAAACTGGACGCGAACAGATCAACTTGAGGGGTTCCCTAAAAGGCAAAGATCACTAGAAGGACTTCTTGGGTTAGCTCCTACTTGCGAGAGACTGTGCTATGCCTGCTCAGAGCGTCCTCCGCCGTGTTCTCTCCGGCTAAATGAACGGCCAAAAGAGAGATTCCTTCTTGCAGTGCCCAGAAGCAGGGCTGCAATGCATCTCTCTGCACAGTGGTAGTGACCCTACACCTCCTCTCTTGTTGAGGTAATGCATGGCCACCATTATCAGGACATTCTTTCCCCATAGGGAGGGCAGAAAGGTCATCAGTGCTAGTTTGATTGCCCTGAGCTCCAAAAGGTTGATGTGTAGTTTGGACTGGAATGGAGACCAACAACCACCAATTGTCAGATTGATGGCATGGGCTTGCCATGCCGTGAGGGAAGTGTCTGTAACTACCTTCATCACTGGCCATGGTTGCCAAAAAGGTTCCCCTTTCAACACATTCCCCTTGCAGGCCTATGCGATGGGTCAGAAATGCGAGACGGACAAGTAGATAGAGTTTTCTCACAAGTAGCCATTTTATTAAACAATAAGGGTGAAACAAACACCTATCTTTCCCTAGCCTAACAAAGGTTTCCCTACCTATTATACACAGACTAAAGCATCGTTATTTCCGAAAAGGCAGTGAGGATCGCGCACAACAGCCCAACTGGAAGGAAGAAAGAGTCTTCCGAGTGCTACAAGGTTATCAACCACCCTCCCAGTGAACGGCAGAGTTGGGCAGGTGCAGAAGCAGCAGTGGTAACAACCTTGACTTCTACATCAAAGGTGTGAAAGACGGAAAGCATCTTAACACGAACGATGAGTTGAAGGAAGCAAAGAAAGCCTGGTCTGTGTTTAACTGAAATGCTTTCTACGGTATCCGAGGGATGAAGGTTACGCGAGCGCTGATAAGCTGCGAGAGAAAGTGAATCCATTGTTAAGAACTGTGAATGTGAAATACAAAGTAGCAGAGTTGTCAGGCGAAGTGAGATTGCCCAATCAAAAGTCTCTGTGAAATGTTTTAAAGCTCTACAGAAAGTGGGAAGTGAGAGAAGAGCATTAAGTGAAAAGCTCACAAACTGTTGAACTTTGTTTTGCAGAATTTGGCAAGAGAGCGAAAAGAGGGTCCGAGCCCTGACCGAGGGAGACCCGTGTGTAAAAGTAAAAGGAGGGCCCGAGCCCGACTGAGGTAGACACGTTTGAAAAGCAAGTCATACGTAACAAGTACATGTTGCAAAAGACATTGGAACTGAAGGAAAATATAGACAGGCCGATTCATGGAATTAATGTGCGCTGAAAATATCGGCGCAAGCGTGCGAAAATTGCGATTCCCAGTGAAAGAGCGAAAATCGCAGTGCAAGTGCGAATATCGCAGGGAAACCAGCGCGAAGCACGTCGGCGCACAGGTCATCTAACGGCGTGCGCTAAGGCCACAGCGAAAGCGCACATAGCGCGGCGCTCATTACAAAAGTAGGCGGAACACAGGGCGTGACACGCGGAATGGGGAACAACTCGTGAAAATGTGGGCGTCACGGGGGAAGTACAGGAGGCAAGTGCACGGAACGCCCACATGCTCGCCTACAAGACGTATTCATGGAATCGAATAGGGCAAAACAGCGCACGGGCAAAGACGCGCACAGGCCCAAACACGTCCGCCACACGAAGGCAGGCGGTTCAGTCCCTGCGCATGAAAAAAATGTGCGCCAAAATGTGCGCCCACAAAAAGCAGGTATATACAGCTATGTAGAATGTCCCATACTGTGGGCCTCTAGGACAAATGACCTGCAAAGGGGTACGCAACAAACACAGACACCCGCTGTGTGAAAAATAGCGTGTGCGTGTATTTCGGGGGTGCGCGGGAAGTTCTACACACTATTTGCCCTGGGGGAGCGGGGTACGTGTATTACAGGGGTTCGCGTGAAGTTTCACACGCGATTGGCCTGGGTACGTGTATTTCAGGGGTGCGCGTGAAGTTTCACACGCGATTGGCCTGGGTACGTGTATTTCAGGGGTGCGCGGGAAGTTTCACACGCGATTGGCTTGGGTACGTGCATTTCAGGGGTGCGTGTGAAGTTTCACACGCGATTGGGCCTGGGTACGTGTATTTCAGGGGTGCGTGTGAAGTTTCACACGCGATTGGCCTGGGTACGAGTATTTCGGAGGGGGCGTGAAGTGTCACACGCGATTGGCCTGGGTACGTGTATTTCAGGGGTGCACGTGATGTTTCACACGCGATTGGCCTGGGTACGTGTATTCCAGGGGTGCGCGGGAAGTTTCACACGCGATTGGGCCTGGGCGAGCGGGGTACCACTCACTGTCTGCCTTGCGTGTAGAATAACGCGTAACCAACACCCACCCACTGTGAAGTAATAGCGTGTGAACCCCAACACCTGGAAAACACACGCACCACACCCCACGAAAAGCACGTACAGGCCCGTGCGTGATACGTCGCAGACGCGCTTACGTACTGAGGACCTTTGGTCCAATGAAATCGCATATGCGTGCTGACTGCTTACGTGCTAAGGGACTTTCCTCGAATTACACGCTGACGTGCAAGAATTTCACGTGCCAAATCACTCCGTATCAAGCTGGCAACGCGAAAACACACAGAAGACCAGGCTCCTGCCCAAAAGGCCGAATTACTGCCCCCCAGAGCCCCGACCAGCCTCCCACGAGCCATCTGCTGCTGCCTGCCTGCTTCCATCGTGCCCTGCCATTTTGTGCCTGCACATCTGCCATCTGCAGGGGTCCAGTTGCTGTGTCCACCCCTGCTGGAACAGAAGACTCCCGACTGGTATGCCATTGCTCCACAGCCCAGCCCCAGGACCCAGTTGCTCACCCACACCTGCCTCGGGGGTCGCCATGTCGGGGCAAACACCATCTGAGACCACTGGTGACCCCCAGCCAGAGGGGCAGAGGGCCACCAGCTTCAGTCAGAAGGAAGTTGGTGTCCTGGTGGAGCTTGTCCTGGGGCATTATGATGCCCTCTTCGGATCATCACGCGCCAACAAGGAAGGACGGGACAGGATCTGGGACGACTTTGTGGTTGCCATCAACGCGGAAGGGGTGGCAACACGCAACATCAAGCAAGTCAAGAAGCGCTGGGAGGACTTGAGGTCCAGGACCCTCTTAAAGGCCCGGCGCCTCGTGGAGGGGGGCCGGGGCTGCATGAGTACCATCCAGCTGAGGGTCCTGGAACACGTACGCCCAGCGCTCCACGCCCAGATCCTTGAGAGGCAGACCCGTCTGGAGTTGAGCAGTAAGTGGCCAAGCATTGCTGTGTGAGACAGGGCATGTTGCAGTGTGCTGGTTGTCTGATACTTGCCTGTATGTGTGACATTGGACATGTACGTATGTGTGTGTGCAGGGACATCATGGTCATGCATGTGAGACCAGTATTTCCATGGTTGGTGCATGTGTTTAAATGCAACATGGGGAGCTCTATGCGGAATGGACACATGAGAGCATGCCAGTCTCTGTTCCTGGACATGGGTGGGGGTGGGGGATGGGTGCTGATGCCATGTACATGTATGGTGTCCATGTCTGTGTGTCTGACCTGCGTGTCTGTGACTTGTGAATGCCATGGATGCATGACACATGTCTGTGACAATGTTCAGATTCACTGATGCAGCCTAGTCATCCTTGTATCCACTGTGTCTGGGGTGTACGAGGCCAGATGGATGAAACTACGGTGAAGTGTGTGCATGTGATAGGCATGACCCATGATGCATGTGAGTTTCAAACCAACATTGTATGTTTCAAGAGTCCCTTGGACATGTATGCTAATGTCCATGGCATGCGCCATGCCTGTTACTGAATGTGTTTTGCCTGCACTGACCCATGTGTTGTGGAGGGACATGATGGAAGCGATGTTTGACAGTGCCACTCATCTGCCATTGCTTCCTGTCCAGGGGACCATTGTACAGTACCCTGATGCTTGTGTTCTATGTCTCCCTCTACACAGCGGCAGGTGAAGAGGAGGGCGGAGACGGCGCTGTGGAGCAAAGCGGCGGGGATGCCCCCACGGCTGCAGCGGAAGGGGTGGGTGAGCCCCCACAGGGGCTTGCAACGGCGGACGACGGTGTGGAGCCATCGAGGTTGGTGGTTTCCACAGAGGAGGAGGAGGCCGCTACTGAGCTGCACATGGGGCCTGGTGGGGGTGGTACCACTGGTGCAAGTGGTGCTGTCCAGGGGCAGGAGGCAGCACAGGTCGCCGTGGAGGGGCCTGTGCATGTCACTGTCCCTGACACTGTGACTGCACCACCATGCACCAGCAGGGATGCCCCATCCCAGGCCCGTCCGCAGGTAGGGGGGATGTCCATGTCATCTGACACTCCTCTACCTGCGGACGAGGGGACCCCTGGCCATATGGAGAAGGTCCTGATTGGTGTCGCGTTGCGCACGGGTGTCATTCGTGATGACGTGCGTGTTTTCTGGGGGGAGCACGCACGTCATCACGAAGAGCCGCGTGCCAACGTGGCCCAGTTGGGAGCGACCATGGTCGGGGGTTTCGTACATGTGTCGGCCACTCTGGCAACCCTCTCCTCCTCTGTGGAGCCTCTGCGCCAGTCGTTCTCCATGCCGTCTTCCGGCCCAGATGCCACCAGGGTCCCCTGTGGACCTGCCCCGACCAACGCAGCCAGCTCGGTGGGGCTCCCATCCCTGCCACAGTCGGGAGTCAGAGGTCCAGCAGAGGTGGACACACCAGCAACTGGACCCCAGCAGATGGAGGATGTGCCGGCATCATCGGGCAGGGCACGTGCACAACGGCGTCGGTGGATTCCATGAGCCTGGATGCCGTCGTGCTGACAGAGGCAGTGGCGTCGAAGGCAGCGGCAGGCTCGACGTGGGAGGCATCATGGCTCGGGGCCATCTACATCAGAGGGGCAGGCATCGGCCGGAGGGCAGGAGAACCCTGGAATGGGAGTGTCTTCCGTGTGGCAGTGGTTGGGCCAGCAGATAGGTGCGTAGCGGCCGCGGCCGGAGGAGGAACAGCTCACAATGGTCAGGGCGGAGAACTCCATGCGCAGGACGCTGAGGCGGGCTGAGTGCCTCGAGGGTATTCGCAGGGAGTTGGAGCTGGACACCGCATTATCCCTGCGAGACCTCGGGGCCAGTGAACATGCCCGCCCCCAAGCCATTGAACAGGAGTTCCATGATGCCCTTGCCCATGACATCAACCAGTGAACCGTTGGACTTGCCTGCCGCCATTGTATATAGTTCATTAGTGTTTAGTTTCCTTTCTTTTTTTCTTCTCTTTGGGGCACATGGACTATGCCCCACATTTTTGTATATAGTTGTTTATTCTGTAGGCTTTTTTGTAGGTTTCCTTTGGACAGTTGGGCTTATGGACCCAGGATGTCATCCATGTAAATAGTTGGAGTGTGCATTTGTCGGCTTTTTCTTTTTTGATTTTTCCATGGAGCAATGGATTTTACTTTTTCATTTCGGTTTGGATTTGCTTTGTTGGAAGGAGACTTTGGAGACATTTTTGATTTCATATATTTTGGATTCTGATTTCCTTTTTTTATCATTATGTGACATTCTGCATTGTTTTCCTTATGTCCATTGTTTGGTATTTGATTTTCTTTCACCACATTTTTTAGTCAATACATTTGTTCCCGTACTTCAATGTGTGGTATTCTTTCATTGGTTTCATGCATGTCACTATGTGGGTCTTCACATTCACTGGCACCCATTGTGTGAGTGTGACGGACATGTGCTGATGTACATACATGCCATTTGGGTTGTTTCATGTAATGGGCATTTCAATGTGGGGTGTATGTTATGCTTGGTTGGTTATTTGGGCAGGGGTGGTGTGCCGTGGGATTTTGGTGGACATGAGGGCCATGATTGTGGGTCATGTTGACATGTTGGGGGGGGGGACATGAGTGGGACATGAGTGGGGGCCTGCTGGCAGATGCCCCTGACTGCTGGGGGGTGGGGGTGCTGTGGGACATGAGTGGGGGCCTGCAGGCAGGTGCCCCTGACTGCTGGGGGCTGGGGGTGCTGGGGGACATGAGTGGGGGCCTGCTGGCAGGTGCCCCTGACAGCTGGGGGGTGGAGGTGCTGGGGGACATAAGTGGGACATGAGTGGGGGCCTGCTGGCAGGTGCCCCTGACTGCTGGGGGGTGGGGGTGCTGGGAGACATGAGTTGGTGATCATATTGCAACGTGACATGTGGCTTGGCTGAGGGGCATGCCCATGGTGGATGGGCTGCCTGCAGGACATGACCAGGGGTGCAGGGTAGTCCCCTGTGGTGTGGGCTGCCTGCAGGGGCTGTGGAGGGGGTAGAGGGGACACCTAGGAGGACCCACACTGCCAATTCATGTGTGAAACGTACCGCGCACCCCTGAAATACACGTACCCAGGCCAATCGCGTGTGAAACTTCCCGCGCACCCCTGAAATACACGTACCCAGGCCAATCGCGTGTGAAACTTCACTCGCACCCCTGAAATACACGTACCCAGGCCAATCGCGTGTGAAACTACCCGCGAGCCCCTGAAATACATACACCCCGCTCCCCCAGGCCCAATCGCGTGTGAAACTACCTGCGAGCCCCTGAAATACATGTACCCCGCTCCCCCAGGACCAACCGCGTGTGAAACTTCCCGCGCACCCCTGAAATACACGTACCCAGGCCAATCGCGTGTGAAACTTCCCGCGCACCCCTGAAATACATGCACCCAGGCCAATCGTGTGTGAAACTTCCCTTTTACTTAGACTGACTAGGACTGTTTCTCTATTAATTGAATCAAGATATACTCCCATCTTAGTTATAGGGCCAGACTGGAGTTTTTCCAAACCCCTTAAATTTAACAATTATAATTAGAATTGATTATTTAGAACGTGCTTGATACCCAGAGTTTTTTAAGCATGATACAATAAAGGTTTGAAACTTGTAACTCTTGTAGCTGTGTCTACTTGTGGTACCATACCTCCCTTACAGTGCCCATTCATGCAGCTCACGTTTACATTTTACAGACACTCATCTCAATAATGTCATTTTATGTCTTGGGTACAAATAACCCTTGGTGACATTACAATTATAAGTAAAATAAATTGCTAATCAAATAGGTTTGTTTACTAAGCAAGAAAATTGAAATTAGCAAACTCTGCTAATCAATTTTTGAAAACTAATTTATGACTTGAATAGAAGAATATACATGCAATACACAAACTGTGATGCATACACAGAGCATAAGTTCTTCTGTTTTTAGATACCGTAATAAGGTTATCTTTACTTACAAAATAGAGGATGCAGCAAACCTGTGATTCTGCCAAACAAACTACTATGTGGTGGAATTATTTTAACACTCAGAGTGAACAGTCCCAACATAAACCTATACCTGGCATCACTACACACAGGAGTCCAAGGAGAATAAACATCTTGGTCATCCTACTCTACTGACATGAAATGCTCTAATACCCGTGGTACACGAACATTAGAATCTTTTGACAAACAAACACACAAACAGCATATTCACCCAGGTCTCCTTATCAGTCCATCAGGAAAAGAACTGAATGCCACTGAAGGATGGACAGAATCATACAAATACCATTTGCACACGTTGCCTACAGAAATGTGGTTGTTTTACAAAGAAACAGTTGGCTGAGAGGCCACATAATATCCATATGGATATTAGAAGAGAGATTGGTTATCTCTAGGCAGAGGCCAGGAAGAACCCCCAGAGCCATTTCACACACCATGCATCCATACCAGGGACGGAAATATGTGGGTCCACCAGAACTGCTAATGTTTTCTGCATGAGAGAGGCCTAACGGAATGGTCAGCTATGTGAAAACTACTCACAGAAATGCAAGAATCATATAGTGTGTGTGGTTTACTGACAGTAAATCAGGAGCAACGAAATCTGATCTACCAATAGATTCCTTAAAATGAGTATAAACTCGAAATACATGTTTTTAGATGTTTCGTATAGTCCTCGAATTGGTATCTGCCACCAAAGGAGGAGAGTCCAAAACACTATTGCTGCAAGACTTCATTCTGAAATGGCTTTTCTGTGCTGCATGTGGTTTTGCACCTCTGCAGGCAGAAAAGCATGTCTGATGTGGGATCTTTTTTATTTATTTATGTATTTATTTATTTTCCCTGGTGCACTTGATCTCGAAAAGTAATCCCACTTTACATAAGGCGTTGGAATAAAGGTCTAAGTGAACAGTTTCCCCTCCCACTCAGACATTTCAGCCAGGTCGTCTCCAGGACCACCAGGTGGAAATACACCCATAGGACCTTTTTATGGGAGGAAGGAGATATCCCCACGGAACCCCTGCATATCCTGCTGTGACGGAATGCCATGTTGTGAGAGCACGATAGCCTGACCTGCATTGGCATTGATTATTAACAATTGAACTATGTTTGTAATTCTGTTTCTATAAGTGAAATCTGCTCATCAGAACTCCATGCTAAAAAGCATAATGCTCATGTGTACTTGTTTTGAACGTCTCCTGACATCCCCAGTGTCAACAGGGTGGGTTCAAAGGTCACATGTGGCTTCCTGAACACAGCTGCTGGAACACAAAGCTCCAACAGGCAGAGGTGGCTTTTTAAACCTCTGTACCTATGGTTAAAAATTTCATAATGGTGCACCCCAGTCAATCTGGTGGTAGTTATTAATATCTAAATATATGCCATAACTTGTTTATTGTTTTGTGACATAGTTTATTAAAACCTTTTATAATTTAGATAATATACAATTATAAAGTAAAGTAGTAAAATAGTACATATCAACAGAACAATCATGCATATTTCATATTTCAACACACAAATAACATCAAGATATTGTTATAAGATCAGTTCAATTACTTTTATAATATTAAAATGTATCTAAAAATTAATCATCAATGCAATTTTCACCTTACAATTCATTAACGATCTTCAAAAACCGAAAACATGTTATTGTCAATGAAGGAAGTTTACTCTAAATTACACACATCCACAATAACTCTGCATTTACTACACTGGGATAGACACATTTCCTAAATATAATAATTTTCCAACACAATATTGCCTCACAATAGAGCACTACATGTTTGAGAGTTTCTAACTTCCCATGAGCTTTGCATAACCAAAAGTACTGTTCCTTTTTTACAATGTCCCCAATTGGACCCCATCCATCTAGTGAGCACAAAAGATTAAAAAGGGAAAGCATGTATAGATCACATATTTTCTGGTCTGGAAAGCAGAAAATATGTTTAGGGAGTAATCCCATGGCTCTATTGATATTACAATATTCACTTGAGTGTGTGTTTAAAAATGTAGAGATGTTGGCAGCACTAGTCATACTGTTTCAATTTACTTTTAATGAAAACTGGATTCTCCAATAATATCTTTCCTAGAATCAAGTTTGCCTAGAAATTTGTCATTCTATTGCAAATTTAGACAGAATTTGCAAGGCATTGTTTAACAGTATTTGGTTCTAATTGGCATATATTGAATCTTTGGGGGGATTTAACATTTTGTGAAAAATACTGAAGTTATTCCAGTCTAGTAAAGATTGCCAGAAATGTAGCCTAGACAAATAAGAGAAACAGGAACAGTATTCAGGAGCCTAAGGGTACTTCTCCACATAGACCCTTCAAGTGAAGACAATAAATTGACTGTTCGGGGACTCTGAATTTGCATTCACACAATATGGCTGGCACTATTTTCCACTTGTAAAATTTGATTAATGGAAGCAAAATAAATGTACAAAATGTACGATTGAATTTTGGCATTTGAGGAATCACTAGGACATTTTGCCTTTTAATCTACTTATAGTATCTTTTAAAGTGGGATTAGAGTGTACTGAAAAGCCCTGATAAATCAAATGTGATACAGTTTAAAGAGTTTCTCTATTTATTATCCATTTAAAACTCTTTGCTTGTCTTTTAGGAAAATTATTAACTAATATCACTAAGTTTTCATAAATTCATCTGCAGGTCATTAGATTGTAAGAAACCCTCAAGACTATTAAGGGCACATTGAAAGCCAATCTGTTTTTTTTATCGAAGACTATGATGTAATCTGTAAATAACAAAAATGTGATTTCTAACTGGCCCACTTTTGGGAGAAAAGTAGCAAATTTGTTTACCACCTCGTCAAGATCTGCTAAGTATAATTTAAATAAACTGGTGCCATACACAACAAAATACTCAATTGTTGCTAGTAAAAAAAAATAATCAGACAATGATAGTGAATCGATTTCAAATGTCAATGAGGTATATTTAATTAAGAATAAAATGTCCTCACAAAGGGATCATACCACTTTGATTCTTGAATTGGATTGTCCATGGAAATGGGAGAAACCTTACCCAGGCCATTGACTATTTTCCATTGAAGAAGCAGACCCAAACGTGGCCCTCATTACACCAATCCCACTCTCATCCAGGCAACAGAGAACCGAGAGATGTACATCGCTTCTGGGCCCTTCCACACCATCTCAAATGTATCACAGTTGTAAAAAGTGCTACTCACTCAGACAACCATCCAGACCTTACCCAGATGACAGTATTGAAGAGATACAGCTGTCATCAATTGAACAAGTCGACTGACTGCAACCTTGAAGAAAGCTGATGTCACAACTGACATCATGACATAGATACGCTAGACATGAAGGACATAGGAATCCCTTCACGAAGCTACGCAACACTTTAGTTTATTGCTGAAAGACACAAAGCAAATGCTTATGACTCACATAGTTAAAGGACTGACACATGTATACCTTTTGCTACGTGGAAACTGCAAGACGCCTAAGAATACATATGAACAGCATGCCTGTGCTTAATTGCAATTAACATGGACAGCCAATAAAGATGAAAGCTATAGGTACATTGGCGTGAACGGGAAAAGCAAGACGAACTTCAGAATACAGGTAAAGGCTGACAGACTGATCCTGCTGAAGCATGCAGACACTGTGCACAGCCTCACCAAGGACAAGTAGGGGAGGAAAGTTTCCAGTTAACAAAGGCGATAGGAAACCTGCGAGGGACACAGTCAACATTCCTCTTAATTACAAGCAGGGGAGTTCCATTTTCTGGTCCCTAAATACGTGACTTGAATCTACGAGAGAGAGCCTATCCATTTGAGGCAGATGGAGGAAAGCTCTTCCCATTGAACTAAAGGTAGAGGAAAACAATTATACAGGTTCAAAGCCTGTCTCAGGGCCTAGGAAATCAAAGATGTTAACCTACTGAGAACATGCAGCACATTTGGGTTAATTCCCACTACCTTGAAAAGTTGATTGCTGGTAACTGTTCAGAGCTCCAAGGCTAAGAAGACCATTTCTGTCCAATCCCTAAACACATTCCACGGTAAATGTCCAGTATCACATTTTGGGTGTGTCTATCTGCAGAATGGGATTACCATAATAAACAGTTTTGGACCCAAATGACCAGACAGACTCAAAGAATATGGCAAAGTACTACTTTACTATCCGTTCAATAAAGTAAGGCAATCTGTATTGTAGTCCACACGCTCACAATGCAGATTAGTTACTAAAAGGCTTTTTACCTCAATGTGCGTCAGCTATGACATCATGGTACGTGGCGAATAATAAAACCTATCGGGTTTAGGGATAGGAACATTCCTACTTATAGAGTCCAAAAGTGTTAGTATTTTTATTGGCTGCCCCTCTTCTGGTAGGCAAGCCTCAAAATTCCCTCTAACTACGTATAAAACCGTTTATAGAAATATAACAGTAACAGATTGACTCATGCAAAATTGTATGATATGATAGGTTATTTATAACGCACTTAATACCCAGAGGTTCCTAAGTGCAAACCCGGGGATTGAACCTGTGTTGCTCTGTGTCGTCTTGCTTCCAAGGCGAGCACATTGCCCACGAGCTATCCTCCCTATGCTCATCGTTGCATAGGCCCTCGTGATAGGTTAGCATCCTCTCCCAACCTCGGACACTCAGCTCACTAGCAACACGTAAGCAAAACGAAATTCGGGTGCAGAGACCAATGTCAGACTACTGCCCACTTGCCAAATTATTCTACCATCTCGCACCAGCCAGGCCTCCAGCCAAGGCTTCTCCTTTGTACTTGACCTTGCTGGATGTTCTCTTCTCTGGAACTCTAAGGGGAGTTAAGGTACATCGTTATCTTCGACAAGGGTTCATTAATAGGCCTTGTTTTCTGGTCTTGTACCAAGTATGAAGAGACCACGATTTTGTCCATTTTGTCTTTTATTTAGTGCTATTTGATTCAATTATTTCAGTTGTCATTACCCTCTTCGGCCTCGAGAGACTTGGTTGTTCCATCTCACGTAGGCTTTTCTGCATCTTTTATTGTCAATACTTGGCACTCGTTAATGTTCACTCATGCACTTAATCTAACAGAAATATGTCCTGCGTACATTGCTTATCCTCATTGACTCCCCTTGTACCCTCCAGTAGTTTCTTGCTATGGCAGCTTTGATCTCTGGCCAGCAGCTATTCTTTGTTCATGCGCAAATTTGTATTTCCAGCCTCTGTCAGCTCTGCAGCTCTGGTCTCTCTCCTTCGAGCTTTTAGCTTACTATCATTAAGAGCCGGCGCCCATCTTTTTAACATGGACCCCTCAAATGTGTTATTTTCTTTACTGCAGCAGGATTCTATATGATTCAACTACCTTGTGTTTCTGTGTATATACGGTTTCTTCTTACTTGTACGTTTGTTTACTCTTGTTTCTTCAGTTACATCTTCCTTTTTTAAGTATTCTTATATCATTTCAGTGCATCATTGTATCTTCGCCTCATGATATCACTTTGCATATGTCATATCTTCTTTATCACTCCTCATTATTCAGTGGTGTCTGCAAATCTCCTGCTACCCCCTCAGTGCGAGGGTACATTTGATATGGTTGTCTGAGTAGATAACTTATCTCATACACTAGATGCAGTATTGGGAGGATTCCTGGTGTCATACACAGTGTCTTCCTGTTATTCATCTATTATGATGGAGGTGAGGGGGCAGAGTCCATCAGTGACATACATATCTGCTCCTCTACATTCCCCCCTCTGGTCAAGTCCTCGACCACCTCCTCATCCTCAATTCTCTTCATTTTTCTTCCACAGAATGATTTCTTCAGGATCCATATTTTAGTCACCCCCTTCAGGTCACCTGCATTCTTTATATGTTCATACACACTCCAGGTCATGTAGCAGCACTATCCTGTTGGTTGACAGAACACCCAACGCCCCACACGTGCTAAGGGACTTTCTTTCAGGTGCTCAAGGGTAGTGTTTTCGGTCTGTGTGTGCTCATCAATCGCAGCATTCACATAAATCATTATCTTCATTCCAATTGCTTTCTTTGCTGTCTTTTGCATTGTCCAAAAAATATTCTTATAAGGCAGAATCCCACTAACACTAGTATTGCTCCAAGTAGTTTGAAGGCATTTGCCAACCAGGTTTGAACTCATGAGAACAGGGACGAAAACCAATCTTTATCCTCGGTCTCGACTAATTCATCTACCATTTTCATATGCACAGTTGACAGCGTAGTTATTGCTTCTGTCAGGGTTACATTCTCTTCATCATCGGCAGGTGTGAATGTACAGCAAGAAGGCCTGATCTTGGCACACAAGCCTCCTTCCATTGCTGTAATTAAGTCTAGGACATAAAGTCCAGGACATGCCTGTTCTGAAGGGCCATGAGCCTGATTGCCCTCTGTTCTTCTCTGATCGCATTAAATCCTTTTATTGCTGCATTGATCCTTTGTAGCAGCTCCCACCTAGTGATCTGTAACCACTTGGCTTTTCCTGCAGTCTGGATTTCTGGCATAAAAATAGCTGTAACTATCAATCCTGTTCTGCTGAACAATGTATGCTTCTCTGGAATATCATGATAGGCTTCTATCGATTTTGGTGAAAAAATGTTCTCCTTCTTTCGTCATATGAGGTTAGTCGATCTCTTCCTCCTCAGGTGTGCATCCATTTTTGGAAAGTCTGATCTGCAGGTCACTTTGTGGAACTACTAAGGCTGTTATGCTTATCAATACTGTAAGGAAAGCATGGTATAAAAGCAAGACAGATACAAGTGATCACAGTTCAAGGGTGTTTATTAAACTGTAAAATGGGTGAGCTAAACGCCTAATCTAAACCTTAGATGGGAGCAAGCTACGACCATCAAATAATAAGAATACAGTTCTAGTGGAGTCTAGTCAAATAAAAAAGGCCGATACTAAGAAAAACCTATTGCCAATCCTTACCGCTATGCTACAAAATAGTGTGGGATAATGTTCACAAGAAAAGAAAGAAGTGTTCACAAAATGATAAGTCAGGATGTCATGGCTGGGGTCTCCCTTCCCCAAATTTTTAGCACGGGACTAGGCGGTACTCTTGAGCACAGCAGACTCCTGGGCTTCTCTGGCAAGAGCTTACAGTTCTTTTTATCTATATCAGGGCCTTCTGTACCAAAGTCTCTTCTCATGCAAAGTCTCTTGCTTCAGAGGCCTGATATGCCAAAACAACAAAACAAATGTTCCTTCTGATAACCTTCAAGTAGGGCAATTTCTCTTTACCCTTGGATCCCCCTCAGCTGGGCTGTGATCCTTCTTTCTGTGTCCACCTACCAAAGACCTTGCCAATTTAAACAGAGACTTCCGAAGAGTGATCTCATCTTGTTGGGTCACTTTGTTGGCCTATGGCGAGTGTAGGCTTTTCAAAAAAACAGTTCATATGGCGTTCTCCTCAGCCGGGTGCTAACGTCTGTTTCACTGTTCTATTATCGTCAAAACTTCCACCATGTGTCAAGGACTTTAGATTGTTCAAGGGGTTTTGCTTAACCGTGAATCACCACCTTGACACCTCACATCGGTCTTCCCCAAGGCCTATTGGTATTTGTAGTTCTTCCCTCATTTTGTTCAGAACAGTCTCTTCGTTCAAGCGTATCAAGTTCATTCACAAAAGACCTCTGTCTCTTAAGCTTTTTAATGTTGCCACTGCAACCTTGAGTCTAACACAGACTGGCCCACTATCAGGTTCTTCCGACTCACCAGCTGTGTTGAACTCTGTGGGGATTCTTCTGCAGTTTGAGTCCCTGGCTATCAGTGCAGGAGGGTGCCATGTTCCATTGACATCCGTCACACCACTCGCCAGCTGCGATTCTCGGTCTAAATCAGAGGCTTTGCGGGTCTGAGTTGAAAAGGAGAAAGGCAATTCCCCCCCTTGACGTCCTTTCAGGTCTCGCCACCTTTCTCCTCAATTTAAACTGCCGTCCTGGAATAGCTGCCTACCTGGGCATTCGGCCTTGCTCAAGGTGAGCTCTTGTGCTCTGCTTTTTACCCCAGTGGGGCAGAGAACGGGCAGTTAGGTGTGTGTAGTTGTCAGCAATCGCCTGACTCTGCCTGACCCTTGTGTTGGGAAATGTCAGGTAAACGGCTCTGGCATTATCCGTTGTCGCTCACATTGTGAACAAGTGTTTGTGTTGGCAAAATGGGGGGGAGGTGTAGAATTTCTAAGTATCCTAGAGGGCCGGATTGGGAAAAGGTATCATAAGGAAGGGGATACCGCACATCACCCTTTGGTGTCCCACTTCCACTCTCTGAAGACCCCCCATCCAGGTGATCCTTCCACACTGGTCCATCCCCAGGAACTGGATCCAATAGCGAGAGCCGTTTCCTAGCACCCTGGATGACAGATCTCTGGGGACTAGCAGGTAGACACCTTCAGGTTTCTCACAGTACCAATGAACAAACTCCTCTCCAGTCTGGTGGCAAGTTCCAGTTCTCTTAATCCACAAGCCCAGTAGTGATCCATTAGGACTGCTGTTCCTTCCTTCATGCCTGATATGCCAAAAACTCAGCTACGCTAGAGGTTTTCTCCAACTTTTACTGTGCCATTATTTCTGAAGCATAGGGACGCATTCTTCAGGTGTAGTATCTACAATGGTCCCCCCTGATTGGAGACCCATGTTAACAACCTTCCAATCTTAGGCCATTGATCCTTGCATTGACCACAACTACCTCCCATTGTCCTATCAATGCCATTGCCTTGCACACAATCAATCCATTGGTCAATACTTCAGGAGTAAGGACTGTTCCTTTAATTCGTAGTTAACCTATTTCCAAGAATTCCTGTATTTCTTTTCTGTTCTTGTCCTTGCATTGTAACATTTTATTTTCCACAATTTTGATTCCTGCTCCATTTATTACAGGCTGTTCATAATTTATTATTCAGCGCATTGTCTCCTGCTTTGCTCTTGACTTCATGTCTTGCATTTAATTGTTTTCTCTTTGGGATGTTGCTTTATTCACCAACACTATGGATGCTATCCTGCCTTGGAATTGTTCTCTGGTTAAGCAAGGTGCATCAGGCCCTGTGCCTTTTTCACTGATACCTCTGTTACTATGACTTTTTTTAGATATTACCAAAGCATAAGGTATAAGGGAACATACATATCAGCTTTCATCTGACTTTTTTCTCCCCACTTTCTTAATGTGTTGATACACATATTATTCTTTAAATGGGTTGAATTATCAAGATATGAATTTATACCTCCATTATATTCCCCAACTTCTCTTTTAGATCGGGCAATTTGTTTGGAAATATCAGAAGAAATATCACTCATGCCTTTGTAAGGGATAGAAAAAGATGTCTCATTCTTAGATATTTCACTTGAATTATAAAACAATATCTCACGAAATGTAAAGAGCATCAGAAAATACAAACAACACACAAGGCAAACTGTAGTTGTAAGAAGTATTGCCGTAGTATTCAAATGCCACAAAATCTCTTTTGGAGTATCTGGTCTTCTTGTTAGTGTGCGTTTTATATGATGGAAAATTCCCATTTTTAGGTTACTGTGTTCACCTTTAGTAATTTTTCAAATTTGTACTTTTTATAAGAGAAACTGGGTTTTCATAGATATAATAACTCTGCGACTAATAGGACAGTTTTTAAGATTTGCCAAAAATAAAACATTTACATGTCGTCACACTAGAGCTGGATAGGTTTGTAGTATGAAAACAAAAACAGCATGCAAAAATGCATGCAACGTATCAGTCAACATAGAATGTGTTATATACCTTTTGTGTTGTGTTTTTCAATGTTTACTCTACTTTTAACTCAACTGAGAAAGTTCTGGAACAGCTGCAAATCCATTCATTCCCTATTAAGACTTAGGAAATGCTCATTTTTGTTCCAGATTGTTTTTTTAATCAATTGATTCATTATCCTTGCCCTTTGTTTGTTTGTTTGTTTGTTTGTTTATTTATTTAGTATAGCGCGCAAAACCCAGGGGTAACAGGGCGCAACAGAGGTCAGGAAGATAGGATTGCATAAAAACTTGGTTACAGAATAAGATAGGCATGAGAAAAAGAGCATTGCATTTACAGTTACATTGTGTGGGATGTGCATATATACATATAATTGAGCGAAAGCTTACAGGTTTACATATTAATACTGTGCATAGGGGCAGTTCGGTTGCATTTACATATTTACAAATTTAAGGCTGTACATGGTAGTCAGGTTATAGCACTGGCATGATCAGATTAGATGGCAGGGTTAGTCGTGAGGATCATTGGCCCGCAGCCAAGTGAGGGTGTTTCGCCTGAAGCTAAAGTAGGATTGGTCAGTCCTAATGTGGAGTGGGAGGGCGTTCCAGTGTTGGGCTGCCAGGACAGGGAAGCTGCTGCCGCCGGTTTTCTTTTGTCTGAAATTGGGTACTTGCAGGCAGTAGGAATTGATCGATCTGGTGGGGCGGGAGGACGTTTTTTTCTTTATTCTGGATGCGAGATAGGGGGGGGCTGTGTTGTTTAAGCATTTGTGGGTGAGTGATGCCGTTTTGAGGGAGATGCGGTCATGGATTTTAAGCCATTTGTGTTCTCTTCTTTTGTTGGAGATGTGTTCCTTAGAGGGTAGGTTGAGGGCTGTTCTGAGAGCGTTGTTTTGTAGTGTCTGTAGTTTGTTGGTTATGCATTTGTTGGCTCCTAGGTACATGGCGTTGCAATAGTCCAGTCTGGATAGTATTAGGGCGTTGGCTATGATGATGCAGCTAGCTTGGGTGAGGAAGGCTCTACTTGCCCTAATTAGCTTGCATGTGTAGGCGGTGGAGGATGCTAGTGAGTTGACTTGTTTTTTTAGTGACATGGTTGCATCAAGGTGAAAGCCTAGTGTTTTCACTGTTTTGGCCACTGTGATGGTATTGCCATCAATGTTGAAGGCCTTGTAGTTAGAACTGAGTTTTTTGAGATTGGTATTGGATCCGAGGAGCAGGATTTCGGTTTTCTCATCATTTAGACATAGACCGTGTGTGGCCATCCATGCCTGAATGATGAGATATATTTTGTTTACCAAGGCCGTATCTGAAGCGTAGTTGCCTGAAAGGGGTATGAGGATCTGGGTGTCATCTGCATAATTGGTATATGAGACACCCAGTCTGTCCAGCTTGTCAAATAGGGGCTTGGTAAAGATGTTGTAGAGGGTGGGAGAGACGCAGGAGCCTTGGGGCACCCCACAGGTTATTTTAATGGGGTCTGCTGAGGCTAGGGTGGAGAAGACCCTCATAGTTCGGTTGTCCAACTATCAGCAATCGTGTCAGCATGCACAG
This sequence comes from Ambystoma mexicanum, assembly GCF_040938575.1. Lineage (NCBI taxonomy): Eukaryota > Metazoa > Chordata > Amphibia > Caudata > Ambystomatidae > Ambystoma > Ambystoma mexicanum. The sequence goes on from NC_090929.1 coordinate 183,171,561, forward strand.
AACATCTTCTCTTGTTTCAATGTCACTGGGTGCTGGAGGAGTCGGGGTCTCTCCTTTGTAGAGTTTCACATTGTTCAAATGCAGACAGGCTCTGCTTCCTAGTAACTTTACAGTCGTGGGGTGACCTCCTGTACTGGGTACAGTCTGTCAAAACGGGGCTTTTTCCAAGTTTTAGCAAAACCTCTTATGAGCACTTGGTCTCCTGAGTACAAACTAGGCTGCCTAAGAGAGTCAATTAAAACAGTCGATTGGTTCTTCTTCAATCTTCTTCGACCCTTTGCTCCGTGTGTTGATCTGTTGTGAAATAAAAGAAACACTAGCAGTCATATTTGTTAAATGATCATGCATTTCATCACCTAATATTTTTTCTACACTATGGGCATCAGTTTTTACTCTCATGAGGTGTCCAGACACCAACTCATGAGGAGTTAGGTGGTGATCTGAGCCAGGATGGTTTCTCAGGGCAAGTAGTGCAAGGGGTGGGTAATGTAGCCATCCCTTCTTCAAAGACATTTTAATCTTAGCTATCCTTTCTTTCAATAGCCCATTTAACCTCTCACAGATGCCATTCGCCTGAGGGTGATAGGCTGAGGAAAACGTATGCTTTATTCCAAAGAGAAGAACTATCTGTTCAAACAACTCGTTTACAAAATGAGGGCCATTATGAGACCACAGGACTTCGCACATGCCCCATCTAGGAAACACCTCAAAACACCAGAAAAATAGAAGCGCACGTTGCATCGGGGTGCGTGCATGGACCTGCTTTGATCCAGCTAGAAAAGGGACATACTACTACTAGCATGTACCTAGATCTGTTGCATACTTGTAACATATCCACATAATCTATATACAGATGCTGAAACGGACCATCGTGCCTAGGGATTACTCCTCTCACTGTTCGCAAGGTGTGCCCTGCTGTACATTATTTGGCATACAATGCAATTTACAATAAACTGTGGCACATTGTCAGTGACAGGCCTTACCTTAGTGGCCTTGGAAGGCTTTGGCTCAAAGAGGTAAGGCTTGTTCCCCCAAGTAGCCAATCCGCCGACTGATTGGATACACAGAAAGGCAGAGGGGCTCACCTGAGGTGGCAAGTCCATAAATGAGGGAAAAAAACAGTGGACTGAGAAAAAACCCTGCAGTGGTAATCAGGGTCTAGTTGATGATGGCCACGGACTGAAGGTCTTCGAGGATGTGGACTGGAGAACATGTAGATAATCCTAAACACAAGCCCCGCCCCAGGATGCACAAGGAGCCTTTGCAGATAGCTGAGGAGGAGCCAAGATTGTGAACAAAAGCCCAGGAGGTGATTCCAAGTAAGGAATCAAGGAGCAAAGCAAAGTGAAGGAAGCAGGAGCAGCGAGGGCAAGGAGAGCAAGGTAAGCAGAGTAAGGCCCGGGAACAAGGGAGATCAAAGAGTACCAGGGTCCAGGAAGAAACAGCATCAGTGCAATAGGGAAAGAAAGCTTATTGCATTGCAAGGTTTTCTGGGACTCTGCTTGTTTTATGGAAACAGTGTCCTCCGAATTGCAGCGATGATGGGTGACATCATCACATAGCAACGCTGTAGTTGTAGTCGACATCTTGGTTGAGGCAAAAAGCCTTTGCGGCTTTGCCATAGGGATGTGGACACCTGGAGTTTCCAGTTATGGCCCCAGCGGTCGTGATTCCTAACACACATGTTCTAAAGAATTTGAAGTGAACCTGTCTTCTGCGATTGTTGCAGCAAGACTCTCTCTGGTGGTGTGCGCAGGGTAGTGAAGCTGCTCCAGCCCCACCTTCAATAATGCTATAGGCATAACTGACATTCCAGTACTATCCAGTCTCCTTAAAGCCTCAGTGCGGGATAAGGAACTCCCCTGTCTTTTCCATAGGTCCTACAATTCCTGTGGGGTTCAACCTTGCAGCTCAATTAACTATACAATGAATAACATATTAAATCATTCTTGCATCAGCACGTATTGCTCTGATCCTTGCTTAAAATCTTCTAATTCGAAATCCAAAATATTTGGAAAGTATGCTGCTCTTTTTTCCTCTAGGTCTACGGCTTTGTTTCAGCGAGAAATAAGCACTGCCCCTTTAGTATGGGCGTAGCACTTCACCACAGCGATCAGCAATGGGAGATTTAGTACTTTAATGAGCTCACCCAATAGAGATGCAGGAGTGCCGTCTTCACAGAGGAATACCCTCCTTTTCCAACGTGGCAGCCCTGCGTGTATGGTTGTCGCCATGTAGGCAGAGTCAGAACACACTTCCTGCTCTTCAAATCTCTGAAGTGCGGCGATGAGCAACACTAAATCCTCTGCCTGTTCTGGAAAATGTGAAGGCAATCTCACAATCCTCCCTACTTCAAATTCACCATTCTTTGATAATTTCACTACTGCCGTCCCAGTATGCCTTTCACCAGACGTTTGGTACATTTTTTAAGAACCATCAATAACCTTCCCCCCCCATCGAGAGTATTATCTCTAATATGGGGAATATAAACATAAAATTCAGTTGTGCAGTTGTGTACATCGTCATCCGTTCCTACTGGTTCTGTTATGAATGTCACTGAATTTACTATTCTACATCTTGCTATCAGATTCAGCTGCTGTAGCCAAATCCTCCTGACCTCGCGCTCACTGCGCGCTCCTGCTTTCAAGAAATCAGCTGTTTGTGATATTCACAGAGCACGTCTACAGCAACAGCGCCTCAGTAGATAAGCCTTGTGGGCTCCCTCTCTTCTCTGCCGCAGGCCCCCCTCTGCTAATTTGATTAAAGTAAATGGCCACAGTTGCTAAATGAATAAAGAAAGAAGAAATGAAAGCTTAAAGAAAAAAGAAAAGAAAGTTTGATTGAAGTGAAAGTGTATTTCTTGTTTGCACATGTTATTGCAGCCACATGCTACAGAGAAGCATGTGCGCAGAATCCACACGTCTTTTGTACAGCATATTGGTGTAGTGTGCTCCTCAGAGCCTTTGACTTCCATTTTACATTATCCAGCAACCCAGTTCAAAATGGCTGCTTGATTATTTCTGCATTCTGGTCTGGCTGCCTTTGGCCCTGATGATTGGCTGGTGCTATCTCGTCTTCTGATTGGTCGGACTGGGGGCCGTAGAGCCGGCCTGTTGTTCCAAGACCCACTTCTAAGGCCCCTGTCTGCTACCAGGATGCTACATGAGGCTACTACCACAATCTGACCCTCCCTGGCGCTGCCAGTTCACTCAACCATGATTCTGGGCTTCCAGGTTTCTTGAACCTCCCTCTCCATGGGTTAGTTCCCCTCCTTCTGCCTACCCTTTCTTTTTCCCCCTCATTGACCTTCACTCTTCCCTTTGCTTGCTCCAACTGGTCTCCCTGTTTGCTCTCAAATACACTTGTCTCAGACCTGACTCTTACTACTAATAACTTATTTCCTTCACCTATGTTCCCCTGGTAACGCCTTTCTAAATCAAATTTGGGTTGTTTCTGTAACTGAAATTTGGGTGTATTTTGAAATTCAAATTTGGGTTATTTCTGTAACTGAAATTTGGGTGTGTCCCGAAAGTCAAATTTGGGTTGTTTCTGTAACTGAAATTTTGGTGTTTTCCGAAAGTCAAATGTGGGTTGTTTCTGTAACTGAAATGTGGGTGTGTTCTGAAAGTCAAATGTGGGTTGTTTCTGTAACTGAAATTTTGGTGTGTTTCGAAATTCAAATTTGGGTCGTTTCTGTTACTGAAATTTGGATGTGTTCCGAAAGTGAAATTTGGGTTGTTTCTGTAAGTGAAATTTGGGTGTGTTCTTAAAGTCAGATTTGGGTGTGTTTTGTTATTCAAATTTGGGATGTTTCTGTAACTGAAATTTGGGTGTGTTCTGAAAGTCAAATGTGGGTGTGTTTTGGAATTCATATTTGGGTTGTTTCTGTAACTGAAATGTGGGTATGTTTTTGTAATTCAAATTTGGGTCGTTTCTGTAACTGAAATGTGGGTGTGTTTTGTAATTCAAATTTGGGTTGTTTCTGTAACTGAAATGTGGGTGTGTTTTGTAATTCAAATTTGGGTGTTTTACTCATTAACTAGGCCCTCATTTTGTACCTGCTTGCACAGGGACTTTTCCATACCGCTGTACCTGCATACCTTCTCCCACTGCCCCCTCTCTACTTGCTTCATGGCGTGATGTGGGATATATTTACCCACTCAGTAGTACTCCCATCCATAACCAAGCTGTACCTCAGCAGAAACAGCAAAATGGCGGCGCTGGCTCCTGTGGGCAACGCTGCCTCACACCAAAACTGCATTTTCAGCTACAAAAAGGTGGCTGCACCATCTTGCCAAGCACATATTGGACAGGATGGAACAAGTGGGCACACTGAGAAAGCCTGCCAGGGTGTTCTTACCTGTACACAAGAAGGGGAGTGAAAAAGCAGCGCTGCTTTGCTGCAAGGTCAAAGTTCCCATTCGAAAAAGGGAAATATTTACATTAAAAATGATGCCACTTTGATGCTCTTTTTCCACTGTTCCTCATCACAATACTTTTAGTAAGGAGACCTTGTCATGCTTATCCACCTTCACTTTCTGCTCCAGCAGGCAAGGGCAGTATTACTGAATGACAGGCTGTTGTTCAGATCTGAAGAAATCAAAAGAAGCTTTACTTCAGATACACAGGAAACACTTTACTTTTTGGCTACAAAATGTCAAGGATCAATGCGTCAAAAAGGCCCTGGCTTTCTGGGCCTATGTCAAATTCAGTGCATCTATATTTAAACAAAGTGCTGCATACAAGAAACTAACTCTGGCTCCAAAACAATGTGGGAAGTCAGAGGGAAGAGAAAAATCGAAATTTGCAAGGACAATGCCAGCAGTCACCACATGTTTAAAATGTACTTTTGCAAAGAAAGAAAAATACTTAAAAGTTTATGTTGGATAAGGCCTTGAATTTATCTAGCAATGTGAAGGGGTTTTTACTATGAAACATATAGGGGATGTTTTATCCAATAGGCTTGTTTGTAATTCAGAACAAAATAACAGAAAATAAAAGAATTACAATATATTGGCTGGATTTTGCAAGCTCCAGAACAGGTTTTTCCTGCTGGCTAAGCTAAGGATTCCCCCAAAATGAAACACCATAAACTTCCAGGACACTTGGCTGATAATTACTAGGTTGGAAAACTTTGACTGACCAAGACAAAGAAAGTTCACATACCCATCAGACCTTCGTCTGGGCAGAGGCCTTTACAATAGAATTTCTGGGACACGAAGATGTGAAAAAGGAAATCACACCTCCCCATGACTTTTACAAGAAGCTTAAAAAAAAAATCTGTGACAAACCTGAACTTAGGGGGGTAACCTGGAAAGGCATGACCTTATTTGGAGGACAATGCTGACCATTTGGTTTAAACAGCTATTTTATTAAGAAACCTTTCAGACTTTTATCTTTGCAACCGGACTTTGCACAAACGTAAAAGGTTAACAGCTTTAATGTAATTTAGTGGTTTTTAATTTAAGACATTGTAGCTTTCATTGCCATATTGGGAACAGAAATGGCAGAGAATTGGGTATTCTAAGGAAAGTATACCTGATGCCACTGCGAATTTAAATGCTGACATGCTTAATGATAATCCACACACGTGTAAAATTATAGAATTTTAGGCTGAATATTTCACACTAAAAATGAACAAAAATTATTAGAAGGGTGAAACAATATCTTACAGACTGCAGAGTTGGACTGGCATGTGCTGCATAACAAATGTAACCTGTTATGTAATTTGTTAAAATGCCAAAATTGTACAAATGTGCCATTTATGTCAAAAATTGATTTTAGCTAAAGTAACTGTGGTAGGTTCTGGACATTGTAAAACTCACATCATAAATCTGACATCATGCTCTGGAAACCCAAACAGCTGGGAGGAAGGCAGTAACTATCTCCCCTGACCAATCCAGTTGTTTAGAGGCATGCTTATCTAAGCCTGTCCTGCCGTATAATTCTATGATGTCACCATGCTCTATAAAAAGGGTGGCTGACAAAACTCTAGACAGACTCTTTCCTGAATTTCCTGCGCCTGCATTCCTGATCTTCTCCATCCATCTTGCCTGATTCCAGATCCCACTGCAAAGCCAAAGCATTGCTGATCCAGATTCCACTGCAAAGCTAAAGCATAGCTGATCCTATCCCAGCAAGACCAAAGCATTGCTGACCATCCCAGCAAGCCCGAATCCTGAAATCCCACTAAATCCCAATAACCAAAAGGGAAAAGCTGTGGTATTCTTTGGGAAGCATACTGAAACCAGACCAGCTTTTTGCCCACTAACTGCATGCCCGCTGCAACCCTGCCATCCAGCTGTCCTTGTTATCCAGTGGCCAGACCTTTACCCAGCTGTCTTTTGCCAGGAGAGTCCACTATTCGGTGACCAGTATCTTTTGTGACCAAAATCCCAAAACTCAAGCGTGGACTGTGAGTATTTCCCCATCCAGAGAAACACATAGTCTCCCCATCTTGACTGTGTTGTCTTTATTCCACTCTGTAAGCAATCCTACCCATACCCTGGTAACTTGTTAAAACTGTTAGAATTCTCTGTGCACCCTGTCCTTGACTTTCTAAGTGCTAGAACCATCTCTCTATTCATTCTGTCTTGTGTAGATCATAAGCCCTTAGTCACATTTTGAGTAATCAAACTAATTTCCACCTAAAATTGAACGATGGGTGACAAGGTTGACGTCGCGAATCAACCTTGGATCTTACTGTGTCCCTCTTTAACAATATAGTCTTAATAATCTAGTTTAAGTGAAACCTGTCCTGTTTCTCAGCTGATTTTCTCTCTTCTACAGCTTTATTTTACCAAAAGCGAACCTTCTTCTATCTTGCAAATCTCGTCCAGTTCTGTAGCTAGAGACCTCCTTTCACCTCTGTATTGTCCCTGTGATATACATCTATCCCACAGCCCAAATACAGCATTCCAATTGTTTTTCACCCGTTTAAAAAAAAAAATGTTTTTGCATTTGAAACTGCAAACCAGAAAAAATGCAACTTTTCCATGTGTGAATCCAGCTGCACTGGGTTTTCAATTTCATTCTGTTTTGTGAATTGTATGCTTTTGTGATACTTCGCCTGATGGTTGATAGTGAGATAACATCCCTAATACTGTGATAAAACATATGTATATCATTATTTAACACACATATAATTAATTATTTTTCAAAATCCGAGTGTCATTTTAGGCCTTTGCCCTGACTACCTGCTGCTTCTTTCTATCTACTCAGGATTCAATTATTTGTGGGTTGAGGGAACATTGCAGGGGGAACCTTAACTTGGGTGCTATCTATCCTAATTCAAAAAGTGCTGCTATTCACTTGTGCTTTGGATATGTTCTACTAGAAGGTTAACCAAGTGCATTGCTTCCATTTCCATTGTCATTATCACCCCATTGGTGATTGCTGCCCAATATTAAAATGTGTGTGATTTTTGTGAATTTTAAAAATAAATCAATATTGTATTTCCACCAACTGTCCTTGTTCATGGTCCATTGTGACCCGGGGTATTTGTAAAAGGGGGTGTGCGACGGGTCGGGTATCTGCTCAATTTGAATTCATTGAAATTAAAGAAAAAGCATTCCTATGGAGCGCCACATTCCAGGATAAAACCAAGTGTCCTGGTCCGGTGTGTGCCGCCCGATTGGAATTCTTAACAAATTGGGGACTTGAGTCAGGGATCGAGTTTGTTTATTCACCCGGGGCAGCCTAACATAGCAGACTACCCTTCAAGGCAGGAATACTTTGTGTGGCTGGAACACTCTGTTATGCTGTAGAAGCGCCTCCCCAAAACAAAAATTCCTAAGTACCAGGCCTGTGTATAAAATTTAAGTTAAATCAACCCTACAAATAAACAAAAAGCAATAGAATACAGATTACCCTTTCATAAATAAATTAATAAAGAAAGAAAACTGTCCATAATGGCCAAAGTACAGATCAAAATAGCTAGGGAACACCTTCTGCACAAGTTATTTGTGAGGGGGGAATATCCAGAACAAGATTAAAAAGTCGAAGTATAAGAAATAACGCAACGGGTCACCGCCATACACATGGATACATGGCAGGACGGTGGCCTGTTACACCAAGCATTGCGCGAGTTATACATGACTCAATTAAAGCGGAGCAGAGTAAAATTGTCAGAATTGCAGCCTATATGTATCTTCATATGGGAGTGATGCAGCAAAAGCATGAGGAAAATAAAACTCTTGCACAAAATCAATACAAACTTTTAGCTCAAATTCAGACTGAGCTAAAATTAGCAAAACAAAAATTACAAAAGAGCAAAGATTTGGAGGCAGAATCTGAAAATTACATAAAAAAATTAAAAGAGGACTTGGCTCTCCAACAGCAGAATAATGTAGACCAAGAGGCCCAATTAGATGCATTAAGAGTAGAGTGTCAGGAAAAGGTTGACTAACATATAACAGGGCCTGCTCAAGTCAAATAACCATGCTGCAAGATCAAGTCAAAAGGGTGGAAGAGGAAAATAATACATTATGAGAGACCTCCACTCCCAAACAGAATTTGACGAAGAGCGCTAGAAATTAGGCACCATAAAACAACAAAGGGATGACCTGGCGGAACAAAGGGGCGTTGTGTATAAGGAGAAAGAGGCCATCCACCAGGAAATGTGTAATTTAAAAACCAACCCAGGGAAAAGGAAGTCAGACCTTCAGGTCTAAAAGAAGAACATGATAAAAGGAACTCGAGTTAGAGCAGGCCATAGAGGCTGTAAATGTGCAGAAAAGGGAGGCTCATCCCCTACAACAAAAATTGGCTCAGGGTGCCCAAACTATACAGGCAGCACATAGAGATAATGAGGCCCTCTGTGAGGAGAATGATGGACTCCACAAACAAATTTCTGCTCATGAGCGGGTCATAGAGGCCAGTAAAACTCTGATAGCCGAGCAAAAGGCTCAGATCTTTGCATATTATCAAGAGATAGGGACTGAGAAGGAAAAACTAGCCAAGTTGGAGAAAGAGCATTCTAGACCTAATACCAACTGGAGGGACCCCAAACAGGTGGAGAGGGACAGGCAACCCCTGATCATAGTATGATGACCTCGGTGCTAAGGGACTCAAACCCATCTAATACATTGAACACTGCTGACTTCCGGTCTACTGGTCCACAGGGACCAGAAACCCTGAGGCCGACGGAATTAAATAGGTTTAGTATGATGGGTCTGACAGGTCAGTGCCCCCCAGAAATTGATGGACGGGTGTCCCAGTATAGATACCAAAACATTAAAGCTGATGTCTATGACCAGGAAGTCTCCTATGAGGGGAAAGTCAGGGAATTAGATCTACAGACATATTACGTTCCAAGGGACCAGTTGGTTCAATTTGTAGAAAAATCGAATGTAATGAGGTGCAAAAAGAGCATTTTGAAAACCTCCGCCCAATCAGGGTAGTGGGAGGATGCTCCGTAGGGAGGAGTCAGAAGACTACTCTCCATTGCGCCACAGGGGAGTAGAAACTAGGCCCCACCATTCTGCAAGTCCCTCCCAAGCTCAAAGAATCAGGGAGCGCCTAGAAGATCAGGAGATCAGGAGGGGTCCTCCAACAGTAGCAGCTCTGAGTCGGTGGACGAGTGGACTCAGGTGACGAGGCAAAAGAAGGCAAATAAAATAAAGAGAGTTATGGCAAAATATCATATTAAGCAGATTGAGGCCATTAGGTGTTTCATAACCCCATATCACAAAAACGCAAAATATCCTGCGTGGGAACATTTGGTTCCCACATCATCATAGCAGATGATGGACACTTCATCTTAAAGACAACCAGAACTGCATAGAGTATGCTAAGTGAACGTTCTCTCCAGAGTACTTCAGCTTCTTTGCTGGGCTGGAGGACCAGAACCATTCAAGATTGTCCAACTACAGGGCGGCCATCTTGAAACACTTTTCCACCCACAGAAATCCCCTAGAGGCTCGCAAAGCGGCCTACAATTTAGAGTGCGGGGAAGATCAGGCCCCACAAGAATTTGTGCAGGAGCTAAAACGCGCCTTTGCACAAACCACTAGGAGGGTGCGCACGCATAGCAGGGAGTTCATAACTACTTTCCTTGATGCGCTCCCAAAGTATATTATGACCCAGCTGGTGAGGGATTTCCACGATAAAAGATCTCTGGACTGGGTAAAGGAGCAGGCGACCTGCATTTATGAAGTCCAAAACACTGCAGAAAATAAAAATCAGACCAAAAACCCCAAACCAGCCAACACACCTGCTGCTGCTCAGGTAGCAGAGGTGAAGGTTGCCCGCATTTTAGACCTAGAAATGGGGGGAGCCTAAAAATGCACCAATCCCAAACCAGCAAAACCAACGGCCAAGAAGGCCTTCAGGCTAATCACCAACAGATGGCAGTCATGGAGGTAATCCCACTAATGGGACCCCTAATTCTCCTGAGTATTTAAGTCCCAGTGTACAAGGGCAACCAGCCTATCTTGGGGTAAGTATGGACTGCTCCAGCCCAAGGAGGGGTCCGGCCAGGTAAGTACTCCCCCGGGAAACTTTCCTTCTAACTTCCTTCAGGAGGGCAGTAATCCCCCAAATCCTGGGTTACATTTCTTTCCCCAGTACCCTCAAAACCTCAACCTGCAGGGCAACCCTTCTTTCTTTCCCCGGTTTCAGGAGCCCAGACAACCCAATCTGGGAGAGGGGATAGGGGAGGGCTACCAAAAACCACCATCTCCAGGGTACTGCGGGAGAAGGGATAGTTACCCTTCCAGTGAACAACTGAGGTATGAGCAGAGACCTCCGTACCAGCCTGAACCGGTGTCCCAACTGGAGCGCCAGGTCCAGAACCTTGCCCAGGATCTGTGTTGCATGTTGAGAGCTCAACAGAACCCTCAGAAGAACATGGTGGCTCAGAACCCCACAAAGCAAGGGTCTGGCACCCGAGAACAATGACGGGGAGAGAACTCTGACAATTCACCGGTTCCAGAGGAGGCGGCACAGGAGGTAGGGGGTGTAAGGCCCTAGAGGGAACTTCCTTCCTCACCCGTGAAAATCCCCTGGACACCCCGGAATGGGAACAACAATCTTCTGCCCCTGAAAATCTGCAACCCAGGGAGCAGAGGGTGGGTAGGAGAAATAAAGACCTCAAAAAGGCCAATTTTGGGGATGCAGTTAGTGTCCTTCAAATTGAAGGGGAAGAATTCTAGAGGATTCTGGGAAAATAATCTTCTCCTTCAGGGATGGGGGAATTCCTCCCAAAGAAAAATGGGTCCCGAGAGATCCAAATGAATACTGCGTGAGGGTGGGGACTGATGTAGAGTCACCCATCCCTGAACCCAGAATTGTCATCCGGAGAAGAAAATAGTAATGGAGGGATCCTCCTCACAAATTGGTTGTAGTGACTGCACCCGGTAAGCGGGGGCAGCACAGAGCTAAGGGAAACAGGAGAGTCCAAAATCTCCACTATTTCAGGATGTCAAATTATTATTACAGATCCCCAGACTTTACAGAAAATTGTCCAAAATGCCACTGTGTCAGAGTCCAAAATAAAGAAAATGACCACCCAGCTTGCCCAAAATGCACATTACCTTTGTCCGCTTGAGGAGAAGGAGGGTAGATTTCATGCCCCAGCCCAAGTGCAAGGGCATGTACATTTTCAGCACTTGTGGACACTGGATCCCAAGCCACTCTTCTGACAAAAAGGGCCTTTGATCAGCTAAATTCGGGAAGGGGGGAGAGATACCAGATCCCTCTCACCCTTCTTCCTGGACAACTTTAAACACTTCGACGCAAATGAAATTCCTGTCAAGGGGAGAGCGGATTTGGAAATAAAAATTGGGTGACACAAAGGGAAACACCCGGTCATAGTCGTGACTCCAGAGGGCACACCCTGTCTACTAGGGAATAACATCCTGCGCAGGTTGTCCCCCCTAATAGACTTTGTGAACAAGGTCCTCTGGACTCAGACTAACAGGCCAATAAAATTAAAACAGAGTGTCAATCATGTTAGTTTACATTAGCACATGCCACATGGTTGAACAAAAATCTGATCATATTGAGTTTCATCTCCAGAAAAATCAAATACCTGACGTGACAGTAATTGCTGTAGGACAACAAACTGGTGATGGGACCGCCTCTCCATTCCTGAAAATCAAACTTGCCTCCAGTTTTAAGTGGCATTCCACACTGGAAGGAAATACTTTGAAATGTTATACTGATTCCCAATTCTATAGTCAAAGGAGATGAGAAACCAGCTCAAGGTTTACCCGATATTCAGAAAATTAGAGAACGGTTGTTCATCCCTATTCAGTTAAATGAGGGGAAGGAGTCTGTTCTCGCCTGAGTGTGCATGAACAATGGTAAGAACTTCATCAGCGAAGCCACGTTCAGACAGCTCCCAAAAGATCCAGCCATTCCCATATTTAAATTGATCAATAAGTGGGAAATGGGCCTAGAAACTCCCAATTCCAAACATCTCCTGGCTAGCAGGTGTATGCTCAAAATTTCTGTGGGTAACAAAAGCATAGAACCTAATTGTTTAGGCCGTGCAAGATGTCCCTGTTGCATTCCCTTTAGGCAGTGACATTCTCAATCGGTTTGCCATTAATTTGGACCTCATAATTACAAAGCCTGGTCCCGAGTAGGGAAATCCCATGGACTTTGATGATTCAGAAAAAGCTTTTCGGTCAGCCCAATTGCAGCTGTATGCAGTTGAAGTTCAAACTGGAGAGGAGGTCGCCATCCCAGGACGGACACGACTATTCCCACTTGAATTAAAAATTGAAAGAGGACAGAAACTGCAAAATCCTGACACACATGTACACCTCAATGCCCATCTCCAACAGCAGGGGTTGGGGTTAAACCCAACACCATTAGTCAATGTAGAACACAACACCATTCCAATATTGATGGATAACAGCAACCTCAGGAGTATTACTCTGGGCGCAGGCACCATTATTGGAATGGCGGTTGATGACCGACATTTTTCCATGATAGCGACAATGACTTACCACCAGACAGGATCTTCACCCGGCAAGTTTGGAATTTCCTGGTGTTTTCTTCCTGCCCTTACCGTGAGGAAGAGGTGACTTTTGCCATCAGGCAGGATGCGGTGAAAGTCCAGGTCCACAATGACTGCCTCTCCTACCTGAAACCCTCTGTCCAGGTCAATACTCTAACCAGAGACTTCTCCACCCAGAAGCTGGAGGAGGCCACTGAGATCGCAAAACCAGAAGTCTTTCCGGCTTCAAGCAAATGGTTGAAGAGCGGGTCAACCTAGCTGATGCCTTTGAGACTCAGGAGCAAAGGCAAAAGTTGAAACAGGTGTTCATAGATTTTCAAGATCTCTTTGCTGTGGACTAGTACAATTGTGGTTGCACCGAAATCCACACAATAACAATTCCCACGGACCCTGGAATGACTCCAGAGATTGTGAAGCAATATCTCTTGCCTCTCGCATCCATGGAGTCCTTGACGGAAATAATCGAAAACCTTGAGTCCGGTGGGATAATTTGTCCAGTCCACAGCACCTTTAATAATCCGGTACTGGGGATTTCAAAACCAAATGGCCAATGGAGACTCTATACAGACGTTAGGGAGCTAAAGAAACTGGTCAACATGTCCCGATGGTCTCTTCCCTACATTGACCAGGGGCTGGCCCAGATCCAGGGGTCAAAGGTATACACTGCCGTTGACCTGAAAAATAGGTACTGGACCGTGCCCTTCAGTAGGGAGGACCAATACAAGCTGGCCCTTAACTTCGGGGGGCAGCAGTACACGTGGACCCAGACTCCCTTCGGATACATAAACTCCGGCAACGAATTCTGTCAGCCCAAGAAAGGCAAAAGTTATTTTTATAGCATTGTATTCAAGTCAGCAGGTATTTTTATCTTTCTTTAAAAAAAAGCAGGGTAATTCTTAACTTTGTGGGGGGGGGGAGAAACAAAAGGTTTAATTCGATTTTAAAAGATCCTTGTGTGCATTTTTAACTTTAATTCCACCGTGATTCTGGGTAGAGTGCAGTCTCGTGAAGCTAACTACGGACTTCACTTCCCAGAATCACAAGCGTAGGACGCATTGAGAGCTCGTCATCCACCCCCGACAGAGCCCTTAACTGGCTCGCGTCAAAGCCTGTTTAGGCCTGTTTGCGGCCTGGATTTGGCGAACGGCGAGGAACGCCGTCCGCGGAGGGCGTGGGGCAGGGCAATCCAACTGAGACAAGACCTAGAAGATGGATAGAGGTAAAATTAAATGAAGTTATACTGCCACACAGTTAAAATCCTGGAATAATGAGCAGGGTCAACTATTCCTGAGAAACCTAAACAAAATTCGGGAGCATGGACTAGGAAAAGATACCTATATGACACGGGAGAAGGCGAACATTACTATTATAAAAGTGGCCTCATTGAATGCACGGTCAGCAGTGGCACATGCAGTGGAGGTGGGAGAGTTAATTCAAGAGCTGGACTTTGAGCTCATATGTTTGACAGAAACATGGTTCATAGAAGGGTCCCAAACTGTATTTCATAAACTGGTACCTGAGAACTATATTATCCAAAGTATTAGTAGCGAGGACAGGAGAGGAGGGGGCATTGCGATAATATATAAGTCAGCTATGAATATCTCACATTTGGAGAGAGTGGATTGGAGTGGTAATGCTCAGTTTGGGGAATTTCCTATCTTTTTGAACCATACTCGAGCAATAAAGGTGTTGCTGGGGTATAGACCAGCCGGACCTTTACAGAACTTTTTGGAAACATTAGATGCTCACCTCACCTTAATGGGGAGTAAACACAAAGAGCTATTATGTGTAGGGGATTTGAATATATGGTTGGAGAATGACAACATCCACCCTAACTCAGGCGCACTGATGGAACTTCTGGACAATCATGACCTAGAGGTCATCACCAGGGAATCCTCACATAATAAGGGCCATCGTTTAGATAGAAGCTGTACAATTTCGCGAGACTACCCCGCTATTGTGGTCAGACCACTGCCTGCAACTCTTCGACATTAGGGGAACAAAACCACAAAAAGGGAAAGGACAGGAGGATTTGCCGACATGGAGTCGGAAGGCGATGGTCCTGCAAAAATCCCTGGGGAGGAAGTGGAGAGCCGATTGGCAAACCTAGACCCTAAGCTCCCCTGTGAGGAGTTTTTTTAGCAAAGGATCAGATATCCTAAAGGACATCTGTGATAAGTATGCACCGCTAAAATTAAAAGCCACAAAAAAATCCAAATCTTGGTTTGGACCAGCATTGGGCCTAATGCGTAAACAGGTACACCAGGCAACTAAGCTATGGAGGACTTCCAAACTGGATAGAGATGCAGAGAAGGCGAGAGGCTGCGTAGAAGAATATAAAACAGCCCTGATTGTGGCAAAAAATGAATTTCTCCAAAGATAAATTAAACAGGCAGGAAACCAAGCCAGAGCACTATTTGAGGTAGTGGCAAGGTTTAGAAATCCAAAATGTATGGCAGTACCCTCTGCCGACACCCAAGAACAAGCCAAGAAGTTCAACAATTTCTTTGAACAAAAAATCATAGATATCCAAAAGAATATTTCGGAAGTGAGGAGCGTGGAAAACTGGGAAGAACTCCAAGAAGATTCAGAAGTGGAAGATAATCAGGGAGATAACGAGAGCTTTGGCTTTCAAACTGTTGATAAGGAAACACTGCAAGTTCTAATACTCCATTTAAAACCTGCAAGGGATTTGGCATTCCCTATGCCAGCATGCACTGCCATACGTCCTGCCATAAACCTTACTCCTTTTTTAACTACCTTCATAAACAAATCCTTAATGGAGGGCTATGTCCCAAGCACCCTGAAGGGAGCATTAGTGAGACCCCTACTAAAGAAACCCAATTCAGACCCCACGGTCTTAAAAAATTATTGTCCAGTTGCCAATTTGTGCTGGCCGACTAAGATCCTGGAAAAAGTGGTATGTAACCAATTCCAGCAGTTTGTAGATAATAAAGGTCTCCTCGATGAGTTCCAATCGGGGATTCGCCCAAACCACGGAACTGAGACCGCCTTATTGGCAGTCCAGGATGATCTACTGGAAGCTGCAGATAAGGGAGCCCCCACAATACTATTGATGCTGGACATATCTGAGGCATTCGATACGATTGACCATAAGATCATCCTCCAACGTATTGGACAAATTGGGAGAGCTGCGAAAGTAGTGGTGGACCGGTTTGGCTCCTTCTTGCAGGATAGAACCCAGCAGGTGACATTAGGAGCCTTCCTCTCAGAGTTAATATGGCTGAGATGCAGAGTACCCCAGGGCTCAGCGCTCTCGCCATTGATTTTTAATCTCTATATTCGCCTCTAGATTCCACTCCTACACTGATGACATGCAGATTTACGTGGAGACAATAAATCTGGCTGAAGCATTTGAAAGGATTGACCTATGCATGTGAGGCATAAAAAATTGATGGCATGTAATCAGCTGCAGCTCAATGCAGCCTAAACAGAAGTAATATTATTTGGACAGGAGAAAAAAAGGAGAAGCGTAGGACAAAATATTACACAGTGAATACTGGGTGAAGAAATTCAGTTCTCAAAGAAAGTGAGAAACCTGGGGTGCAAATGGCAGGGAAATCTGGTCAGTGAACCCCAGGTAGGGGCCAAAGTAAAAGCTGTGTACTACTCTCTGCGTATGCTTAGAAATGTACTCCCCTTTATAGCAACCGAAGACCACGCTGTGGTTGTAGGGGCTTTGACAAATTCCCATCTTGACCACTGTAAAAGTCTGATGACTCGGATCCCAGTGAAACAGATGAGACTTCAGGGGGCTCAGAATGTGGCAGTTAGGCTAATTGCCCACCTGAGGAAAAGGGACCATGTCTCAGCATCACGGAGAGCCCTTCATTGGCTTATGGTGGAGGATAAGTTAAGTTCAAGGTGGCATGCCTTATGTACAAATGCTTCCACGAACTTGCACCTAAATAACTGAGTACCAGAAACCACTATTATCAGCCAACCAGAGATCTCCGGTCTGGAGACAAATTATTAATGGACACCCCTCTGACTAAACTAATCTCGAAGGGGGGCAGGAGGTTCTCTGTGTTTGGCCCTAAGCTATGGAACCAACTACCAATGGCCATACGGGCATGTCCATCGCTAGAAGGTTTCAGAAAGGAACTCAAAACCTTCCTATTTAAGTGATTCAAAGAGGTAGGGGCGAGAACAGTGTCTTACAGTTAAGATGGAATTATAGTTAAGATCTGCACCCAAATGCGGTTTAGTCTGCCTGGTGCGCATAAGAAATAATCAAAATCAAAATCAAATCAACATCTTCCTACATAAGGCCATGCCTGACTTAGATGAAAGGGGTAACCTGGCCTATGTGGATGATGTCCTGATAAAAAGCTCAACTGTGGAGGAACATATAGCGGAAATGTGTTATGTTCTGTTCCAGTTGAGGGTTGCCGAGCAAAACTGTCCATTCAAAAGGCACAGTGGTGCAGAACCCGCGTCAACTTCTTGAGGCATGAGATAACTCCTGAGGGTCTCTGTCTTAAGGAGAAGAAAGTGGAAGCACTCCTAAAACTAAAAGACCCCACAACTCTGCGTGAGCTAAGAAGCCTCCTTGGACTGACTAATTGCAGTAGGAAGTTCATTGAGGATTACGCAGAGATCACGAGACCTCTGATCCATCTGCTGAAGGGGAGGGTCAAGTGGATTGGGGTCCAGAACAAGCTGAGGCACAAAAGCAACACAAAAGAAGCCTCTCACAAGTGCCTTGTCTAGCATACCCTGTCAAAAAAAAGGAGTTCTTCTTGGAGAAAGGGTTCTCAAATACATGCTTGACAGCAGTATTATATCAAAAGCATGACAAGGTCAATAAAGTCATCTCCTATGCAAGCAAGACTTTATCCTCTGTGGAGAAAAAATGTCACGATTGTGAGAATACACTCCTGGCAATGGTGTGGGCATTGAAGAATTACCACCTGTTTGTCCAGGGGGAACACATCATAGTTGAGACGCCACACCAGCCTTTGCAATACCTCCAAAGTGAACAATCCGGGCCGGAAATGTGAGTAATTCCAGAATTACTGCCTGGATTCTGTCAATGCAAGGCTTTCCTATGGAGGTCAGATATGGCCAAAACAAGAAGAGTCCCCTCGCGCAAGGTCTGGCTGACTTGCATGATTGTGCCAGAGAAAACTGTCTCAAGGACGAAAGTCTTAAACTCCAGGACAACATGGGGGTGTACCTGAATTCCCCACAGAAAGTCTATGAAAAAGACAAGTGTGAGGGAATGCCCACCGTTTATGTGAACGGGTGCTCCTACCATGTTGACAACAATGGGGAAAAGCTACTGGTGGCCGGCGTTGGGAATGCCTAGGTAAATGATGCCCGGAGCCCTCCGCCGAGTACAAAATCGGTCTCCAGAATAGTCAGGTTTCCAGTTTATCAGGCCATCCTTACCGCCGTCCAACATCAACTCCACGAGCTGGTCATAATCACAGATTCAGATTATGTCCGGAACGGGTTTGTGGAGCACCAGGTTAATTCTGCTCCTCTACATAAGCATACACTATGTAGCACCGGCCAATCATCTTTATACTAACCTGTAACTTTGTATCTGTGATACATAGAGGTGGTCTAAGGAGGATCCACCAGATATGGCTTACCCAATAATCATACTAATCCCTTATAGATCACATATGTAGTTCACCTCACTAAACAATCCTCTCCCGTTAGGTTTTTGTGAAATAACTTTGTTTTTGTGATATCACTAATCAAGAAAATGCGACGATAGGCACCTGGAGAGCTCCTGAAGAATTTTGGGTTGTTCATGTTGCAATCCCTGCCATTTTAACTGTTAACAAAGACAGTGATCTTTATCCTATGGCTGGGTCTCTCGCTCTTGGGGCGCAGAATTTCCAGGGCCCAGTTCCTCTTGCAAGTAAACAGGGAAACTGCTCATAGTTACCCAGCCACTATATTACAAATGGTAGCAGAGGCTGGTCGCTAAGACCTTTCGGCATTAAGACCGTCTTTTTCCTGCTGGGTGCCTGAAGGGATGCATAGTGACCCATGATGACCAGAGCAAAAAACCACGTGTGGATAGTGAGAAGGTCCTCAGGCGCCATCTTGGAGAAATTCCTGCCTGCTCCCTGTGGGATGCCAAGCAGACCGGATGGCAGAGTGGCAGATTGTGGGAGAAGCGGTGTCCCAGGGGCTTCAGCAGATGTACGGAGTGTAAGTATTGGCGAAGGGAAAGTGTTGTTTGTTGTTGCGTCTCTCTTTTTGTGAAGTATCCCTGTTGCCAGGTGCATTAGCTGGGATACGGATGAATAAAGAAAAGGACAATAAAAAGTATCCCTGTTTCTAGGCGATCAGCTAAGCTTACAAATGAAAAGGATAGTGAAAAGGATGCCTGTTCTCTATGCAGTTGAGCTTGGTTTACAGAGGACTTATGTATGAATCCCTCTGTCTAGGTGCTTTATTAGATCGCAGAAGGTGGCTTCTTGGTTTGTTTCATTGAGATGTATTCCTATATGCAGCAACATAGAAGAAGGACCACATGATTTTGGTATTCCCTGTAATTTGAGAAGCAGGAAGACGGCCGTGTTTTATGTCATTTGTGTTGTTGTGTCTTGGGGTGTGGTAATCGCTAGGAATATAGTTGAAGTATTCGTTTTTTTTCCCTTGAACTCCTGACGTCAAGCATAAGGTTGTTGTATAGGACTTTTGTGTGTTTCTATTGGAGTGTAGGCCAGCAGTAGGAGCACCGATATGGTGGTAAGAGAATGTGGAAAAGGAGAGAAAAGGGAAGTGTTGAAACCAAAAGATTAATGGAATTTCACTTGACAAAATGATATTCAGATTATCAAGGATTGTTATGCCATTTGGGTTGGGCTCGAGGAGCATGTGAAGAATTGTGATTTGGCCTTTAAGGGTAGAGAATACAGTGTGGGCGGTGTGTGGAGCAAGCTCTTGTTTATGGTGGTGAGCCAGAGAGGCTGGTGGAATGGTTTGTGAACCGTCATGGTTTTGGAGAATTGAATTGAAAATTGACAATTGGGAAATTTACAAACTTGACACAGTATTCAAACGTGTCAAAAACTCCGATTTGAGGTCAAGTAATTATCGGCAGTCAGGAAGTGACATGCCACCATCAGGGATAAACCCCTTCAACGTTTGTGCAAGTCCCTACCACAATATCAAGACAAAATATGCAAGCATAGCACAGAATGGACTCATGATACAGAGAGCAAAATGGCAAAGCCGTGGCCCCGGGAGGGCAGTCTTTCCAAATATGTGCTGCAACACAAA
This sequence comes from Ambystoma mexicanum, assembly GCF_040938575.1. NCBI lineage: Eukaryota > Metazoa > Chordata > Amphibia > Caudata > Ambystomatidae > Ambystoma > Ambystoma mexicanum. The sequence goes on from NC_090929.1 coordinate 183,191,797, forward strand.
ACCACGTATTTACATGACCCCTATAAAGGGAACAAACTGAGTAATAGATTATCTATATTGAAGCTATGGAAAATGTTTCAAGATGGGGAAGAGGACCCACCCAAGAAAGATTGGATGCTGAGCCAACGCGATGCGGGGAGCAAATCACCCACAGCTCCTCCTCCTCCAACCACAGACCCCATAAAAGAAAGGCAAGGATTTTACCCCTTGAAGGAATTAAAAGCAGGAGCAGGATTTATCAACCCTGTTTATGCACCACCCACGTATAGCAGCTAGGACACGCTCAGCCGCACGAAGCTGGCAAATAAGAAAATAGAGGCTGTAAATGACGAATGCAAGGAGCGCAGTGACATGCACGCAAAACTGAAGGGAGACAAAAAGAGGTATTGGGACTTAGTGAGAATAACAAAGTGACAGTGCCGACAAACAAGTGGGTAGTGGGACAGACATTGCTCAAATTGGATAGAAGGACTGTAGACAATTATAGACATATGGGAGAGGAAGCTCCAGAAGAGGAGGACAAAGAATGGGCAGAGATAATGGAGGAACTGTAGAGAAGAGAGAGGGAAGAGAATGGGGAGCAAGAGCAACTGAAAAGGGAATAATAAAAGGCGGGAGGAAGGTGAAAGGAAAAGGCAGAAGGAGATAGAGGAAGAGGTAATGAGGAAAGCAAAGGAAGAAAAAGAGAAGCAATTGCAAGTGATGAGAGAGAGATGAAAAGTTAGAAATTGAAAGTCTTGTTAAAGAGTGTCAATGCACAGAGGAAGAAGAAAAGGATAGGAGACAGGAACGGGAAAGATACATGAGTAGAGAGAGACGTCTCAGGGAGCAGACATCATGACCGGACCAATACGTCCAAATGACGATGAGGAGGAGGGGATATGAAAGAGAATGGGGTGCTATATAGGAGCAGGAGGGATTGTGTATTTGCCCTGAAGACGAGCAGGAGTATGGCAGGGTCTCCATTGAGGGCGGGGGGGGTGATTTATTGGACAAGGTGACAGGAAAACGCATGTTAAGGAGACAATTTTGAAGACAAGGGAGGAGAGGACAGCGATAACAGTATCGGGACTAACCAGGTTACTCACCATAGTGACCACCTTACTCCTAGTCCATAGTCCCCTTTCCTCCATACTTATGGGACATCTCTCCGTCCTGTGGGACGGAACGGGAGCACTTTGTAAAAAGCATCCAAAAATATTTTTTCAAAAATGTGTCCTTCCTCTCTTTCTGCGCAGGGCCCGGCACGCAGCTGTAACCCCACCCACCTTGGCTCCGCCCCACGCATCGCCCATCAATCCTTTTCTATCGCCAGGTCAGAGACCTATTAGCAATAACAGAGGAACCTTATTAGAGGGGACGGCGGGCGGGCGTATGGAAGAAAGGGGACAATGGACTAGGAGTAAGGTGGTCATTACGGTGAGTAACCTGGTTATACTCCTACGTCCCGTCCCCTTTCCTCCATACTTATGGGAGATTCCAAAGCACTCCTAACTGGAACTATGGGTGGATGGAAATACCCCCTATTGAAAAAGGTTCTTCAACACAGCCTGACCAAACTGAGCATCAGCTCTCGAGATCATGTCAAGACAATAATGCTTACAAAAAGCAGATGGGGAGGCCCAAGTAGCTGCCCTATCAATGGACGCCCAGGGGACATACTTCTGAAAAGCAACCGCAACTGCCTTGCCCCGCACCAGGTGTGCATAAATACCCTTAGGAGGTTTCAGCCCTTGGACAGTGCAAGACTCCGTAATGCAGGCGGCGATCCACCGAGCAATAGTCGCCTTAGACGCCTGCTTACCCTGAGGGTTACCGAAAGTCACAAAAAGTTGAGAAGAACTCCTAAGCTCGGAAGTCCTGTCAAGGTAGAACTTAAGAGCCCTTCTGACATCAAGACAGTGCAGAACCCTTTCTGCCTCTGAGGTAGGGTTCGGAAAAAAGACTGGCAGGGAGATAGACTGATTCAGATGGAATTCAGTTACCACCTTCGGTAGAAAGGCAGGGTTTGTCCGAAGGACAACCTTGTCCTTATGAAAGACCAAGAAAGGATGCTCCACTGACAATGCCTGGAGCTCACTCACTCTACTCGCTGACATAACTGTCAGGACCACATTTAGGTCCCTTGGCGGGTGCGGATTACGAACCGGAGGGTAGAGGCGTGTCAAGCCAGCAAAATGCCTCTTCACCACTGGGTTAGTTAGAGAATAAGAACACAGGCCAGTAGAAAGGTAAGCGGAAACCGCTGAGAGATAAGTCCTGCATGACAGAACATGAACCCCTGACTCTGCTAGGGAGGACACGAAGGACAGCACCGTGTCAATCGTGGCCACCCTCGGATCCAACTTCTTCTCCAAACACCAAGGACAGAGCCTGAGCCATTTACTCCTGTATTGAGATCTGGTCGAGGGTTTCCTGGCTGCCTGGATAATGCGCATGTTATCCGCAGACAAACTCAGATGCACTAAAGATTTGAACTCAGGCACCATGCTGCCAAGCTGAGCGATTGTGGGGAGGGGTGCCACATCACATCTGTTGTTCCCCTTGGTGAAGAAGATCGGGAGTTACTGGTAACCTGATCGGCGGATACACCGACAGGTGTTGAAGTTCTGAGGACCAAAACCTGGCCGGCCACCACGGGGCTATCAGTAGAAGGGAACAGTTCACAGAGTTCTTCAACTTCCAAATTGCTCGATGAACTAGAGGCAGAGCGGGGAGGCATAAGCTCTCATGTTGTGCCATGGAATCTCGAGAGAATCCCTTAGAGAGGAGGCTCCCAGCCCCCTCTGGAGGCATACCGAGGAAGCTTCTTGTTTACCGCCGTAGCGAAGAGGTCCACCTCCGGTGTGCCCCAACGCGAGAAAATCCATGGGAGGACCTCTGCCTTCAACTCCCACTCGTAGCTGACCACTGTCCGCCGGCTGAGGGCATCCGCTGTGACATTCAGCTGGCCCGGGATGTGCACTGCAAGCAGCCAGACACCATGCAGCACGGCCCACTCCCAAATCTGGATGGACAGGTCCACGAGGGGGGGAGACTTCGTTCCCCCTTGCTTGTTTATGTAATACATTGATACCACATTGTCCGTTCTTATGCGGACCACCTTGTTGACAATGAGCGGTCTGAACACCCTGAGCGCTAGGAAGATCGCCAGAAGCTCCAAATGATTTATGTGCAGGAGCTTGTCCTGAGGCGACCAGAGGTCCGAGACCTGAAGAAGATCTAACGTCGTACCCCACCCGAGGAGGGAGGAGTCCGTTGTGATCGTCACCGTGGGGACCGGGTCCTGAAACCCAGCACCCCCAGACAGATTGCTGAGAGATGACCACCAATCCAGGTCCACTCTCATGGAATCCGGAATCATTATCCGCATGGAATCCGGATCCACTGCCTGACGCCATGAATTTCCGAAGAGCCATCTGAGTCCATCTCATCTTGAGACAAGCAAGAGGAAGAGCCAGCATACACAAGACCATGAGGCCCAGAAGCCTCTGGAACCACCAGGCTGACATGCTCTCCGACTGCGCAAACATCTGACACGTGGCTAACAGATCCACCATTCTGTCCCCGGTCAGGTACACTCTGCAGTCAATCGTGTTCCAGCTAAAACCCAGGAAAATCAGGTCCTGCGAGACCGTCATGGAAGATTTCCGCCAGTTCACCGACAGCCCAAGATGGAACAGGAGCTGAAGGAGAGACTGGAGATTGCCTGCTGCTGCCAGCGGACAAGGGCTGCGTAAGAGCCAGTCGTCCAAATATGTATACACATGGATACCCTGGAGACGAAGATAGGCCGCAATCACCGACATCTTTGTGAAGACATGCGGCGCCGAGCTGAGGCCAAAAGGAAGCACTCGAAACTGGAAGTGCTACTCTCCCAAAGAGAAGCGGAGATATCTCCTGTGTGGGTTCCAAATCAGGATATGCATGCACGCATCCTGAAGATCCACCACACTGAGCCAATCGCCCATCTGCAAGGAGGAGTGTATCTGGCTAGTCGTGATCCTCTTGAATTTCTCTTGGGGTAGGAAAAGATTGAACTGGGAAAGGTCTAGGATGGTGCGCAGGCCAGCCTGGTTGGGTTTGGGCACCGTAAACAGCCGGGAGTAGAAGCCCCCCCCTCGCTCCCCAAGGTGAACGGGTTCCACAGCTCTGAGATCCAGAAGTTTCTGAACCTCGGCTTTGAGGGAGGGCGAGCCCGACATCTGAAAAGGAGGGTTGAGGGGTAGGGTAGGGGGTAGAGGAAAGCAGAAGCCCTCACGAGCGACTGACAAGACCCATCTGTCTTCTGTGATGGTCTGCCACGCCTCCCAATGAGACGCAACGCGTCCTCCCACCGGGGTCTCGTGCAAGCGTGGAAAACCCTCATTTAGTAGGTTTATCGGTGGCATTGCCACCTGAGGAGGAGGCTGAGGAGCGGGAGAAAAACTGCGTCCGTTGTTGCCTACGGCGGTTGTTCCCCGCAGGGGTATCCACTCTGCGAGATTTTCGGTCGAGGAAGCCCCTAAAGCCAGAGGAAGGTCGACTGTGCGACAACGGTCTCTGGGTTTTGAAAGGAGTCATAACCAGGACCGACAAGGACTTAGCTGTCTGAGTGCTATCCTTCGTCTTGGTGAGCTCTACATCTGTTGTAGAATGAAAGAGCTCCTTCCCATCAAACGGAAGGTCCAACACCTTGTCCTACACTTCTTTTGAGAATTTAGTTGCATGCAACCACCCCTGCCGTGAGGTATCAACCACCAGCATAAGGCCCCGAGCCGAGGTGTCTACCTGATGGGTTGCAGCCTCCAGGAGATCCTGGGCCAAGACCCTGGCATTGGATAGGCCCCCTTTAAAGTCTTCCAGCTTCTCGACTGGGATAAACTCCTCAAACTCCGACAGACCTTTCCACATCTACATATTAGCTCCCGCGAATACCAATTTGGCATTGGCCTGCCTGAGCTGCAAGGCCGAGTTGGCAAAGATTTCCCTCCCAAGGGAGTCAAGGAACTTGTCCTCCTTTCCCAGAACCTGAGTAGCCGTCGTGGAAGAGGATGCTGCAGGCCTGGATTGCAAAGTGGCCGCGGCCACCACTGTGGAGGAGGGGGGCGGACAAGACGACAGGGCCACCTCTTCTGAAGAATGCAGCCTGTATCTCACATCAATCTTCTTATTGACAAAATGTCCAGAGTGTGGCTTTTCCCAAACCCTGTGGACCTCGGCCAGAACGTCCTTCTGCAAGAACAGGCCGGTACGCTCCGAAGGAGACAGGGTGAAGGCCCCAGAAAGCACACCCTCCTGCGGAGAGAGTGCCTCGGGCACCGGAACATCTAAGAAGCACATAAAGTCCAGTACCCGGTCATGAAAAGCTCTAATAGAGCGGGGCAGGTCCTCGTTGTCCTGATCGCCCTGTGCTTCATCCAACAGGTCAGGATCCTGCTGAACCGTGTCGGGCGCTGTCTTGTCCACAGGGGACAATGGGGGCAAAGGCGGAAGAGTGGGGGAGGCACCACAGGCAAGAAAGGCGCCGGCGGAACCACCGGCGGAACCACCGGAGGAACGGGTAGAGCTGGAGGCACGGGGGACAGATCTCCCTGAAAAGCCCTTTGAAATATTCCCTCATGGGGTCGGTACACATTAACGTTTGAAAAGTACCGAAAAAGGCCTCCTCCGGAAACTGCTTCGGAACCTGAGGAGGCCTCTCACGAGGTGGACAAATCCAGGGACGTAACGGGGAAGGGTGCCACACAGGCCCCTCCACCGACGTATCCACATAAATCAAAGGTTCCGACCCCACAGGCAACGAAACATTATGCGGAAGAGGCATCCGGGCATTCTAGTCATAAACTGGCCGATAAGGTTGCTCACAAGGGACTCTATGTTCACCCAAGGAACCCAGCCCTACACCTGAGGCCGATGGCGTAGTTGTAGGGGTAGCACCCAAAATGGCCATCGCGGTTGTGGCGGGAACGGGCGCCATTTTGTCATCATCTGAGGGGAACTGCGGGCCGTGAGGAAGTGAGGCAGGGGTCCCCGTCGATGGATCAGGGGTCTTAACTTAAGCCTTAACATAAGGAACCTCGGCAGAGCCAGTACTGTGAGGCCTGGAATGTTTCTGCGATATTCCAGCTGCCAAATCAGCCTTCCCAGGAAGGACCTCACCCTTGCCAGTAAAAGAAGAGCTTTCCTTCTTTGCCCCCTCAACAGATCTGGTGTCGCTGCAAGAGCCGGAACGGTGAGAAACAGCCTTCACCGGTAAGGCCTTGCCAGGCCTCTCAGAAATGTTGGTAAGTTTAGCCTCTGAAAGAGGGACCTCTGACCCACGTCCGGTGACAGCCTTATCCGCGCGGGCCACAAACATCCCTTCGGTAACAGCAAGCCCCACCAAGGTCTCGGGGCGCACCCCAGTCTTATTTTTGAGGGAAGCCGACAGAGAGGCCTCAGAGCGAGCTCCGGTATCCCACGATTCAGTAGAACTTGGTCTACAAACAGCACCCACAGGAGGGGCCTCAGAGCGTACTCCGGTATCCACAGGCCCCTTACGGAGACCCTCTGAGAAAATTCTGGTACAATTACTAGGCCCAACTGGCACCTCAGGGCGAACCCCGGTGACAGAGCGATCAACGCCCCTCCCGGCCCGAGAAGAACCTGGAAAGGTATCCCCCGGCCGGGGTGCTCTGAAAAGTAAAGAACTTACCAGGCGTTTTTTCTACTCGTCGATGAATGCCTGAAAATATGAAGGAGGAGTTTGTCGGAACACCTCCTCCCACCGCTCCAACCGACGTTGAAGTGCCCGGATTGAAAGGGAGTCGCAGTAAAAACAGGAGTCCTAACGGTGATCCGGACCCGAGCACTCTAAGCAAAGAGGATGGGGATCCGCCCTGGCGAAACGACGGTGACACGATGAACAGTCTGGAAAATCTAGTTTGAATGACATAGACAGACTAGTACACGATCGCTAGCGAGAGCCAGAGAGGAAAAAAGGGAAGAAAATCTTCCGAGGATGCAAGTGCGTCCAGTCCCGAACGAGCAGAGAAAAGGACTGATGGGCGATGCGTAGCCAAGGTGGGCGGGGTTACGGCCGCATGCCGGGCCCCGCGCAGAAAGAGAGGAAGGACACATTTTTGAAAACATTTTTTTGGATGCTTTTTACAAAGTGCTCCGATCCCGATCCCACAGGACGGAGAGATGTCCCATAAGTATGGAGGAAAGGGGACGGGACGTAGGAGTACATGGGATCAGACGAGGACCTAGGGGACAGTAACAATGATGAAGAGAGGAGGCCTTGCCACGCCTCTGGGGAAATAAGCTCAAAAGAGAGACACTGTAGGGAGAATAGAAAGACACTGAGAAAAATGAGGGAGAACCCGAAGGATGCCTGCAACGTCCCAGAGGCAGATCGCATAGCGCAGACAAATTTACCCCATATTCACAGAGGCTCAGAGCCTTACCGAGATGGAAAAGAGCCAGCATGTCGAAAGCATTTAAACTACCAAAGACATAGGGAGACATGACAGGGGAATGCAAGTGACACAGTTTTCCATTACTTGAAAAGGATAGTGGATGACCACAATATATGCCATGGCATCAGTTGGACAACAATCATTTGAGGTGTAAGTTAACCTTGTTGACTGCAGGAGCATGGAAATAGTTTTCTGAGCTATAGAAGTTGAAGGCAGGGATGGCACTGGCAGTGAGCGACATGAACAGCTTACTCTCATTTTTGGGGAGGTAGCTGACTGTTATGAAACGGGTAGGGTATCACGGGTGACGGCACAGAACACGGCACATGATGGCGCACTGTTCTAGAACTGCAGAGCCGTTGTGTAGCAGGCTCTGGGACTACAGTACCTAGACAAATCTGGCATTAGCACAATTATGGCACACACAATGTGTGAGGATGAAGTCCTACTTCAATATATTCAGGCGAGCCAAGAACATTGGCATCTCAAGATGTGACAGCCATGGGATAAAACAGTGGGGTTATTCTATCACATATTAAGCCAAGCGCTACCAGGGCAGGCACAAAAGCAACTAAAAAAATGAGTGGGAATGGAAGCGAAACCATGGGCAGAAATTCAGCTTACTATAGTACTTTATTGCCGACTAATGCAGGAGAACGCAAGAAAAAAGTGCAAGGAGAGGAAGCAGGAAGGATTGAAGTTAGTGCAGAAGAAGCTATCAAGTATACAATCGAAAGGGCCGATGTTAACAAGCAAAGAGCGAGTATTTAGAGGGAACGTGCAGTTTTGTGGGAAAAGGTGATGCCAATTATTGGCCACGAGGACAGGGAAGAATGCCACGGGAAAGAGGGTTTGGACACCCAATACAGCAGGGTGGGGATGGGTTTAATGGAGAACAGCCGAGACCGATGGAGGGGTTCCACCACAATGCTGGACGTGCAGTAGAATGGATCACATATCACAACTGTACAGAAACAGGGGTGGAGTACAGCAGAATGGGTGGATGACGTACCAGCCAGCGTATCAGATGGAGCAGCCAGACTATTATGCCCAAGATCACACTCAGACATATGCGCCGCAACTAGCCCCAGCACAAGGGGCACCAATACAGTCACATAAACCCATGGTATACACACTGCAGGAACAGGAATACACACAGTCACCACAACTAGCAGAGCAACCAATAGTACAATAGAATGCCATAGCCGCGAGACACACAAACCTTACTATGCAGACTTCCATACGAAAACTAGGGGGAGCGACCAGGGTGGGAGGTAATCCTTTCACAAGGACAGGGATGATTCTATACTGTAAGGGAGGCATGGTTTCACAAGTATGACACTGACACAGAAGGTACAATTTGTAAAACCTTTCTTCAATTCTCTGGGTTTGGAAAAACTCCTACTTTGGCCTATAGCTAAGATGGTAGCGGTCTCTACCATCAAATGATAAAAAAAACAGTCCTAGTTGAGTCTGTCAAAACAAAATGGCCTATCCCAAAGAAACCTACTGTCTACTCTTACGCTATTACAAACGGGAAAATGGTGTATGCAAAGAAAATCAGTGTCAGAAGATAAAGAAACAAAGTGGTTGAGTCAGCTCTCCCCCGCAACGTTGGACAGCACGGAGTAAAGCGGTACCTGTATACAGGATGACACACACTGGCTCAGGTTCTCAAAATATAACAGTTCAAAACGTGGATCGAGGCCCGCCTGCCCTGCCACGTTAAAGTCACTTTTCCAGCCTTCCAAAAGTTCCTTCACAGTTCAACAAAAAGGATTCACAGTTCAACCACAAGTTCACGCAGGCCTCCCTCGATTGGGCTCTGACCTCTCAAAGTAAAACAAAGAGTTCAAATGGGCCTCAATCTGTCAGGCTCGGACCTTTCAACCACAACACTTGTAGGGGTACCTTTTCCCAAGCATTGTCCACCTTCGTTAGGGATTCCCTTCCCCTAACTTAATGAAATTCCCGTCTCCCTCAGTTGGTCTCAGACCTTCTTCTGATGTCGAAGACTCTCAAATGTGCGAGGCTTTTACTATAGACCTACGCAGACCACTTCCACTTTCCTTTGAGCTTGCACTCTTGTGTTATCTGCCCCAATGGTTCTTGGTCTAAGTAGTTCAATATTATACACACAACAGTTCAATTTGAACTTTCCACTTCCCCTTTTTGCCGGGGTCAATCTTGATCATCACACTTTTTAAAGTAGATTCACTTTGTTGCTTTATAACAAAATGAAAACCATTTCACCTTTCACAGAGACTTTGAGTGGGCTACTTCCTTTATCCAGCCCACTCCGTTACTCTGTATCACTGGCTTCTGTACTTTCAAGTTCAACACAGGTCTGCCTTTCTTCACATTTCATCGACCCGACCCGGTTGCATTCTTCAATTGTAAGATATATTGTTGCCACTTTAATCTTTCCTTAACACACACTGGTCTTTCATCTCGCTCACCAACTCACCCATTGTATGCATTCTCTTCTTGTCTTAGCCATTCAATTCACAAGTCAAGGTTAATACCACAGGCTTGGCCTGGCCTCTCAAACTCGGTCTTTCACCAGGGAGTGTTGCAGGCACCTTTGGAACACAGTGCATTCTTGTCTGGGATTTGCCCTTCACCATGCATCCCTTACGGTTCTCTGGAGGCAACAACCTCCTGCAGGGAACCCCTGGGTTCCTGTTCCCTCGGGTCACATCCCTCTATCTGTCGCTCTGCTCCAGTAGGTTTGCCTTTGCCCTAGAAGTTCTGCGGCTTCTCGTGTTCCAACTTGCTCAGAGTGTGTCTCTATGTTCCGTATTTCATCCTTGTGGGGTGAGCTAATTGGTATAAGATGTATGCACTTAAAGTCAAGTGCCTGACCCAATTAGAAGGACATGTCCAATGAGATGTGTAAGAGTTAGACTTGCTACTCTCAGTCGCCCTCTTCCTTCTCCCAGTGTTTGTGTAAAAAGGGTGGCAGGGGAGTTGGGACATCAGAGAATCCTATGAAATAGGAGGGATCATGGGTACGGAAAAGGGAGGAATACCGCGCCACAGCATAGGTTGCCTCACCACAACTCCCTGAAGACCCCTCACCCAGGTGATCCTCTCACACTGGCCCACCCCCAGGGTCTGGCTCCAAAAGCGACGGCCGTGCCCTGGCCACCTGAGAGAGAGAGAGATCCCAGGGTACTAGTAGGTGAGACACCCTTTGGTTTCTCACAATACCCACAATAGGACAGCCCAGAGACAGGCATGTATCGTTCAATCCTATCTGTTACACCTGACCCAAATGAGTAACCATGTGTAGGTGTGCCCATAGTTGACAGGACATTTTCTATTCTCATAGATACAGGGCGACCATTGTCAAGAATTGCCATGAATGCGCAGGTATTCTCTGGGGCTACAGACTTGGTTCCTTTCACTGATGAGCTTGCGATTTCCATAGGGGAACATGACCTGACAATGCCATTGTTGTATTCCCAACAGACACCTGTCAGCATAATGGACCGACTTAACATGACCATTTCATTCACAGATCAGGGGGTAGTATGCTCGACCCCAGGAATTCACGGGTGCAAGTGAACCCCGAGTTGTTCCAACATGGAATGGCAGTGCTTTTAGCAAGGCTTCCAGGAATACAGGGCAAACTGCTTTCTATACCAAACAAATTTTTGTTCAGACCAGAGGTTCCCTTAGACGAGAAGGAAGGGCACATGTTCCCACTAGAACTAGAGACAGCTACAGTGAGGGGCGAGAGAGTAGTACTGCACAGGACTGATGACACAGGATGGGCATGGAGAACAGTAATTGTGGTAAGAGAAGGAAACAGACTGACTGATTTGACAGGTGAAGAACCGTTTTAAAAAAAAACCTTTCAGACCTTGAAACAGTGTTCTTTACGGGCATGGCCTAGTGGGTGAGAATTAACTACAGGGAAGAACCACAGAGAATGGCCTTATTGAAAAAGGCACCACCGCCATTTCTTGAGAAGACTAGTGCAAGTACCGAGTGCCTTATGGACCAACAGTCCATATGACCACGGCCTTCTAAAGGGGATAGGTGCTGTTAAAATGAAGCTCAAGCCAGGGGCTCTTACCAAGGTCAAAACAATATCCTTTGTCCAGAGAGGCAGGCAAAGGCATTCATAATACAATTTCCAAGTTAGCGCAGCAATAGGTTGTTACCATCAGAATCGCAGTGTAACACGGCTGTGTACCTGGTGGACAAGGCGACGGGGGATTGTGGCGGTTTATTCATGACTTGTGTCCTTTGAACCAAATTGTTGAAGCAGAGTTCCTGTTAGTTCCCAATCCAGCGACAATACTATGTAGGATTTTGCTGGAAGCTACCCATTTAAGTGATATATTTGAGTAATGCTTTCTTCTGTATACCACTTCACGAGGAATTACAGGATCCGACATCCTTTCTGTATAGAAATAAAAAGTGGAAGCACACAAGATTACCTCAGGGGTACTGTGAATCACCCTCTAAATTCAACAGGGTCAGCCAGATGGACCTAGAGAATATACATTTGAACAGCACAGTTATTCAGTATGTGCACGATATCTTGATTTGCAGCAAATCGGAACAACACAGGGAAGCACAATGGAATTGAAAGGGGCAATCTGCCAAGCTCCAGTGTTAGGGAATCCCAATTATGAGCAATTCTATTTGTCCTCACACTCCAACGGAGTGGTGATGACAGCAGTCCTCACACCGAAGACGACCTTCGGGCACAAACCAATGGATTATTATTAACGGACATTTGGACCTAGTGATGAAAGGACCCTACCCTTGCGACCAAGCATTGGCTGTTGCTGCAATTGCAGTTGAGAATTCTGTGAATATCACAATGGGGTGCAGTACCACACTTTATGTGGAGCATGCCATTTTTGCTATAAATAATAATAATTATTATTATTATTGAAAATCCCAAGAGCACATAGACCATGCAGAGAGCATCCGGATACGAGATGATCATCTCGAATCTGGCGATAAAAATAGTGAGGTGCAGAATTGTAAACCCAGCGACGTTCATAGTTGAACCAGTCGAGAAGCGAGACTATGTACACGACTGTAACACTGACAGAACATTATTATGACATTCCCAAAGCAGGAGAGAATGCCCTCCTAGGAGGGGACATACTCTTTATTGACGGGTCATTAACTAAAGACCAGGCGACAGAAGAGAGACATACTGGGACGGCAGTAGTAAAGATAAAGCCAAGCGGGACACTTAAAGTAGAAGCAAGCGTGAGATTGACTTTATATTTTTCAACACAAGCGGCAGAATTAGTGGCTCTTATAATGGCATTAGAAGCGCATGACAACAAGGAGATTACTGTGTATTCCGATTCCACCTACGTGACATCCACAGTACATGCCGGACTGTCATGGTGGAAGAGGAGGGGCTTCCAACGTGCTGACGGTACACCAGTGCAGCACACGCCCTTATTGGCTAGACACAGACGCATTACAACTCCCATCAGCCATAGCCATTGTGAAGTGTCAGGCACCTACGAGGGGGGAGGACTTGATCTCCTGTGGCAACGAAGCTGCAGACACAGAGGCAAAGCGGACATCATATTCTACACAAATAAATGAGTTTGATACCCCATCTAACACATGAGAGAAGGGTATAGTTCATTGCCAGTTACCCAAATAATAGAGCCTCAGTGGCGAGAACCACTAGAGGAAAATGAGTTATGGGTGAAGAAAGGATGTTCAATATCCCCTACAGATGCATAATGGGGACAGGAGAGCACAGGAAAGCCAGTAATTATGGCAACATTGTTGCAGATTGCGCTCACGCAGCTGCATTATCCCATCACCAAAGTAAGACTGTTCTTGCTGCACATATTGGGGAAGATTGGTTCTGTCCCAATCTGGCAGCATGCATCACCACATTTATGGATAATTGTGTAGTCTGCAAAAAATACAATACACAAGTTGCACGTAGTACGAGGAGCAATACTACAACCTATTGGACCCTTCCGACATATCCACGTATATTATGTAGACATGATCCAAATTTGCCAAGGGTACCGCTATATGATTGTAGTTGTATGTCCTTTTTCACGCTGGATCGAAGCTAGTCCGTGCTAAATCCCTCATCAGAGAGGTGTTCTCACGATGGGGGTGTGCGGAGTCCTGCGTTCAGACAATGGTCCTCACTTTGTAAACAAAACCTTTAAGAACATCAAAGCCGTGCTGGGGATTAAGCATACATTTTCCTGCACTTATCACCTGCAAGGGAATGGGATTTGTGAACGCCTCAATAATTTGAAGAAGAAAATAGCAAAAATAAAAGCAACACTAAAATAGTGATGACTAAATTACCTACCCCTAGCCTTGTACGCATTGTGCTTTCAGCATGGAACTGACCACCATTTAACCACTCATGAGGCGATGACAGGACGACATGTGCGACTCCAATTTGCTCCTGCTACTAGAGGGTTGACGGACACCCGAACTACAGCCATTGTTTTAGGTGATAAAATGAGCAAATACATTGCTTCCATGATGGCTAGTGCTTCTTTTATCTCTCAGCAACTCCAATCCCAGCGGGGGAGGTCAAAGAAGGATGAGGAAGATGATGCACCAGTAACAGATTCTTAACTGCTCAAGCAACCACCTCTTTATCCAGTAGATCAGGTTTATTTGCATAACTTCATCGGGTGCTGGTTCAAGTCTAGGTTTGAGGGGCCCTATTCTGTACAACAAGCCTCTGATAGGGACATTAAACTTGTGGTAAAGGCTTGGAACTACCTTGGAGACGTCAAGCCCTGCAGAGGGGAGACCTCCTCTGCCCAACACGCAGACAATTTGATGCAAGAAGAAGAACAATAACAAACCCCTTAGTGAATGCACACGCAATTCGCGACTTGAGCTAGACAAGAACAAAGTGAAAAGCTAGATTTGGCGCACTGCCTTTTCCTCACACTAGGTATCATCGTGAAAGTTTGGCCTGATTTTTATTAATGAATATATACCTGCAAACACTTTGAGAAGCACTTTTTCCAAACTTGAAGCCACATCTGGACAGATGAAACCTCCTAAAGTGTTATTTATTCTTTTCTTCTTTATGTGGCACACATTTATCCCATACTGACTCGAGGAGACCCACCTATCATCACACTGCTTAATAGTGCCAAGGTGCAACTTCTTTGGGAGCGATTTGTTTTTGCTGCTCTTGCTCAGTATTACCGCAGAAGAGCTTAACTAACACATTAAAACCACAATGATGTATTCTAAAGACTTTTTCAAACGGTCTCATGGACAATATAAAACACATCCAGTAAAGTAGTTTTTTGGGGGTTTGTTCTGGGTACAACTTCTTATGCCGGCAACCAAAATAAAATACCTTTGTGAAGTGTTGCGTCAGTGTGGTGGTTTTAGGAGGAACCAATTACCCTCCCCTCCCCCCTGGTTTGTGCAAAAACATCAGTGAACCACACATCGACTGCGCCACACAATATCCTATTGGTTTCAAAGTGATTTCTCTTTGTAAAAGTGGTTTCAGCAAGATAAATTTGATTAAATTGTTGAGCCCATTGATTGTTGACACGTGTTTCGGCCTCTCAAGGGCCTGTATCAAAACAAAAAGATATGAGCAATTAAATCATATCCATATTCATATTAGACTCAAAGCACTCAGACTCAGTAGCAGTGCCGAAGCGAGAAATTATGTTTGCAGCCTACAAAGGGATTATCCCTTGACCCTTACTTTGAACTCCTTTGTTGTAGGAGTCAAGGAAAGTACCGCAACAGCAAACACTACTCACTACCTTGATTATTGACGCGGAAGAGCCCCGGGCACCCCCGACATACCACATAGCCTTCTTCAGCTTTAGTCCCAGGTATACAGTCTCTTGTTTTCCAATATACACAAAAGTAACGGTCTGGAAAGGTCTACGACACTTCCCTCCTTGCAACCCTTTCTGGTCTCGCCTTCTTTCTCCTTGTAACTTGGAACTGCTGCTTCCGTGTGTGCTTTGCCTTACTCAAAGTGTGCTTTCGTGCTCCGCCTTTTATCCATGTGGGGGAAGTGTGATGGAAGTCAAGTGTGTGCAATGATCTGTAATTGCTTAACCTTGCCTGACCACTGTATTCGGACATGCCCGATATACGTACTTGGTGTTAATTCGTTTTTGTTCACATTGAGTTGTCAGCGAGAAAGTGTTTGTGTCGGGAAAGGGGGGTTGAGTATCCTTAAGTACAGGGAAAATCTGTTACAGGGAAGGGGATACCCCGTCTCACCACCCAGTGTCCCACTCCCACTCCCCGAAGACCCCTCATCCAGGTGATACTCCCGCACTGGTCCACCCCGAGGAGGTGGATCCAAAAGCAATGGCTGTGTCCTCGCCACCTGGATGACAGATTCCTGGGGACTAGTGGGTGACACACTTTCAGGTTCTTCACAACAGATATAGATTTTGAACAACGAAATCCATACCTAGCTGATTCAGCCCACATATCAAACAACATGTGGAACAAGCATGTGACCAAGGTAGGGAGGAAGACAACGAAAGAGAGCTGCTAGGAGTGCTCTCTCATCCCCTATGCCATGAGTGCTTCCACAACATTCATAGCTACAGAAATCCCAACAGCCAGAGCACAATGCCTTATACACCTGTCGCTCTGCACAAGAGGCCGATTCCAAGGCAGAATGGCCACACTAAGATGGATGTGGCATAAGGTGTTCCCGTATGAGGAAAACTACATTAAAACTCAAGAAATGATCGATGACTATTGGAGCACTGACCAGACAATAGAGTAAGTCCCTGATGGACCAGAGGAGAAGGCAGAATAGTGACACAAAAAAAGTTACAATGCCCCAAGACAGGATAAAGAGAAATAGGAGGAATGCCAGGATGCTGGGAAAGACCTCACTTACTTGTATATGGGCAGATATTTACAGAAAAAGCATGGAATGAGGGGATGGTAGGAAGCAAAGCACATGCACTTTTGACAGGTACAGGGGAAGCAGTGCAGAAGGAGAATGACGATTGCTTCAGGGATTGGGCAGCAAGTGCCAAGCTGCTCACCTGGGTGGAAAATGAAGCAGGTCCCAAGCCAATCATACCACTAGAGAATGCTTCCTTGTGTTTTCAAAATGATGGTCCAGTGAAGGTTGGAGAGAGTAAAGGATGCAAACGAATATCGAAGATACCAGGCATGAAGGTTTTTACTGCAGTGCTGATGGATCAGTACTGGGCCTGAGCATCCAAGGCATACATGCAACTGTTGCCAAACTGGGAAGGGATATGCTCTCTGGTACAGCTGGACACACCAGCATTCGTAGTGCCTCGAAAAAACAAAGTAGATGGATACCCCAAAATATACACTCAACAGAGGAAGAAGAGATCTGTAGAGCTGACAAGAGTGAAGAGAGGAAACTATGTGCCACTAGTAAAAAGAGTAAAAGCGGGTGGATCCAGCTTCCCCTATCTCGCGCCCACCCACTGGAATGCCCTACCTCCCACTATCCGTGGCGAGGACTCCCTCACCACCTTCCGCAAAACACTCAAAACTACCCTCTTCACATAAGGACCGACACATCAGCACGAATACTTAACATATATGTTGTAATATACGACCAAATGCAATATTTTTAACAACAGTATGATTTCTTGTACTATTCATAATGTGTCAACAATCGCTATCATATGTACCATGTAACTAAGTTATTGCAAGTAACAGCGCCTCAATGCCCCTGGGCTGCTTGCGCGCTATATAAATACAAATAAATAAATAAATAAATATGTGTCATCAAATTCAATAATTTAAGTTGCACTAGATGCTCCACTAGAACACAGATTATTCAGCAGGACACAGATGTACTTTGCGTCAATCGTTCCAGCAATCCAGACCAATGTGAAAGCCAAGTGGCTCCAGATCATCAGATGGGAACTGTTGCAGACAATAAACTCGACCGTCAAGGGGTTTAACGCCATCAAAGAAGTGTTGAGAGCTGTCAGAATGATGACAATGCAAAACCGGTACGTCCTGTATCTTCTTACAGCTACATAAGGATGCAATTGCACCAAAATTGGACCTTCCTGCTGTAAGTACATGCCTTCCCACAATGAAGAGAGTGGGACACTTACCAAGGAAATCATGCAATTATCAGACCTGCACGCAAGAATGGAGGCAGTGACAGACCCAATAGGACAAGACAAAGACTGGCTAACACACATCTTTTTCTGGATACCATCATGGATGGCTAGTGGACTGAAGGTGCTGATAGCAGCCTTAGTACTAATGTTATTTGCCTTCTGCGTTATCAGAGTATCTAGCACATAGTGCAAAAAGACAACTGAAAAGACGATAGGGATGAAAATAGTATTGGACGTAGAGACGAAAACTGATGGAGAAATG
Source organism: Ambystoma mexicanum (assembly GCF_040938575.1). Lineage (NCBI taxonomy): Eukaryota > Metazoa > Chordata > Amphibia > Caudata > Ambystomatidae > Ambystoma > Ambystoma mexicanum. The sequence continues at coordinate 183,209,607 of NC_090929.1, forward strand.
CAGACTCTTGACTTCTTGAAATCACACTTGACACAGTGCCCTCTGTTCCCGCCAGGTACATCGTTCTCTTTTTCCCCAGATCCACACAACTATTGGGGAAAATGGGTACGGTGCAACCCTGATGGAGATTGCAACTATATGACCTGGAACTTAGACGATAATGTGAAATACCATGGACATCTGGGAGGAGTGACAAAAGTCTGGGTCCCAAGACTGCTTGTGAATAGAGGTGGTCATCTAAGGAGTGTGGGCGACTTGTCGACCAAAGGGGGGATTGAAGAGGGAGACCCAAACGTGGCCTTCATTACACCCATTCTACTCTCAGCCCGGCGACAGAGAACTGAGAGATGTACATCGCTTCTGGGCTCTTCCTCACCATCTCTGATGTATTGCATGTGTGAAAAGCACTACTCACTCAGACAACCACTCAGACCATACCCAGATGACAGTATTAAATAGATACAGCTGTCATCAACTGAACGAGGCGACTGACTGCACCCTCGAAGAACGCTGATTACATCACAACTGACATCATGACATAGATACGTCAGACACAAAGCTACACAAAGAACCCTCATTATAACCCTGGCCGTAGCCGTGCCTGTAAAACAGGCACGGCTGCCGCCGGAGTTGCATTTTTTCCGGCACCCACGAATGGGCAATTACCGGGTCATGCCGGGTTTGGTGGACCCAGTAATTGCCCATTCACGGGTGCCGGATATAAGGGACTCCCCATTCGGCCCCATAGGGCTCAATGGGAATGGGGGGGGTGGTAGCACCGGTACTGTTAATAATTGTACCAATGCTACCATTATGTTCTGCTCCCGGGTGCCGGTCCGCCCGCCAGGTCAGACCTGGTGGGCAGATGGGCACCCGCGAGCAGGACTTTACCACCAGAGTTATAATGAGGCCCTCACACTTTAGTTTATTGCTGATAGACACGAAGCAAATTTTTATGACTCACATAGTTAGAGGGCTGATACACGTATACCTTTTGGAAACTACAAGGCACCTAAGAAAACACATGAACGGCTTGCCTACGCTTAATTGCAACTAACATGGATGGCCATGCGAATAAAGACAGTTGCTATAGGTACATTGGAGTGAATGGGAAAAGCAAAACAAACTTCAGAATACAGGGAAAGGCTGACAGACTGATCCTGCTGAATTATGCAGACAAAGCCTTCAGCGCAGACACCGTGCACAGCCTTGCCAAGGACAGGTAGGGAAGGAAAGTTTCCAGTTAAAGAAGATAAGACACCTTTGTGACACAGTCAAAAATCCTCTTAAATACAAGCAGGAGGGCTCTATTTCGTGGTCCCGACACACGTTTTATTTTTTATTTTGTTATTTTTATATTTCATGTGACCTGAATCTACGAGACACAGCCTATTCATTCTAGGTAGACAGAGGAAAACTGTTCCTGTTGAACTAAAGGTAGAAGGATACAATAATTATACAGGTTCAAAACCGAATGGTCTGTCTCAGGGACTAGGAGATAGGCGATGGTAACTTTTTGGGAACATGCAGAACCTTTAGGGTTGTTCCCACTACCTTGAATAGTTGCACTTGGCCTGATAACTGTCCAAAGCTCCAAGGCTGAGAAGACCCCTTATGTCCAATCCCTAAACACCTTCCACAATAAGCATACACTATGTTGCACCGGCCAATCATTTTATACTAAACTGTAACTTTGTATTTGTGATACATAGAGGTGGTCTCAGGAGACACCAGATATGTCTTACCCAATGATCATACTAATCCCTTATAGATTACATATGTAGTTCACCTCACTATCCAATCCGCTCCCCTGTTAGGTTTGTGTGACGTAACTAATCAACAAAATGGGATGACAGGTGGTTGGACAGTGAGCGCTCTTGAAGAATTTTGCATTGTTCATGTTGTGATCCCTGTCATTTTAACTGTTAATAAAAGGCAGTGAACATTGTCCATTGTCTTCGGGCAGGGGATTTGCAAGTAAACAGGAAGACTGCTCATAATTCCCCTGCCACTATATTACACCATGATGAATATCAAGATCTTATTTGTAGAGTACTTTACATGTGCTCACAGTCACGTCTGTACATTGTTATCTTATATGGTTTAACTCATTTTCAATAGCTTTGTTTTATTTTCTTTACAGCCAACCAAGTTTGTTCTCTAGAGAGAATCTTGTTCCTATACAGTTTGCTGAGTGATCTCATCATAAGCATGGGTAAAATTCAAAGTCCTGAAGGCAAGCCTCTTAGAAACCGATGACAAATCATTGAGAATCCATTTCAATAATAATTAGAACTTCAAAACTATAAATGGATCACATACAGGTGCATGCCAGACATCAACCTAAATGGAACCAATTACTTTATTAAAAGTCTTGATAATCTTTGGAGACCAATTCGGCTTCCTTGATTGTTAACCTCTACAAAACAACTACACTTCGCTTAAATAGAATGGGAGATGTGCAAATTCGCTGAAATTATGAGGTACAAATGATCACTCAAATCACATTTTATCCATGAGAATACCTAACCTAGACGAAGACCAATAGGCAATCAATCCATGAAGAGGTCCTACAATTACTCGATGTTGGTTGACTAGGAATATCTCCCTGAATATGACCATTCACCTTGATGAAGTTCCATCGCGCCATGAAATCGGTCTAATGATTTCCATTTGTGCAAGAAAACCATACCCCATGCGTTTGATTATTACAAAATTAATTTGTAATACCATCAGGACACATGAAATTAGAATAAGATTGTATTCCATACAGTTATACCACAAGTCAAAGAGTTCCTAGTGCATGTTAAAGGTCATCTGCATCAGTACTAATGGGACTCCAATATACAGTAGAATGTTTATCACACGAGCAATACCACCTTTCACCCAGGTCATTACCACTACAAGGATGTTATTAGATGATGTTTCTTGAGAAAAACAGGGCTAAATCTCTGGCCATCTAGAACACATTATCACATGGGTGTAAAAAGGAGAAAATAAGGAGTTTCAAGTTGTAGTGTTAAAGCACTCTGTTTTATTGTGGTATTCTCAATTGAAAACATGATTTTCTTTTTACAAGTATTGATTCTGAGTGCTGTCTGAATTCAATTCATTCAGAGTGCATACACATTCGATTCAATTGTCCTTCTCAATTGTTGATACACTAGTATATTCTCATCCTTCTCAAATATCAGTATACTGAAGTCTTCTGATGTTGTCTGAATTATCTTCATTCAGAATTAGTTCAATTTATCCTACTCAATACTTAGGAAAATGTTGGTACATTAGTGTCCTCTAAACATTTTTCATTACTGCTATTGAGTGGCTCATCAGGAAGAATTGTCTTGTCTGATTAGATGATCGTGCTTGTGAAAATACAAAGTTAAATTGCTAAAATACCTAGCTAAATTGTTATCTGTTGGTAAAATACAATACAGTTGCATGAAGTACTTGTAGTTGTTGTGTATGATGTTAAGGATTTCAATCAGGCGATGCACACCAAAATAGTGTTGCCTATGTACCATCTGTTGCATGGGCATTGGATGCCATGAATCATATATTTGGTGTTGCAGTTGATAAATTGCTCAATGTTTTTCATGGTCCCATTTGGTAATTCTATAGTCCTTTGTCCATTCCTCATGTTGGGGCAGATTTTACAATGTCCACATTTGTGGTTGCCTTTTGCCTGCGGTAATTGCCATGCATGTTCCAAAGGTTGCAGTGTGCCTACCAGTTTCATGTAGCTTGGGCTCACCTGGTTTTTGATAGTTTTTGCTTTACGGAAGGGTATAGATGGTTTGGGGTACATGTAGTTTGTTAGGTGGGGATCCAATTGTAAAATGTTCCAATGCCTCTGTAGTATTTTTCTGATGGTGTTTGTGTTTGAGCTAAAGGTGGGGATAAGTCTCACTGTTTTTGATATGGTTTTAATTCTGGGGTCCTTGCTCTTTAAGAATTCTGATCTTTCTTTAAGGTTTGCTCTCATTTCAGTTTCGTTTAGAATTTTGTTTTGGTATCCTGTCTCCATGAATTCCAAACTTTTTCAATACTTATGTTGCTCAAATTCTGTTGTCTCACTACAATTCCTCTTTATTCTTAGTAATTCACGATAGGGTATGTTTTGTATAATATGCTTAGGGTGGTTGATTTGAGGATTTAGTGTGCTGTTGCCTGATGACGCTTTTTGTACAGAGTTGTCTGTATGATGTTATTGTTGACGCAGATGTCAAGATCCAGGAAAGATATACTTTCAGTACTCTCATTCATGGTCACTAGTATGTTGTAGTCATTGGTATTCAAATATTTGACATACTAAAGAAGGGATTCTAGCTCCCCATCCCAAATGATTATAATATCATCAATGAAGCAGCCCCAAAGATAACATTATTGTTTTCAGTGAAGACTGGGTGTGTCCAGGCATGTTCGATTTCAAAATGACCCATAAAGAGGTTAGTGTCTGATGGGCATACTTTACCCCCATCTCTGTCCATTGTATTTGTTGGTATATATAATCATTAAAGCTGAATACGTTGTTGGTCAATGTAAATTCTAGCATGGATATTTATAATTCTTTTTGTTGCTCAAAGTATGAGGTCGATCTAGATTTAAGGAAAGAGTTGCTGGTTTCTATTCCCTTTTAATGTTTGATGCTGGTGTATAGTGAGGATACATCTAATGTAACAAATATTTATGTGTACAACTAGGTGATGGAGTCCAATTGCTGAAGTACATGGGTGGTGTTTCCCATTCCTTAATAAAGGGGAAGATTGAATTATGTATTTCGATTAAGAGTATGCCTTAAGGGTGACCTCAAAGAGCCTTACTAGTTTTTTTTTTTTTTTAAATGAAGGAATATCGGTCTAAACAAGGAGGGGAGCACAGGCATACTTCCTGGAGCATAACTATAGGGAAGTCAAGGACTCTCTGGAACTTGTTTAATAGTTTTAATTACCTAGAGTGGCCCCTGAGTTCCATGAGAGAATTTGTAAATAAGTATGACTAAAGACTAGTCGATTTAACAGTACCAGACTAAGTTGCCGTTAACGCATTGGCAATCAAGACCAGTCATTAATTCCCTTATCCACAACAGGGCTATTCTGACAAAACATAAGCTTCCTAGAACCTGCCATTTGAGCGAGAAGTTATTTAAGCTGGGTTGTAGTTGTCTAACACTTCTAGTTGTCCAAGTGTAGGAGTTTCGATTTCTCGCAAAATTTGATTAAATATCAGTTTAGAATAATGATGGACTGCAACAAAATCAGTTCTTCAAAGGTGAATACATTCCACTTGTGCTAAATCAGAAGTTCTGATTGCCTGAAGAGATGGAATCGTTTAAAAGTAGGAGAGAATAAAAGGTATATTCATCTGTGCCTCACTATGTTCATTAAATACATTTTCAAAAGCAATTGAAACATGTTAGTTGAAGAATTCACTTTGGTGGCAGTTATTGATTGGCTCATAGAATTATTACCTTTTTTTGTAATTCATACCCTTGAAGGGATTTAAAGTTGTTATATCGGTACTATTAAAATCTGATCTTGCACGGAAAGGAAAATGTCCCAAGAATAACCATGTGGAAGAACTTGGTTGGAATAATTCCTTTACAGATTCAGCCGATTGCAACCTAGAAAGCGAATGTATATCCAAAGGCAAGATTGAGGGAGAAGTTATAGTCTCACAGTGCAATTGGTGCGCCACAATGTGGTTTGTTAAAAAGAGGATAATGGTTGTTTGGTTCAAAGCCTCCTTCACAGGATCTCTCGCTTCAGAGGGCAAGTGAGCTGTTTTTTTACATAGATTTAGCTTATTTTCATTATTCTTTTTATTTTTCTTTGAGGGTGTCTTTCCTAAAACAGGCTCATCTGTCTCCGTGCCAGGCAAAACCATCACCTCGCTTGAGTTAATATTAAGAGATCTCATAAACTTTCCTGAACGTTCCCATTAGGATTCTGTGCACAAATGTGCTTGCCCCTTTCATGTACTTTGCATTTCGTCCTTTTGTTTTCCTTGACTTAATCATGGCAATTCCCAGATTTAGAAAATAAGGATTGAGGTTCATTCAAGGAAGAAAATTCCAAAAACTAAGTTGGCGTAAATACTGTTAGCCAATGCTATAAAAACTATAATTTGACTGGATGGAGGACTAGATGACAAATCAGAAGTAAGGCCACTTGACACATCAACGTTGGTAATTTGTATTTTCTCCATATTAAGAGATGGTGCCCACTGATTTTTCAAAAGATGCAAACTCTCCAAAAGAAGGCAAGAGTGTTCTTTACTCTCAGCACTAATAATGTCATATAGACAAACAATTGACTGCAACATTAAGTTTATAAAGGGAGGAGTTTCATAATAGGATTTTGGCTGGAATTGTATCCATTAGGTAAGGAGTTAGATGAGAAACAAAGGTTCATCATTGGATTTATTGGATTTGCATAGTCCCCTCAATACTTCCTTGATCTACTGATTTAGGGGATGAAATAAAAAAAAAGAATAGTTTTGATACAGTGACTACTGAGAATACACAATTTATTTATTTATTCATTTATATGCATTCAGCCAACAAAGGCTTTACATATATGCAGCAATAAAACATCCACAGTAAAAAGATAATCAATGTTAAAAACAGCCCTCCTATTACAACATCAGCAACTAAAAGGGGCCATTAATAAAATATGCCATCAGACTGCTGTTCAAGAATGTGCAAACAAAGTTAATAAAAATTCATCATATGAAAAATTAAATTAACATAATTTCCTTTTCATTTTCCTACAATACATTCACATTTTCAAGGTCTCAGGAGTTGTTCCATGCCTCTCACAATGACAGATGATGTGTTCAACTGTTTCAATTGATAGAATACCACATAATCTACACCACCTATTACCTCATAATTCCTAATTTGGCACCGACTATTTCTAGTGTATCAGACAGGTTGAATTTAAATAGTAAGTATTGCCTTATTGTTTTGTTATCTGAAAACACGGACAGATATTTGGGTATTCCAGGATAGCTCAACCATTGTTGAATAAACATACCACTGTTGACCTTAGTTGCCAAATGTACCATATCCCTTTCTTTTCCTAACTCATGTATAGCATATTTAATTTGGTGTTCAATTATAATGTGTGTGTTCTAGCCAGTCGTGTGCACTCTCCTTAGCCCACTTATAATAAATAAATCTTATGGTCCTCCTTAGGGGTCTGGCAGTAACCGTGCCTGTAAAACCGTCAGGATGCGCCAGACCCGTAATGAATTACTGTCGCCCGACTTCCCGGTAACGCTGGGTAAGTACTCACAAGAAAGATTTGGGCATTCTGAATAGAATTTTTAAAATGCTCCCTTCAAATCTATTCAACTGTTGTTTAAGTAGCTTCCCCCACATTTCAGCACTGTATAACAGACAGGGAACAACTTTGGTGGAGTATAGCAATAGTATGGTTCTTAGAGAACATCCGCCTTGAATACCTATGAAGGGCTTTAGTGCCATCTTGATTTTCATGCATTTTCTTTTGGTTTCAGTCCACTGTTGTTTCCAGCACAATTTCTAGTCAATTATGACCCCCAGATATTTATAGCAATTCAATGTTATGATCAGAGATGGACCACCTCAAAATTTTTAAGCCTTGTTGTTTTGTTTTTCCTTGAAAAAGCAATAACTTTGGTCTTTCCTAGAATGATTTTTAGCCCATTCTCAGTTGCACACTTCTCAAGTGCCATTAATGTAAGCTGAAGTCCCTTTGGGGTATAATCTAGGAGCAAAAGGTAATCTGTATAACTTAACTAGACGAGTTTTAGCGAGCCTATTTTGATGTCTTTAGACAAAATGGCATGGAGTGCTGATGGTAAATCTGCAAACTATAAGTTAAAAACGGTGGCAGCCAAAATGCAACCCTGTTTGACCCCTCAGCAGGCTGAGATCAGTTCAGAGACTTTACCTTCACAATCAAGCCTCACTCTAACAGAAGTATTAGTGTACAACAATCTAATCATGCAGCGCAGCCCAGCGGGGATGCCCCATCGATTATGTTTATTCCACAGTTTGTGCCTAAAAATTGTGTGAAAGTCAGCGCTAAAGTCGATGAACGTGCCATAGCTGCGATCCATTGTTCAGCTCATGTAGTAGAACTTTAGCAAATATTTTGGCTGGAATATCCAACATTGCTAGCATGAGATAGTTGGTTGGGTCCTTCCAACAAACCTTTTTGTGGAAATGCAAAATGGAGCTCTCTTGCAAGTTTTGGTAAACTGGCTATACTTGCCTAACCATTGAAAAAATACCTATAGGGCATGGGCCCATTTCTTTGGGGATAGTCTGACTAGAGCATTACAAGTGCTGTCAGGCCCTATTGCTCGTGATGATGGAAGGGTTTTAATCATTACTGTAAGACTTCGACAGTATGGCTTCCTATCCATTCAGCCTCATTAATGTCTACTAGTTCATCAGTTATATCTTCCAACCAAGGTCTTTTTCACATGAGCTATCCAATCATGTTCACAAACACTATTAATGGGAAGGGATTTCTTTTTTGTTCAATTTACTACAGCCCAAAAACCTTGGATGTTGTTAGTTCTATATAAATAGGCCAGAGATCGCCAGATTTCATTGGCCATGTAAGCTCTATGATGACGTAGCCACTTTCGGTATTCATTCTTCACCATTTTGATTCTAGGGGGAGCGGCAACTTGATCAGTATTTTTCATTAGACTGATGACGGATCTTAGGTTTTTTTTTGGCATCATGAATGTCTCCATCAAACAGTGGTTTCTGATGGTGGATCATATGCCATCTTTCACTTGTGCTGGTATATAGACGTTTTTACATGATACTGCTTTAATGGCTACTAGGACGTGTACAAAGGCTTGTATCGCAAGAGGATCAACTTTGTCTAGCAGCTCCCGCATGTTATCCGTAAAAATAGTATCTCCTGTTCTGCTATCTTTCTTCCCTTTTCTAATTTATTGGGGTTCCATTTTATTCCATTTCCTCCATCATTTATGAAGATATTTCCATTTAGTTCATAGTTACTATTATCTTCAGCTTTGGCAAACAGGAGGTAGAGAGGAAGATGATTGCTTTCCTCACAAATCCCTACGGCCATACCCAGCACTTATTAATTTGCACTATCATTGGTTACTATGTAATCAATAGTAGTCACACTTTTCCCGCTGACTCTGGATGCACTTCTACTGTAAAGGTATGGACAGACGACCATGTAGCGGCCACACAGATGTCTTTAACTGGCACACCTCTTTTGAGGGCCGATGAAGCTGCAATACCTCTGGTCGAATGAGCCCTAAGGTTTTGAGGGGGCTCTTTTCCTGCCAATTTATAACATTCCAGAATGGCTAGAATGATCCATCTGGAAATGGTCTGCTTAGTTATTGGTAACCCCAGCTTGTGACCTGTGTAACCTACAAACAGCTGGTATGCCTGTCTTATCCTGGATAGTCTACTGATGTAAAAACTTAAAGCCCTTCTAGGGTCTAGCATGTGTAACCTCTCTTCCTCTTTCCCCGGGTGAGGAGGAGGATAGAAAGATGGTAGGGTAATCTTCTGAGTGATATGGAATTCAGAAACCACCTTTGGGAGGAAATTAGGCTTCACTTGCAGGACAACTTTGTCTTTGTGAAAGATAGTGTGAGGGGGTTTACAAGAAAGAGCTTGTAATTCGCTAACCCTTCTAGCAGATGTAAGTGCTATTAATAAAACAGTTTTAAGGGTAAGGAATCTTAACGAACAAGAATGGAGTGGTTCGAAAGGTGTGCCCATCAGGAAAGTTAGGACTAAGTTTAAATCCCATAGGGGAACTTGGAATGGTCTTGGGGGATAAACATTGGTTAACCCCTTAAGAAATTGTATTACCAAGGGTAACTTGAAATAGGATGGTTCTTCCGCAGTGCGCTTAAAGATGGATAGCGCTGCGAGATAGCCCTTAATGGTGCCAACTTGAAGGCCTGAATTTGCCAAATATAGTAGGAAGGACAAAACCATTGGTTTACCACATGAAAAAGGGTCGATATTCTGTTCTCTACACCAGCTGCAAAATCTGTTCCAACGGCAGCGGTATAAAGACTTTGTTGCTGGCCTCCTTGCCGAAAGCAACACCTCCATAACATCATCAGGGAGGTCCCAATCCTTGTACCTCAGCCTTTCAGAAGCCAAGCGTGAAGGTTGAGGGTTTTCATGTCTGGATGGAGAACCTGACCTCCCTTCTGTGAGAGTAGGTTCTCTCTGAGTGGAAGTCGAATTGGAGGGCAGATGGACAAGTCTAGAAGGTCCGGGTACCACGTTCTCCTGGCCCAATCCGGGGCAATTAGGATCATGGTTCTCCGGAATCTTCTCAACCTCCTGATCATTTGAGGAATGACAGGGACTGGTGGGAACGCGTACAGAAGCGGAAACTCCCAGGCCACTATGAACGCGTCTCCCAGAGCTCCTCTTGGGGGAAATTTCCTTGAGCAGAACAGATCGCATTTCCTGTTGAGGCTGGTGGCAAACAGATCTACCTGAGGGGTTCCCCAAAGGGCGAAGATCTCTTGAAGGACTTCCTGAGCTAGCTCCCACTCGTGGGAGACTGTCCTCTGCCTGCTCAGAGCGTCCGCTGTCAAGTTCTTCTCTCCGGCTAGATGAACTGCCGATAGAGAGATTCCTTCTTGTATTGCCCAAAACCAGAGCTGCATCGCCTCTCTGCACAGGGGTAGTGATCCTACACCTCCTCTTTTGTTAAGGTAATGCATGGCCACTGTGTTGTCCGTCATTATCAGGACGTTTTTCCCTTGTACAGCTGGCAGGAACGCCTTCAGCGCAAGTCTGATGGCTCTCAGCTCTAACAGGTTGATATGTAGTCTGGACTCCGATGGAGACCAACGACCGCTGATGGTCAAGTCGTTGGCGTGGGCTCCCCACCCCGTGAGTGAGGCATCCGTGACTACTGTTGTTATCTTCGGCCAGGGTTGCCAAAACTGTTCTCCTTTCAGAATGTTCTCCTGACAGGCCCACCACTGAAGGTCTCGAGCTACTCTCTCGGGAACCTGAAGAGGATCTGTCATTCTCCCTGAGAATTGTGACCACTGAGTCCACTGGAGGGATCTCATTCTCAGGCAAGCCTCTGGCACTAGGAAAATGCAGGATGTCATGAGGCCTAGCAACCTCAAAAAGTCGAAGGCTGGGAGACGTTGGGCATGTTGGAACTTGGTAACCATCTGTAGAATATCTTGAGCCCTCACCTCTGGTGGCGAGGCTTTTCCCAGGGAAGTGTCCTGGATCGCTCCTATGAACTGGAGTCCCTGCGATGGTATCATTTGTGACTTCTTTAAATTGAGGGAGAAGCCCAGTCTGTGAAGGGAGTGGCACACGTGATTTAGCTGGATCTGAGCTTGTTCCGAAGAAACAGCCCTGATCAACCAATCGTCCAGGTAGGGGTAGACGTGAATCCCTTCCCTCCTTAGACTTGCCGCCACTACCGACATTAACTTGGTGAAGACCCTCGGGCGGAGGTCAGCCCAAATGGCAGCACTCGAAATTGATAGTGAGAGTTGCCAATTGCGAACCTCAGGTATTTCCTGTGTTTGAGATGGATAGGCACATGGAAATAAGCGTCCTGAAGGTCCAGAGATACCAACCAGTCCTGGAACTGAAGGGCCTGGAGGATCTGAGAAAGAGTGACCATCTTGAATTTGTCTTTCCTGAGGAATTTGTTCAATTCTTGCAAGTCCAAGATGGGTCTCAGTCCTCCGTCTTTCTTTGGAATGAGAAAGTAAGGGGAGTACCAGCCCTTGTTCCTCTCTGCTACAGGTACCGGTTCTATGGCACCTTTCTCTAACAGGTCTAAAATTTCCTGCAAGAGGAGCGGATCTGGAGCTTTCTGAGAGCTGATCCCCGGTGGATGACTCTGAGGTATACGTAGGAAAGGTAGGCAGTAACCTTGGGCAACTGTTTCCAATGCCCAAGCATCTGACGTGATAGCCTGCCATACCGCCAGATGTTGAGTCAACCTGCCTCCTACCGGTGTCCTGTGAGGGAAGTCCTCAGAGTGGTTTTGGGGCGGCTGATGCAGATGCCGATGGTAAAGAGGCACCTGCTGTTGCTGCGGCTTTTGAATATCTACCTCGTCCACCTCGGGTAGTTCTTCTTTGTCCCCTTTGAGCCGGTCGCCCTCTACCTCTTCCGAATGCGGAGTAGAAGCGAAAGGACTTGCCCCTCGCAGAGGTTCCTGTGGGACGAAAAGGTGTCTGACGGATTGCAGCTCCTAGGGATTTTGCTGCTGCTTTTGAAGTTTGCAGTTTCTCTAAACTGTCATCCGCCTTTTTCCCAAACAAAGAAGAGCCATCGAATGGCATGTTCAAGAGCCTGGCTTGCACATCTGGGGCAAAACCAGACTTTCTCAACCAAGCGAATCTCCTGGTTGTTGTACTTACCGCCATTGCTCTGCTGATACTGTCAGCCGAATCAATGCCCGTCTGGAGGGATTCACACATAGCGTCATTACCGTCCTGTATAATATTCAGGAACGCATCCCTTTCTTCTCCCTCCGGGATGCAGTCAGCCGCTGTAGAAGCACACTCCCAAAGTGTATGGCTGAATCTAGCAAGGGTGCAAGTAGCATTAACAGATTTTAACGCCATGCTACATGCCGAAAAGACTTTCTTTGCCATAGCATCATATTTTTTATCGTCCCTGTCCTGTGGGACGGTAGGATAAGCCGTCTTGACATCGGTAGAGGATGCTGCCTGTACCACCAGACTTTCTGGGGATGGGTGTTTAGACAAAAACTCCGGGTCTGTAGAGGATACCCTGTACTTTGTAGACAGTTTTTTATTTACTGCTGGCACGACATCTGGGGTTTCCCAGTTTGTCATGATCTTCCTCTGAAGAGCTTTATGAAAAGGCACCACAGCATCCTCCTGTGGGCCTTTGTCAAGAATATCCGTGAGGTCATCTTGTTGGAAAGATTGTGAAGGTGCAGACCACCCCATAAACTCTGTGATCCTGGCCATTAAGGCTCTATAGGGGGTTTCAGCATGTTCCCCCGGGTCTGGCCTAGCAAACTCCACCTCAGGGGAGGTGCCTAACCCACTTGCCTCATGTAAGGAATCATGAAGTTCCTTTTGCCTGCGTTCTTCAGAGGAAAATTCCTCTCTAATTGGGGTTACAGGTCCCTGCAACTCAAATGTGTCTTCCTGTTCAGACAATTCACCCTCTTCCAATATTGAGGACATAGTTCTCAATTGTTCTGAACTCATAAAGGGTGTAAACCCCATTTCCAAGACAGAGGGTGCCGAACTTGTCATAATCGGCCTCGAAAACGTCGATGTCGTCGACGCCGACGTCGAAGGCTTCGAGCGTGGCGTCGAAAACAAAGGCGGAGGCCTCGAAGACCTCGACAGAATTGGGATTCTACTCGACAATCTCGAAGCCATCGACGTCGAGGACCTGGGGATAGACACTGGGTGTGTCGTAACCATGACTTTTCTTGGCGTCGACACCGGTGTCGAAGCTGGCGTCGAGTCAACAGACTCGTGTGTCGAAGGTCCCTTCGACAACGGCGTCGAAGACATCGACCTCGACGTCGACGGAACCTTCGAGGAAGGTTTGGAGGTCATAGTCCTGCTCGAGGGTTCGTGAAGCGCTTGAGAGGTTTCCTTCGCCGGGTACTGCGACTCGCTGCGTTTTTGACCTTCGGGTCTTTCGACCAGAGCATCGCTCTCGGCAGTCTTCGAGGGGGTCGAGGCCGCATTCTCGAAGACGCTCATCATATTTTTGCGGAATTCCTCCCATTCAGCCCGGGAACTATGTTTCGTGGGGCACGGGATTCTCTTTGGCGAAACAGAGGAAGAGGAAGACGGAGAAGGGGATCTTCGGCGTCTCCTCTTCAAGTGCTTCGATCTCGAGGAGTGATGAGACCCACTCTGAGATCTGGAGCGCGAATGGTGACGAGGAGACGAATGTCTCGACTTCGTCGACGAAGAAGAAGCTTTAAAAGTCTTACCTTTCTCCAGCTTCCCCCTACGCTCCTTCAGGGCCTTAGCTGTCATGGACATACAGTCCTCGCACTCCGAACAATGGTGTTCAGCTCCCAAACACCACAGACAAACTCTGTGAGGGTCAGTCAGCGACATCTTTTTCCCACAATCTCGGCATTTTTTGAAGCCGGATCGAGGAGTTGTCGGTTCCGACGAAGAAGCCATCGAGTACGGATCGAATAACTCGAGGTAAATGGGTTTAACCTGACAAAACTGAGCAACGGTATTCCGAGGCACAGAGTACGCGCGGAAAAACGGAACTGAGCAACGGGCGCTGCGCGCGGCCTTTATAGCTAGGAAGACGTCGGCGTCGATACGGCGGCTGTCGAGGGACATCGACTCGAAAGACGTCGACGCGCAGCGCCCTCTAGAGAGAAAAACTTTTCCGAGGCCAGCAGAGCTGGAAGGAGATATCTAAAATGAGGAATACGTCGGAGGACACAATCCCTTCGAAAGTTACTTTCTCAGACTCTCTTTTTTAACGGTCTCATCTAGAGCAGCCTGTTGATTCAGGCAAGTGTTGGAGCTTCTTCGACTACACTCCTATTTAACCATGTTCATTAATATTTCTTCACACAAATAGCCCAGTTTCCTGAATTTGCTGCAGTGTTGCAAGATGTATTCTAGTATGGGCAAATTCGCACGCCATACATTCGTAGTCACTGTCGTGGTGGCAACCAGTTGATCAACAATTCTAAAATCTTTAGAGTCACCATTCTTAAGGGTACTATATAGTGGCACAGGTCAATTATACATTTTCTATTGAGAAGTGTGCCTTCATTAGTTCGATCTATCACTTGAAATTGTAGAGCACGTATTTGCTTCTGTGAATGGCTTTCATGGGGTTTGTTCTTCTTCTTATCTTGTGGACTATTGCTCATCCCGGACTTGGCTAGTTGTGCCTGTTTGGTGTAGGTGTTGCCAATCGAGTTAGTCTTAGTCTGAACTGTGCTCTTAGAAGCACAGTCCGTATCAGGTGTCTCATTAAAATACTCTGAATTTCAGCTAATACAGTGTCTGGAATACCATTATTCTTCAGAGCTTTCTTCCTTCTCTTTGCTGCGGGTTTCCGCCGTCCTTGCCAAGCAGGAGAGAGAGGGGAATGCTCTTTCTCATTTGGACTCAACAAGTATCTCTGAATGTCATTGGTCTTTTTAATTACCCTGTTCTGTTTTTTCAAGGGACTCTCATGGGTTTGCATGCATCACAGCCACGTGTTCATCGCTATTGGCATTTGCACTTACTGAAGGGATATTGATCTGTGGGAGACTCTTACAAATGATGTGTTCGTACACAATTGTACAGCCACAAGCATCTGATGTCATTCATTGTCAGCTTAGAGAACAGTGACTCATTCATGACAGGGCCTGGTGTGTATTTAGCTGTCAGTACTGGGTTTAGCCACAGCAACAATGTTGGGTCCATCCCAGGAAGCCCTTCCTTTGATCCCCTTGAGAAATGTTGTCACCCTTTTTCTGGGAATAGGTACACTCCCTGGGAGGTCCCCTGGGAATCAGTGCTTCAAAGACCATCCTGTGAAAACAATGGACACCTCAATCCAGGGTTCTGAATACTGGAGATCTTTTGATGTAGGCAGAGAAAAGGGCGAATATATAGTTGCCCAGAGGAGAGGTTCAGTCCATAATAATAAAATAGAGGGTTCTCACCATCTTGAATTTGAGTAGGCCACTCAAACTTCCTTTCCCCTTACCACGTCCTGGCGACAAGCCACCCTGGGTATGAAATCAGCAGGCATAGAGCACTCATTACAACTGCCAGGTTTGAACCCTTAACAGGCTTGCTGTGGACCAATCCGCTGCAACATTTTGTCTCCCATTAGTTGATTCATCTTTGGACACTGCTTGAAGAAAGGTTTACAGGAACGTCACTGGGTGTGCAGTCTATCCCAAAGTCCTCTGCCAGAGAGATGAATACCAAGAGCTACAAGAAAGAGGAACGTTCTTCTCCATTACCAACCCAATTGCCAATATGGATGACCAGCTGGCGTGACAAGGCCTACTGCAACTGAGACACTGGTACTGAGAATCATGCCGCTGGAGTTGACAGAACTCTGCAAGTGCTTTCTACAAACCTTCCAGGTTTGGAAGGGCAAAAGAAAGGAGTCATCTTGTCTCTGGGACCATAGACTTGGTCTCCCAGCAAACACAGGTCCAAGAAAGCGACCCTTATGTCTCCCTGCATCTCTGAACTGCCTTGATGCAAGTTTGGGCACTTTAGACGCTGTCCAAGCTGCTGCAAGGGAACCAATGGGGTCATCTTCGACCATAATGCCTCTACATCCCTGAGTACCACTCGACGCCTACCCCGGATCTCCACGGTCTCTATATTCAAGACCTGCCAAATCTTATAGTGTCCCAAACTTTACACCACCTGTCCTGCAGCCCGCCTCTTCGTGCCCCAAGCCTTCACTACTGCAATACCATGAGGCCTTGTTGGTTCAGTCGAGCCAGCTTACTGGTGAAGGCAAGTCTTTGCTTCTTAGCATTCGAGACCCCTTATTCTTCCAGTGCCACCTACAAGATATCTCCTGCCATTCCCATTGTGTTCAATCCACAAGCCGTTACCACTGCCGGATAGCAATGCATTTCTGGAACCAGTCGCTCCTGCTCCCCAACTCGAACCAACTAGATGCCCTATTTGATTCCAAAAAGCCTAGCTTGAAGCTGCTGCGTACAAAAATACAAAAGGTACATGATATAGCCCTGCCTCTCCCCAGTATGCCTTCAAAGAACGTAATGATACTTTTAATCCCTTCTCTACCTTTTGAATGACATATTCATTAACTTGGACATTTTGCTACTGAAATCTTTCCCTGAGCACCCCTGTCTGCCAATTTAGATGGCTACTTTAGTTTAAAGCCTACTTTCTCTTTGCTTTCCCTTGCAGGGGTTGGCAACTCGAATTTATATTAGTTGTGTGCCTTTTTTTTAGTTTCATTTAGGATCCTGTCTTTGTATAACCTTGGTTGGGCATTCTTTTTATATTTGTACCCCAATACTATTGTTTTTTGCTCCTGAAGCGTATAGGCTACTCTCAGCCTGTACTACCCCCAAAGGTGGAGGGGGTACCTTTTGAGCTGCGCCCATTTCAGCTTTATAATTGGGATCACTGCTGGTTTAGTAGGACTGTGGAACAGAGCAGGCACTTTAGCCACTTATGATGCGTGTACTCCTGCAGAGCAGCAGTAATGTCGTCACACCTGCCCATTAGAAACACCCACGGGTGACCGCAGCGACATTGTCCCACTTGCAGACCATCTCACAGCTTATCTGAAAGTGGGAAGGCTGTCATTGAACCACTAGCTTTGCTGGGCTGAATCATTGAATTGAATCGACTGTTAATAGTGTAGTGTAGCGCAAAGGTGGAAGAGGCGACATGACGACACACAAAATGACAGTGTGTAAAATAAAAGGGGGCATTGCCCGCCAAAACAGGTTCATTGTATGCGACCCAGTAAACTGGTGTGAGTGTCTCGTTTACTCAGTGGCCCGGCTGGCCTAACACCCAGCCAGGCCCTGGCCACACCACAGTGGCAACGAGGCAGTTGTTCGCCCATGCCCGACAGCACATGTTAATAGCCCGATCAACAGGGGCTGCGCATAACATATTAGGCACAAACCCACGACCCAAGCAGGACAGGAAACAGATGCACCTCGAGCAACATGCAACGCTGTCTCAGTAGACAGCCGACAGCAATCGATATTAACGGTAGCCAGCCGACAGCAATCGATATTACCGGAAACCTCCCCATTCATCTATACACATGGTGACAGGCGCTCGGTGCACTCACAGGGGCAGCAGGAGGACGCACACTGCTGTGAAAGTGGAGACTGAAGGGGACAGACACAGACAGGCCAGACAGAGCGCTGCTCAGTGCAACCAGGTGAGCCAGTGTAAGGAGGACAGTACAAGTAGCCCAGCGTGGAGAAGAAGCCTCTGTTGCAACAAGTGGACCCCCTGCATGGGCAAGTAACACTGCACACCCTGACCAGCGCACAACACACCTCCAACCCGTTTGTGGATGCCACTAGGGTCTAGCCGAGGTGGCCCCACATACAGATGTAGTAAAAGCAAAAAATGGAAGCAGTCCGACCAGACCTTTGCCGTCAAACACACGGGAGCATTGGCAACCAAGAGCGGATAGGGCGCAGGAAGGTGCCTGGAGCTGCCCCCTATCACAGAATGTCAGATGGGTAGCAGTTGCAGTCAGCCTGCGGAAATGCCCATAGCCCCTTAGGCGAGCTATCGGGACGGCAGGAGTCATGCGCCGGCGTGAACACATGGCAAGACTCATCACAAGGCAAGTTTGCCTTTTGCCCCTACAAAGAGGTGTTGCCCTCATATGGGAGCTGTAGTTGCAGCATTTTGAGCTCCACCTCAAATCGAAGAAAATTGCAGCGGCAGAGGAAAAATGCACGCTGCTCATGCTAAATCTGGGAACGCTGGCCCTGAGGTTATTCAACGCCCTACCCAACAGAGGTTTGGAAGACGACTATCAATGTGCCAAAATAAAGCTGAACGGCAAATTCAGACTCCAACTGAAACAAGATTAAGTGAAGTTCTAGCTTAGCTTAGTGAGACACCGGCCCACCAAGTCGATTGACTATTTCCACACAAGAATATGGGGTTTCATCAAAGGCCCAAAGCAACAGAGCTGAAAGGCCTACTGGAAAAATGACCCACCAGCATTCAAAAACCTTCACGCTGAAAATTGTCCTATTTAGGCAGACTATGTGGACGTCTTTCTGTAATTGAAATCCAGCGACAGCTGAAGAAAAAAAATGTAATCAGATTGCAATGTGGAACACACATTACATTGCTGGCTGAGAGATAAATGCAGCATTTTCCCTGAAACTTCCACCCATCAAAAGGTGGTGCACTGTGACAACTTAAATGCACTTTTCCGCATAAAAACGAACAGCAGATAATTAAATATGTATTTTATTAATGACTGAAAGAAACAGCCCTGTACTTTCGAGCTGTCATATTTAAAACCCAATGTGGTGTGAAAAGAAATGTGAAAAACCTGAAGGTGTCTCACCCGCTAGTCCCTGGGGATCTGTCATCTAGGTGGCCGGGACACGGTCATCGCTATTGGATCCAGTTCCTGGGGGTGGACCAGTGCGGGAGGATCACCAGGATGAGTGGAAGTGGGACACTGAACAGTGAGACGCAATACCGCCTTCCCTATAACACATTTTCCCCATTGTACCCTGTAGGATATTCAGGAGGTTCTACCCATGCGCCCCTTTTTCCAACACAAACACTTTCCTACACCATGAGAGAAAACAGACTAACACCTGAGCCGTAATACCTGACATGTCCCAACACAAGGGTCAGGCACAGACAGGCAATGGAATATTACTACGCACACCTGGCAGCCCTTACCCTTCCTCACAGGGATAAAACGGAGCATGAAAGCACACTTTGGGCAAGACTGAACGCACCAGGAATCAGCTATTCCGGACCTGCAGTTCAAATGGAGGAGAAAGCCGCAGAGAACTGGAGGGACAACAAGGAGGGAATTGCCATTGCCCTTTTCACCTCAGACCCACAAAGCCTTTGAAAGGGAAAACATAAGACCGGGTAGTCCAGCTGGCTTGCGGTGTGACAGGTGTCAACGGCACACAGGGCCCTCCCGTGCTGATAGTCAAAGCAGGGAGACACGCTTGCCACTGTGGTGCCGGCCTTGACTCTCGAGACAAGAGACTCCAACAGTTCAGCACAGCCGGTGAATTGGAGAAGACCGGTAGTGAAACTGAACTGTTCTGGGTCCAAGGTTGCAGGCGGCAACCTTGTTGAACAAAGAACTTGTGTAATTGAAACCCTAGTAAAAGGTTCAGAAGCAGAGTGGTCAGGCGTCGTGAGGGAGCTCATTTGAAGGACTCTGACTGAAGCCTTTTTGGGGTTGTGTTGTTTTGTTGAAACTACGAAAGACCAAGAGGCCTTAGGAGAGGCTAGTGTAAAGTGTCAAAGTGGTCCTACGAGGGTCGAGCAAAGCCCCTTGTACACTCAAAAGTCTTTGATACATAAGAGAAAACTGTGACTTGAAAACGGTGAAATTGGCAAATGTAAACCCAACAGAGGGATGCTGTCAGGTATGGCATATACATGGAGGTTGAGGGAGTTGGTGAGGTTTAAATAGGTTGTTACATTATCTATAGATAGTTTGTCTTTAACCTTCCTTGCAGTGTATGGAGAGTGCACCAAGCCCAGATGGAGGTTCCCAGCTTAATTTCTGATTGGCTGCTGTATGTTGTTAGAACGACGATGAACTTTCTAAACTGCCTTTCATCATCGTAGCCCAGCTGAGAGGACATGTTCTGAAGTTGCTCCTGCTTAACTTGCTTAACTTAGGCCTTTGGATCAGGGCTTTCAAATTTCAAGCAGTCGAGCGGCTAATCTGTGAGGACTATCAGGAGTAGTGTCGGGAGTCGTCAGGAAGACAGTACAGGAGAAATGAGAATCAATTAATATCAGTGAAGTAGCAGCAGAAGCCCCTTCTGGAGATAAGTGACTTTGCTTCTGTCTCCATAAGGTTGTAAATATTTCCTTTCAAATTCTGAGCATGTAAATAGTTCCAACGAGTTACTGTTAGCGCGCGCACGCGATCTTCACTACTACGTGCACCGTCAGCGCATGGGCGTGGTTTTCTCTTCAATGTGTTATTGTCAATGCACGTACGAGGCCTTCATTTCTACGTGTACTGTCAGCGCGGGTATCTCACCAGCGTGTTTCCGTCAGCGCGTGAGCGCTGTCTTCTTTTCAGCGTGTTCCCACCAGCGCACGTGCGGCTGTCTTCATTTCTACGTGTTCCTGTTACTATCAGTGCGCGTGCACAATCGGAAACTTCAGCTTTTGGGACACTTTCGTTGCGTGGACTTCAGAAAGCGGGTGTCTCTGTTTCAAGGAAAACAATTAGCTTAATTGAGACATCCATATAGCCAAGAGCTAAGGAACAAACAGGAACAGGATTGCAAGTTCATTAAAGGACCTTTACTAAGAGGCAGCATGACTAACTAGTTTCCTAGACCCTTAGAAAGGACAATAACGCAAGAGTCAAGGCTTCTAAGGAGACCATGCCATTTTAGCTCTGAATTGACTATTTAAACTTTGGCTTCCAGAACTAAGGGTCTTTGACTAGGGATAAAGAAGCCCTTCAATTTTAGACAGGCAGTTTGGAGTTTCGTAAAGTTGTCTGAAAAGACTGAATAAAGGTTATTCAGAGAATTTCAAGGGCGTGAAGGAAAAGACAGGAAGAAATGGAAACCTGTTTCCTGCAAGTATAAAAGACTTCTCTGAGTTTATTCAAGAGAAGTACCAGGTATGGTTTTTAACTATTAAAAAATAAGGATAAAGTAACTGAAGTCAGATATCCAAGACAGTAATTAAGGTGCTTGTATTTGTTTAAGTTTCTTCTACAGGTTTTGAGTCAGCTAGTCTAGATGCACGCCACCATCCTGGTGTTTTTTTATTTTATCCACTTCCCTCTTTCCCTTGAGGGTGTGGCAAACAGAGCTGTAAAGCATACAGTAGTTCTGAGTGCTACACTTCAGGGGGTCTGTCGGGGATTCAGCAGCTTCCGCAGACGCAGGTTCAGATTCTCAGCCTGACAGTTGCCTACAAATCATGGTAACCAGGGGCACACCCAAGAACCAGATATTAAATAGAACTGTGTGAAGCCTGGCTGGGGGCTTTAAAGAAAGCCTGGTTGTGGGCTTTAAGGAAAACCTAAGTGGGGGCAAAGACCTGAGCCTAAATAAAGACAAGAACCTAAGACACCATGTGAACTGTGGCAAATATGAACCCGACTGAGGGATGACTGCAATTAAGGGTAAGCAGTACATTGTGACGCCAAATGTGAACCCGGCTGTGGGATGTCCACACTGGATGATTTGTGAAAAGGGCATTGAGACTGTCAAGTGATACGGTTTTGAGTGAAAGGCCGTAGTGAACCCGATTGAGGGAGGCTAACATTGCAAGAAGGATCAGAGCCCGGCTGAGCGGGATCCAAGGGGAAGAGAGCAGTAGCCCAATGTAAAAAAGATTGCCAGAAGAGCTATTGCTTGTTTATTGTTTTGGTACAGCTGGCCTTCTAAGGCAAGAGACATTTGCAGGAAAGAAACTTGGCCCTGGAAGGTCCTGGCATTGTTGAAAGGAATTGTAACCTTGTGCTGGCGAGTTCCAGGAGTGTGCTGTCCTCAAAGGTCCTGCCTTGTCCTATGCAAAAATTGTGGGGAAGGTAGGCGCAGTCATACCACCCTGACTTATCATTTAGTGAACACTTCTTTCTTATCTTGAGAACATTATCCCACACTCTTTTCTAACTTAGTTGTAAGGGTTGGAAAGAGACCGGAAAGGACAACAAGGAGGGAAGTGCCCTTGCCATTTTCGACCCAAACCCGCGAAGCCTCAGTAAAAGGAATCATAAGACTGGGAACTACAATGGACATGTGGCGTAGCAGATGTCAACGGTGCATGGGAGCCTCCTGCACTGATAAATGAGGCGGGGAGATGCGCCTGCTACCGTGGTATCGTCCTTGACTCCAGAAACAAGAAACGACAAGGAGCCCAGCACAGCTGGTGAGTCGGAGGGAGAACCAGTTGTAAACCGGACGGTGTTGAGCGAAGGTTGCAAACGGCAACATGTTATGAACAAAGAACTTGTGTGTTGAACTTTTAAAGCCCAGAGAAAGACCAGCTGCAGAGCGGTCCGGCGCCACGTGGGCGTCCATTCGAAAGACTATTACAGAACCAAGAGGCCATAGGAAAAGCTGGTATAGAAAGTTAAGGTGGTCATACAAGGGTCGAGCCAAAATCCATTGTGCAATCGAAAGTCCTTAATCCATTAAGATGGTTTGGACATTGTCAAACAGGCGTTTGCGCCCAGCTCAGGGAAACGTTGTATGAACAGTGAATGTATGAAGCCTGACTGGGGACTAAAGAGAAGCCTGACCGGGGGCTAAGAGAAAGCCTGACTGGGGGCTAAGAGAAAGCCTGACTAGGGGCTAGAAAAAGCTAAGGGAAGTAAATCCCAAAAGGTGTTACAACCAAGTGAACTGTGTTAAGCTGGCAAATGTGAACCCGGCTGAGGGACGTTTGTGAATGAGAGTAAAACACAACACCCCATAAACATTGTGACTAGCGTAAACATTGTGTTGACAATGAATGATTGTTTAAAAGGACATTGAGATTCTTGAATGTTACAAGTTGCTGACATCTTGAACGAAAGGCTGTAGTGAACCCTACTGATGGAGGCCAACGCTGTAAAAGGATTGGAGCCCGCTTGAGGGGGGATCCATGGGTGAATGGAAATCACCCTAAGGGAAGATTACTGAATGGAACATTTTGTTGTTTATAGCACATCAGGGCTTCTGAGGCAGGAGGCCTGGTGTAAACGAGACTTGGCCACAGAAGGCCCGATGTTTTGGAAACAAATTGTAAGCTTGTGCTGGGGAAGCCCAGGAGTGGGCTGTGCTCGAGAGTAGTGCCTTGTCCCGTTCTAAAAACGTGGGGAAGGGAGACCCCAGTTATACCATCCTGACTTATCATTTTGTGAATACTTCTTTATTTTCTGATGCACATTATCCCACACTATTTTGTAACATGGCTGTAGGGAGTAGCAATAGGTTTTTTTCTCTAGTATAGGCCCTGTTTATTTGACAAGACACCACTAGGACTGTTTTCTTATTTGATGGTCGTAGCTTGCTCCCATCTTAGATTTAGGTTTAGATTAGGTGTTTTTCTCACCCATTATACAGTTTAATAAACACCCTTGAACTGTGATCACCTATGTCTGTCTTTACGGTTGCCACCATGAGTTTCTTACATATGGTGTCAGGAGTGTGATTCAACTGAA
This sequence comes from Ambystoma mexicanum, assembly GCF_040938575.1. Classification (NCBI taxonomy): domain Eukaryota; kingdom Metazoa; phylum Chordata; class Amphibia; order Caudata; family Ambystomatidae; genus Ambystoma; species Ambystoma mexicanum. Next base: position 183,233,512 of record NC_090929.1, read on the forward strand.
AAAAATTGAAACCCATGCTAATAATTGTGGTACCACCAGAATGGGAAACGTGTTGATCTCCTCCACTCTGACTGGATATCCACACTGAAAGAGGTGCTGTCCTCTCAACTGCTTGTCCCACCTGGCAAACAGGATCTGTTCTTTATAACTCACGTGTTGCTAGACAGTCTTCCTCTCTCCCATTACAACATACGACCCTGGGACCGAATAATCCTACGTTCGCCCTGTATTTTCTTTTCATCAGACCTAGTGCTCTGAATCCCCCTCCCTCCAAGCCTTTTTTTTTCCTGGTACACAGTCCTCATCTGCCACGGAACCATCAGGGTTAAAAATGAATTTATAAGAGTCTGCTCTGCCGACATACTCAGAATCAGAAGACTGAGGATGTTGAAACCTTAGTCGAGGGAATTGAAAGCTGTTTCTTTTCTGATTCGGACACCACACAAGGAACCCTTACACCCCCAGAAGAAATGGCCGACCTAGCCAAAACATCGCCCAATTAGCGGCCCATCAGATACAGGCCAAAAATAGACTCCAAGGAAATATAACTAGATTAATTGAATTGCAAGCGAGGCCCTTACTAACACAGGGCGTACTTCAACCATATCTTGAAGGCGAAGATTTAGGAATTTCTTTTCTCAACTTCAAACGCCTGGCCGAACAACTGGGATGGGAAGAGAACCGTAAAATATGCTATTCAGGTAACTTGTTGAAAGGCAAACTCCAAACTTCCTTTCAACTACTTAACCTTGCACAGGGAGTCACCTTTCTATCCATCAACGAAGTGTTGTTAAAAAGACTGGGGCAGACCCGCAATTTTTATCGGCAGAAATGACGGGACATTAGGTTAAACTCGGGAGAAAACCCTTTAGAGCTGGGTGAACATGTCAAAACCACGGTGTCCCCATGGGCTAATAAAAAGTCCTCTGAAGAACTGACGGAGAGATTACCCTAGAACAATTTAATAATTCCTTAGCCCTTTTTTTTGCAAAAATCAGTTCTTCAGTTAAATCGACCTGCCATAGCCATTGAGACTGCCCAAAACCACTTGGATGCAGCTAAACACTTCCTTTTTGGCCCATAGATAGGAAGAAAGGAAGGATAATGAGCCAGACCATCAACCTCAATTTTAGGGATTAGATAAACAAAGGGGGGGGGGGGTCAAATAGGATCAAGGAAGGGATACTATGAGAGAGAGTAGAAATCAGGAAAACTGATCCAAAGCCAAGGATAAAAGCAGAAGGGAGGAATTAAAAGGAAGCAGACCACCTCCTTTGGTCTGTTTTTCCTATAGAGAAACAGGGCATCTACCTAGACACTGTCCAAAGAATATAAAAGACAAACCTATGGAAATAGGCTGTTTGAAGGGCAAAGAGTGGGTGAATGGGAGGCAATAAGGGCCTTGATCGACTCAGGTAGTAAGCAAACCGCAATACTGGCCAATTTAGTTACAACAAAAGACCTAGACAATGCAGCCCTATTTAGAGTGACCTGTCTACATGGAGACAATGAGGTATACCCTAAAATACCAGTACACATTAAAATCTGGGGCGAATCCTGCAAAATGTCAGCCATAATTCCTCGGCTCCCCGAACAAGTTTTTTCTGGGTGGTGGGGAGGAATTCCCAATCTTCTCTACTTTCTTAAAGGAATCTCCACCTCCCTTCGGAGATTTTCTACCCCAGAAGTCCTGGCTGGGGAACTACTACTCCCAAAACTCTCCAATATGGGACTGGGAGCCAATGAAACCCAAAACAGCCCTTGAAACCCAATTCATAGGTTATGGTGGAGGGCCGGTAAAACCACTCCACCTCTATTTAAACCAATCAAAAACAATCGGTGGAATATGCGAGAGTTCCTGGACAGCTCTTGTCTTGGTTCTCTTCCAGGTCCTAACAAGCGGGAACCAGGACAAAACAGGCATATCCACCTTGCATAGGGGAAGGGTGAGACCTGAAGGTGTCTCACCCGCTAGTCCCCAGGGATCTGTCATCCAGGTGGCCAGGACACGGCCATCGCTATTAGATCCAGTTCCTGGGGGTGGACCAGTGCGCGAGGATCACCTGGATGAGGGGTCCTTGGGGAGTGGAAGTGGGACACTGATGGGTGAGACGCGGTACCCCCTTCCCTATAACACCATGTCCACATCCTACCCCGTAGGATATTCAGAAATTGTACCCCGCCCCCTTTTCCAACACAAACCCTTTCCTACACCGTAAAAGAAAACGGATTAACATCCAATCCAAACCGCTTACCTGACATGTCCCAATGCAAGGGTCAGGCAGAGTCAGGCTATTGAAAGTAACTACGCACACCTGGCGGCCCTTTCCCTTCCTCACAGGGATAAAAGGGAGAGCATGAAAGCACACTTCGAGCAAGACCGAACGGACGAGGAAACAGCTATTCTGGACTGGCAGTTCAAATGCAGGAGAAAGGCTGAGAGACCTGGAGGAACGACGGGGAGAGAATTGACCTTTCCCTTTTCACCTCAGACCTGCGAAGCCTCCGAAAGGGAAAATATAAGACCGGGAAGTCCAGCTGGCGTGTGGTGTGACAGGTGTCAATGGCACATGGGGCCCTCCCGTGCTGGTAGTCAAAGCGGGGAGATGCGCTTGCCACAGTGGTGCCGGCCTCGACTCCCCGAGACAAGAGATTCCAACAGTTCAGCACAGCTGGTGAGTCAGAGAAGACAGGTAGTGGAACCAAACCGTGATGGGTCCAAGGTTGCAGGCGGCAACCTTGTTGAACAAAGAACTTGTGTAATTGAACTCTAAAGAAACCCTAGTAAAAGGTTCAGGTCAGGTGCCGTGGGGGTTAGTCATTCGAAGGACTCTGACTGAAGCCTTTTTGGGGTTGTGTTTTGTTGAAACTACAAAGACCAAGAGGCCTTAGGAGAGGCTAGTGTAAAGTGTCAAAGTGGTCCTACGAGGGTTGAGCAAAGCCCCTCGTACACCGAAAATCTTTGACGCATAAGAGACAACTGCAAATTGAGAACAGTGAAATTGGCAAATGTGAACCCGACAGAGGGATGGCTAAAAATCAGGGTAACCTGGGACACACAAGAACCAGATATTAAATAGAACTGTGTGAAGTCTGGCTGGAGGCTTTAAGGAAAGCCTGATTGGGGGCTAAGACCCAAGCCTAAATAAAGAGAACCTAAGACACCATGTGAACTGTGGCAAATGGGAACCCGACGGAGGGATGCTTGCGAATTAAGGGTAAGCTTTAATATACCTGTGAACATTGTGACAACAAATGGGAACCCGGCTGAGGGATGTCCACAATAGATAATTGGTGAAAAGGACATTGATGCTCTAGTGACTTGATTGAGGGAGGCTAAAGTTGTGTGAGAAACCTTAAGGTATTTTCCCAGGTAGAGTCCAAAAATCCCTTATCCAGGTGGACAGGACATGGCCATCGCCGTTGGATCCAGTTCCTGGGGATGGACCAGAGGGTGAGGATCACCTCGGTGAGGGAGATCAGGGTTATGCTTGAGAGGATATCCAAGGTGAGACGCGGTACTGTTCCGAGGAGGAAGAAGAAGATGAGATCCCTGAGGCCATTGTAGGTTAAAATACATCTGCCTCCCCCCTCAATAAATCTTGCCTATCCAGAGCCAATAAAACTCCTCCTCTATGATCTCTAAACCGCTTGCATCTTACCCAGACAACCCGGACATTCCTTTCCACATTCCTCTAGTTATTTTGTCCCGAACACCCAATCGACTAGTATAGAACACTACTATTCCCACAATCCCCTATGTTCTGTTATGCATCCCAGTTATTCTCGTCTATCACAAACCTTCCCTATCCAGCCCCGTAGGATACTCGGACGCTCCAAACCCTACCCTTTTCAATACGAAGACTATAATTCCCCGACAACACCGTATCCCCATCCTACCATGCAGAACATGTAAAAACTCTACTGCTCCCCTTTTTTGACACCAACTCTTTTCCCCGATGTAGAAAACAACAGTCTTGTAATAAGACTATTTACCTGATATGTCCCGACACGAGCGTCAGGCAAGTCAGGCAACTGACAAATCACACACACCTGACGCCCCTTCCTTTTCCCCATAGGGATAAAAGGAGGAGTAAGAGAGCGCAAGACGAACAAGGTGAGCACGGCAAACAGCACAACGGCAGAGCTAACCAGACAAGCAGTTAAAGAGAAGGAGAAAGATAGTGGCGAGCAGAGAAGCGACCTTGCCCTTTTCGTCCCAGGCCCGCAGAACCTTCAGGGAAAAGGACATAAGACCACAAACAATAGCTGAAGTGTCTTGTAGAAGATGTCAACGGTACACAAGGCAAACCTATGCCAATAAGCAGGAGCGAGGGAAGCTCCTGCGGGAGTGGTACCAGTCTTGACTCCAGTGAAGCCGAAAGCCAAGCGGTTCGTCACAGCCAGTGAGTTGATGGGAGAGCCAATTAGTGCCAGGCTGTGGTGGATGAAAGTAGCAAAATGAACCGAGTTCGAAAGTACTGTAAAAGTGTTAAGAGACCAGATGCAGAGGGAACCAGCACCATGTGGGTGTGGGAGACTCTGGTCAATCCCTGTGTGAATGAAAATACAAAAACCAGAAGGCAGTAGGAGAGCCGCCAAGAGAGGTCAATGTGGTCATACTGGAGGTCTAGTAAAATCCCTGTACAATCGAAAGACTTTGATCTTCAAACTGTGTGAAAGTAAGGGAAGTGAATCCCGCACTGAGAGAAGGCGAGGGACATGAATCCCACAATACTTGATGTCATGAACTACAGGACACGTCCCTTTTGGACTTCCTGGTCCTTGTCACAACGGGGCCTGCACTCCATAATACTCCCAATATGGTCGTCCAGCGTGAAACCCCTTTCTCGCTCCACGCGCTGGACGTAACGTATTCTATTAATAGACCACGCCTTCCGCGGCTCCGTGCATCTCAATGCTATTGCAAAGTAGCGATCCGACGTGTGTCCCGTAGCTCGCGGCATTGTTTCCTTGTACCTGTCTATCTACCCGTTCCTTGCCCCTTCCTTTCCTCCTATCTCCTGGACTCGTGTGCTAGTTGAACTCTTCCAGTTTCCCGGATTCCTGGATCCGCGTCCCGGAAACTGAACGCACTCTGGAGTCGGAAGAGACTCGGGCAGCCTTGTTCAAAACCAGGTCCGTCCACAAGAAGGCAGCGACCAAGGACTCCAGCAAAGAACGGACCCAGGTGAGAAGGGGGGAACTCCTTGACACTTGAAAGTAAAGTGAATTTGAAATTAGCAAGAGTGCACCCGACCGAGGGATGCTGACGAAGAGGGGGCACCAAGTCTAAAGTCCCAAGGAACAGTGTGTTGACAAAGCGAACCCGGCCGAGGCATCTCCACTGGAGTGGTTTTTAAAAGACATTAAGATTTGTGAGCAGAAGGAAAAGCCGTAGTGAACACAGAGAAGGAAGATCCAGGGTTAAACCATCACCCAAGTACTGGCAGTCAAAAGGGGTCAAAGGATGACTAAGGGAAATTCAGGGGTGAAGCTATCATCCAAAGTTCATTGAGAAAAGAACTGATAGGGAAATTGAAGAATACGATACGTGAAGGGTCAGTGCTCAGAAGAGGGGGACCCATGGGTGAACCATTATCACCCTAAAAAACTTTTATTTGGTTAAAGGAACTTTTGTTTTGTAATTCAAACACATCAGACCCTCGAAGGCAAGAGACTTTCAAAGGAAACAAGACTTGGCCTTCGGCGGTCCTGATTGGGGTGAAAATATCACCCAAAGAAAATGTGAAGAGTAACTTTATGTTTGTTTGTTATTTTATCCACCCTCGAAGGCAAGAGACTTTTAATGAAAAAGAAACTTCTGCGAAGCTGAAACCAGAACTGTTGCCTCGTGCTGGGGAAAGCTCAAGAACTCTGCTGTGCTTCAATATCCCACCTTACTATGTGCTCGAAACGGTGGGAAGAGAGAGCAAAGCCACTGCATCCTGACATATTATTTGAGAACACTTCTTTCTTTTCTTGAAAACCATCCCACACCCTTTTTGTATTAGCTGTAAGGTTTGGCAATAGGTTTCTTAGTATAGGCCCTTTTTATTTGACACAACGCCACTAGGACTGCCTTATTTTTATTTGATGGTCAACACTTGCTTCCATCTTAGATTTAGGTTCAGATTAGGCATTTTTCCATCCTGCAAACAATTTAATAAATACCCTTAAACTGTGATCACTTGTGTCTGTCTTACTTGTTGCCACCATGAGTTCCTTACAGTTGCAAGAAGAATCAGATCCCAGCTGAGGGGGATCCAAGGGGCAAAGAGCAGTCACCCAAAATGAAAAAGTTTGCCAAAGGAACTTATGTTTGTTTATTGTTTTGGCACAGCCGGCCTTCTAAGGCAAGAGACTTTTGCAGGAAAGAAACTTGGCACCGTTGAAAGGAATTGTAACCTCGTGCTGGCGAGGTCCAGGAGTGTGCTGTGCTCAAATGTCCTGTCTTGTCCCGTGATAAAAAACGCGGGGAAGGGAGACCCAGCCATACCATCCTGACTTATCATTTGGTGAACACTTCTTTCCTTTCCTGAAAACATTATGCCACACTATTTTGTAACTTAGTTGTAAGGGGTGGCATTGCTTTTTTTAGTATAGGCACTTTTTATTTGACAAGACGCCACTAGGACAGTTTTCTTATTATATGATGGTCGTAGCTTTCTCCCATCTTAGATTTAGATTAGGTGTTTTTCTCACCCATTACACAGTTTAAGAAACACCCTTGAACTGAGATCACTTGTGCCACCGTTAATTTCTTACAGAAAGACGAAATCCATTGATGCAAAAGCAAAGTGAACCCTGATTAGTAAAACACATAGTATGTCAAAGAATAAAGGCTGATGTTAGAAAATGCAATATGTGAGTTCATTTCAGCAATGGACAATCAGTGGGTCTCTGGGCAGAAATCAAAAATGGCTTCCCCCACTGCAAGCCTGGCTCTTGTATCCCAGCTATTTACAACTGCAATAAAGTATGGCCAGACCTCTTGTTTCTGGAGGTTCATTTCTTTGCAGGACAAATGGACTAGCCACTGTGTGACTGAAATATAGGGAGGATCTGTGAGAACAGGGGCTTCAATCAAAGGAAGCTGAACTCTAAAAAAAACAAACAAGAAAATAGGTTTTCTGATCAAAATGGCAGTCAACTTCAGAAAAGAGGACAGGATGCCAGATGTCAGCAGGGCCGTGTGACATCACAAGGCCAAACTAGCTCATTATCTGCAGTGGAGGACCTCTATGTAGCCGATGCATCCCAAGTATTTACGACAGCCTACCAACTGCAAACAACAGGGTGGCAAATGGCCGGAAGAAAGGAGAGAAGATTGGCATACATATGAAGATTTCCCATTAGTTTAAATGGACTATAATAATTGATGCATTTTCTCAGCAACCACAAGTCACACTGCATCCATTTATGTGTCATTTAAAAGATTATTTCAAGGTGATTTTGTTGAAATACAATTTGTCCACAAATGACTTAGGGAATTGTGATGGCAAGCTAAAATGTCTTTCCGGCTGCTATGAACAGGTCTCGAATTTAAGAATTGGCATGCTGATGGAGGGTATAATTAGATATTTAGAGAGTAAATTGCATGTTCATAACAATTATGTTTTTTATATAAAAAGGCAGAAAATTGCCACAGGCCCGTGCAACATGGTGCATACCCGGCTGTCGTTTTATTGAATTCCCCATGATTAGCTGAAGCGGAATATATGTACATTATGGCAGTTACTAGTAAATTACAAAATGTTGCCATATAACTACTTTCTAGCTACAGTTGACATAAGAAAAAAAAGGAATTTCAAATGGGAGTTGCCATATTTCTGTTCTAGACTCCTGAACCAATCCTTAAGACAGGGGGTGGGCTTGGAGGTTAGAGAGAAACGGGAAGGACCAATCAAAGCTGTGATAATTTTTGCTGGGCATTGGACATATTGAAATATTGATGGTGTTATCACTGGTATATAAAGTGGATGCACTATGGAGGGATGGGGAGAGCTCTATCAAAAATCACCAAAGGAGATCTACTGAAAATTTCATCTGGGGGAAACATTGGATGGGCTGAAGATTTCTATTGCTGTGGAGACTAGAAAGCATAGGCTGTGATTCTTACCAGAGCAATAGAGAGAGAAGTGCTGTGGGATTCAATTGACTGAAGTGTTGGCCAGAATCCTGTTTTCCCCTACAAGTGAAGCTGCTCCGATCTCGAGTGCCCAGCACAGAGATTTCCAAAAGTAAGTAGATTGTCCAACAAAAGGTCAGCAGGGATCAAGTTTATTAACCCATTCCCTTTCATTGGTGGGTTCTTTTCCATTAGTAGGCGGGGCAAACTGTGGAGGTCCGTAGTCTATTTGACCGAATACAATTTAATTAATTCCCATTTAGCAAAACACAGCGAGGCAATTTTTGTTAACATTCGAAATTAATGAAGCTCATTCCAGGTGTATGCTAAAAACTATAACCTGTAATTTAATTGAGTAATCCTATTTGTCCTGTTGACACAGACTTCTTTAAGGAAGAAGGGTGCAATTGTCTCTAAAGTACAACAATCCCTAGACTGCCAACTTCCCCAACACAGGCCTTTAAGTGGAGGGGGATCTGAAAAGCCCCAATTCCTAAATCATCCCAATTTCTACTGCCCAACTTCCCCAACACAGGTCTTTAAGTGAGGGGGTCTGAAAAACAAACTTCTAAAACTGCCTCTGCCCCTAGACATGGCCTTTGAATAGAAGGGCGCTGTATGCAATTGATGCTTTGGGTTTTGGGGAGAAGTGCTTAAACAAGTGGGACCTCATGAGCCCAACATTGTGATCCAAACTGTTAGCCTTTTTTAAGCGTGCTGCAAAATCAAAATTGCACAGCACTGCATATGTAAATTGATTTTGTTCATTGACCAGTGATGATTATTCCTTGAATTGAAATCTGTATACAGTAAAGTATTGTGATTTGAGTTTTCCCCACCAACCTGTTTATTTTTTTATATAAAAAGAACTTTAATTCTGACCCACAGAGAAGGTGGCGTGTGTAGTTTTAGTGCGATCACATTACCTGTGATCCAAATAAATATAAATATACTTTCTGTACACCAGCCTGGTTCTTGGCTCATTGGTGGCACAGACGGAGGTATCCAAGGGGCATGAAATTAATCTGAAATAGGGATGAACAAAGAATCCACTAAACAGTTTGTTGTGAGACACCTTGATTGGGGAGGGAAGGAACTCGGAGAGGAAACTGTCCCTCGAACGGATTCTGGAGATGGGACATCAGAGAGCATAGACAGACTCCTAAGTGGCGGCCATGGAAGCAGCAATGAGTCATTTGCCAATCGACACAGACCAGCCATTTGCCAACATTGCTGCAATCGAAGCAAAAGGACGCCCTCGGGGAAGAACTCTCACCTGGTCAACGCGCCCGCCAAAGACACAGCAGTCTTATAAATGCTGCGAAGGAGCATGGAACAAAGAACAGCTATGCCCAGCTATTGGTGCAACATGCCGAAAATGTGGGAAGATAAATCATTTTGCCTTGGGCTGCCTCAGCTGTAAGTTCCGACGAGAACTTCGCAAATCACACTCGAGAGGGACCCAAAAACCAAAATCGAGGTACTTGGCAAATCACAAAGGGAAAGCAAGGACAGTGGGGAGTGATCAAGGCACCAGTGACAGCGACAGCTAAATCAGTGAACAATTGGAGAGTGAATAGTCCCCAGAATAAATGCACCGACCATCGGAGGAGACGGAGTGAAAGGGTGCACCTGAAATCAGCAGTGGAATCACCCAGGAGCACCAAAAAGACAAGACGCAGGTCCCAACCTACATGCACGGTCTAGAGAACAGCACGCCAAAAAAGATGGACACTGGAGCTACAGTGAACGTCATGACCCTGAACAAGTTTAAAACAGTGCCATATGCCCATCCCCCTCGGGCTCTATGCATATGGCAGCAAAAAGCCCCTCCCGGTGAAGGGATCTTTCCGAGCCGACATATCATACAATGGTGACGCATGTAGCACCAGGATTTATGTTGTTGATGCAGGGATAGAGACTTTGCTGAGCTGCAGAACAGCGACAAGATTAAAACGAATTCACTTCGCGTTTCAGCTGCAACAACCAGCCATTGACAAACTCTTAGCAAAACAAAGGAATTGTCTGCCTAAAGAACAGTCACACTCCACATAGCCACCACAGTGGAGCCAAAAGCAGTCCGACACAGAACAGTCCCTTTTCATATGCGTGTGGCTGTGGAAACAGAGCTGAAGAAGCTGGAGGATTTGAAGATCATTGAGAAAACGTCAGGGCCCACCAGTTGGTGTCCCGATGGACGTCACCAAGAAACCAAAACAACCAAACGCATTACGGATACGTATCGAAATAAGACTCCCTAACCAGGTCATTGGCCGCAAGTGACACAACTCCTACCATAGATGATCTGATCATCGATTTAACTAGGGCCACTGTTTTCAGCAAATTAGATCACTGGGCTGGCTATCACCACATCAGGATGGCCAGGGAGTCGAGGTACATAAGGACATTCTCCTCACACCTGGGGCTCCGGAGGTACTGGAGGCTCAACTTCAGCAGTTCGTCGGCGGATGAGGTCTTTCAAAACAAGATCTGCAAAGTACTGCAAGACCTGCCTGGCACCACAAATGTCAGTGATGTCATTCAAGTGTATGGTACCTCAGAGGAAGAACACAATGCATGCCTGGCAGCTGTTCCGCAGTGTCTAAAGGAGCCCAGACTGACCTTACACGCAGAGAAATGCGAGTTTGGCAAACCCGAGCTGGCATTGTTTTGGCTACGTATTTAATGCAAACGGAATTTCCCCAGACCCAACCAAGGTAGCAGACGAGTGCCAAACCGCCAGAAACAGCAACAGAGGTCAGAATCTACATGGGTATGGCTACCTACTGCATCCGGTTTATACCCGACCTGGCAATGGTTGCAGCTCTACTAGGAGAGCTCACCAGAAAGGATGCAGGGTGAACATAGGGACAAGTGCACATTGCAGTGTTCCTGTGAAACAAGGACTCGCTCAGAACCAACACCTCAATGGTGTTTTTCAATACCTCCTGGATGATGAAGCTACTGGTGGACGCCAGTCAGTTGGGATTCAGGGCTATCCTCAAACAAAAATACAGTGAAAGAGTCACGCACCCAATTACTTTTGCCACTCGGGCTCTAACCAGACTGGAACATAACTTTGCACACATCGAACGGGAGACCCTTGCCATCCTGTGGGGGTGCTGCCGTTTCCAGGTGTACCTCCTGGGGCATCATGCTAGAGTTTATACTCTAGACTACTGCAACAGCCTCTTTCTAAATCTGCCTACTTCCACTCTGCGCCCTCTGCAACTCATCGAGAACAGGACTGCGAGACTTGTCCTTGGCCTCAAGCCCAGGGATCGTATCTCTCCAGGACTGACATCTCTTCACTGGCTCCCAGTGGCTGCAAGGATTAAGTTCAAAACCCTCTGCATTGTCCACAAGGCCTTCTGGGGCCTGGGGCCTGAATACCTCAAACTCCCTCTTCCTAAATATCTTCCTTCTTGAGCTCTTCGCCCATCCACCTCCAACTTCCTCAGGGTCAGTCGCTTCTCGAAGCAAAGAGTTGGTGGTAGATCTCTTTCTTTGGCTGGGGCCTCCCTCTGGAACAGCCTCCCTGAAACTTGAGGAGAATCATCTCCGGTTCCGGAAGCACCTGAAAACCTTCCTCTTTGCTTCTGCTTTTTCTCCCCCTCTCACCTGCTGACCTCCTAACTGAAACCAGCATTGCATTGGTAACCTGACCACCCTTTTTTTTTTAAACTTCTTTTTATTATTTTCATCGTTATAATCAAAAACAGAAAGAGGACACAAAAGCGAACACAAATCAAGAACAGCATCAAACTAAACGCCCCCCTCACCATGACACCAATGGACCACCCCGCCCAACCATATCCCCCCGCCACCAATTAACCATAAATGAGTCTCTGAGGGCACCACTGCTCCCTAAAGTCCCCTTTCAAGTATGCCAGTGTCTCTCCCCAATCTGCAGAGAAATTCTCCAGCTTGTTAACCGCGTAAGATGCCCATTCCATCGAGACTATATTCCACATTCTCCTTAACCATTCTTGCTCCGTCGGGATCGTGGGGCTCTTCCATCTCTGAGCGATGAGGGCCATCGCGGCTAGGATGAAGATTACTTTTGCCTTGGTTCTACCCTTTCCCTCTTTCTTGCCTCCCAGTCCTCTCTTTCCCAGTAGAATCTCCCGCGGGTCCTGATTGGTCCCCTCCCCCAGCGACCGAGAGAGGGCCTGCGCCACCCCACTCCAGAATGGCCTGATGACCGGACAGTCCCACCATATGTGGGCCGCTGAGCCCATTCCCCCACACCCTCTCCAACATTTCGCCTCCGACGCCGGTTACATCGCATGCAGGAGGGCCGGAGTATAGTGCCAGCCATACAAGTATTTATACCATGCCTCCTGCAGCTGTGTCGCCCTCGCCACCCTTGGGATCAGCTTCCAAAGCCTCTCCCAGTCCTCCTGTTCCATAGTGAACCCCGGTTGCTGCTGCCAGCTCCTCATGTACACCCATGTGGTTACTGGACCTGCATGCTCTAGTTATCTATACAGATCTGAAATTAGCCATTTGGACCCCTCATGAGTGGTGAGAAATCGCTCAAAATATGTGAGGTCCCGCATCGCTGCCTTCCTTATTTCCCCAGACATCACCCAATGCCTAATCTGGAAGTAACGGTGTCTCTCTCGCTCCCCCACACCAATTTCCCGCTTACATTCTTCGAACATTTTCACCCTTTCTCCACTAATCATATCCCTCAAGGTTCTACAGCCCCCACTCTCCCATGTACAAAAGCCCTGCGCTCCAGACCCGGTGTGAAGTCCCCATTATTGAAGAGTGGGGTAAACGGAGACGGGAAAGTCGTGATCCCACGCTTCTCCACTGCCCTGTTCCAGCTATCCACCACTCCCTTCGTAATCGCGCTTAGATATAGATGAGAAGGCCTCAGCCTTCGCGGGAGCCACAATACTTCTCCCAAATGATGCCGAGCCACCACTCTATCCATTTTTACCCAGTGCTTGAGATAGCTATCTGAAAACCATTCCCTGATCACCCTTAGCTGAGCAGCTTCATGATACCAACGAAAATCAGGGAACGCCAGGCGCCCCTCCCTCTAGAAGCCACTAACAGCCGCCTGGATAAACGCGGCCTCTTACCCTCCCAGATGAACTCTTTGACCACCACGTCTAGTCTCTTAAAAAATCTTTCCGGGGCTGGGATGGGGATAGCTTGGAAAAGATACAATACTCGGGGGAGCACAACCATTTGGAGGACGGCGCCCCTCCCCAACCAGGTCAGTCTTAGGGCTCCCCATCTTCTTAAATCTTTCTTGATGGTTGATAACAAGGGCTCATAGTTGGCCCCGTACCAGCCCGCCAGAGAAGGTGTGATTCTGACTCCCAGGTACTGCAGCCCAGTAGGGCTCCACTTAAACAGGGAAATCACCCGCGTCTCTTCCGCCTCCTGCTTCCCTAGGGACAAGTTCATAAGCTCAGATTTCAGAAATTTGACACGTAGACCCGATAGCTCACCGAATTTGGTCAGCAGATCTATACTTGCTCTGATGGAAACCTTAGGGTTCGTGAGGGTGAGAAACATGTCATCAGCGAAAGCCACTACCTTATGCTGCTTCCCCCCAAATGGTATCCCCTGGATCTCATCCGCCTCGCGAATGGCCAAAAGTAGTGGCTCCAAATATATTGCGTAAAGTAAAGGAGACGGGGGCACCCCTGCTTCATCCCCCGCCCCAGTCTAAACGGTTGGGCCATCTCCCTGTTTACAAGGATCCGAGATACGGGATTCCTATAGTTAGCTGAGACCATTTTTATAAATCCCATACCCAGGCCCATCCTTTCCATCACCTGAAATAAGAATGACCACTCCACCCGGTCAAACGCCTTTTCGGCGTCAAGCGCCAGGAGGACCGCCGGAGTGGACGTCTTACACGACTTCTCCACCAGGTGGGCCACCCTTCTGATATTATCAGCGGTTTGCCTCCCCACGACAAAGCCTGACTGGTCCTGGTCGATTAAAGAAGGTAGGTACCTTTCAAGGCGCTTCGCCAGGATTTTAGTAAAGATTTTTGCCTCCGTGTTTATAAGAGCAATTGGACGGTATGAGGTACATTCCTGCGGGTCCTTCCCCACTTTGTGGATGAGAGAGATTTTAGCCTCCTCCATCGAAGGGGTGAAACCACCACCGTCACTGAATGTATTAAACAATTGCGTTAAGTGCGGAACCAAGAGGTGGGAGAATGCCTTATAAAAGGAGGTCGGGAAGCCATCGGGCCCAGGAGCCCTGCCGAGGGGGAGCGTTGCTATTTTGGCCCTAACCTCATCCTCTGTAATTGGACGGCCTAAATCCTCACTTCCTCTCTGGACAATCTCGGGAGAGGGAGACCCTCCAGGAACACCTTCTGCGGCTTTGTGTGTGGGCTCTGTGAAGCGTACAGGGCACCGTAAAATTCTACCAACCTCCCCTTTATCTCTTCGGCCTGGGTGAGCCTCTTACACCCCTCATCTTTGAGTGCCGTTATGACCTCCTGCTCCCTTTGTCCCCTCAGAAGGCGAGCAAGGAGTGAGTCTGCCTTGATGGCCTTAGCGTAAAATTTTTGCCTGACCCTAAGCATAGTCTCTTCTGCTTTTCTAGTACGCAAGATCCCCAGCTGACCCTCCGCCAACCTATATTTCCTATATGACTTCCTGGTGGGGGACTCCTGAACCTGCAGCCTGGCAACTTCAACCTCATTTTCCAGCTGAGTTTCCAGGCCTCTCAGTTATCTACTTCTCTCCGCTTTCATAGCAATGAGTTCCCCCTTCAAAGTCGCTTTAAAGGCATCCCACCTCACACTTTGGCTTGTGTCCCGACTGTTGTTCCTCTCGAAGAAGTCCCAGATTCTGTCCCCCAACTCCTCTCGCAATGCCTGTTCCCTCAGGAGCTCCCCGGGAACCTCCAACTCCATACTCCCGGCCTACACCTCCCGAGCCGCATAGTCATTTGCACAACCTTGTGGTCTGCTATCCCTAGGGGGCCCACCTTAACCTCCTCCAGCCGCCCAACCAGGCTAGCAGAGATCCAGATGTAATCAATTCTGGACTGTGTTCTATGAACATCTGATAAAAAGTTAAATCCCTCTTCCTCCCCCCGTATAGCACGCCATGCATCGCGCAGCCCGGCCTCCTCCCATCTCGCCCTCAGCTGAGGAGATGCAACAATACCGCCCGGTCCTTTTCGTGTCAGGACCGGTCCCCCTTCCTATCCCAGGCAAGATTAAAATCCCCCATCACTATCTCCTGTCCCCTAGCAAAATTCTCTGAAGTGCCCAATGTATCCCGCAAGAATTGGTCCTGGCTCACATTGGGGGCATACACCGACGCAATAGTATACTGAGACCCTGATAGCTCCCCCCTCACCATAATGTATCTCCCATCTCTATGCCTAAGGGTATCATGTGGTCTGAAGTTAACTCCCTTCCCAAAAGTCAGGGCGACTCCCCACCTCTTCGGTTCCATGTAATAATGTCGCCACAAAAATCTCACCATGCAAAAATATTGCCGAAAAATGGGCGGTTTTTGTGGCGACATTATTGCATGGAACATGCAGGGGACACCCCCGCAACCCCCAAACTTTTTTTTTTGCCCCTATCCCCATATATATGGTCACCCAAATAATATCGCCACGACATTTTCCCAGCGATATTATTTACGCCGACCATATATATGGGGATATTATTACCTGATACCCCCTCTTCGTGGGCCCCGATGCAAATAGTATCAATGGAAAGCCCCTCAGGCGCAGGCAACCCTGGTCCCACTTTAATAAACGCCAGCACATCTGGTTTTAGAGACCTAGAGAACAGCTCCAACTTTGTTCGTTTGAGGGGGGAGTTTAGCCCCCTCACGTTATGCGTTAGCCACCTGAATACTGTGTTAAGGAGCAGCTCGCCTGTCCCGCCCCTAATTTACCCTTACCGCTCATCCCCCTCACCACCTGGGGAGAGTACCCACCTGCTTCCCTCCCTTCAGCCCCATTCCTTTCCAATCTGCCCAGCCCAGGGCTCCCTCTTCCTCCATTGGCTACCATGGCGTCCCCAACCCCCCTCCCCTTCCCTTCCCCTGCCCCCTTTCCACACCCATAAACACCAACTGTGGGTGGGACCGCCCCCACCCCTCTACCCCCTGCCCAGCCCCCCCTTCTTCTCGGAATGACCCGCCCTTCCTCCCCAACCTAGGGCTAGGACACCCCCTCCCACCCCCCACCCACTCAACCAGAGCAGATACCCTCTCCGCTCCTTCCCCTTCCCCCTACCGGGCCGCATTGCCCTTACTGATCCCAGTATGTTGCGGCCCCTTCCCCCAAGCTCCTCAACCACCTGTAAGGGTCCACCACCCCTTACACAAGATGATCCAAATCAAGGGCACCCCCTACTGCCATTTCCACCCTCCGCCCCAATCCCTCCGCTCTCCCGCGGGGAGCTGCTTTTCCCCTCTCGGGCCCTTCCTCCTCTTGTCTCCCACCGTGGACCACTCCCACGGCCTTTGCCTTGGCCTGTTGTCTCTGCCACGCCCTGCACCACTCGAGGGAGCCTCATCCAAGTTGATCCGCAGCAAAGCAATCCCCTCCTGAACAGTTGTTATCCGTTTCTGGGAACCTTCCCAATCGAATACAAGGCCAAATGGAAATGTCCACATATAGCAAACACCTCGCTCTTTCAACACTTTCAGTACCAGCGCCATCTGTCTCCTCTTGATTAGGGTGATATTTGCCAAGTCCTGATATAAAGCTATCTGTTGGCCTTTGTACACTATCGGTTCCTGTTTCAGCGCGGCCTGGAGAACCGCCTCCTTTTGTGCAAATCTAGCAAAGGCGACGAGTACATCTCTCGGTCTCAAGGCGGGCCCCCTGGCAGGCCTGCTAATTCTATGGACACGATCTAATTCAATGGTGGCGGGACCTGCTTCTCCTAAAATGCCCACGAAGATGCTCTGGATTTCCCATTTCAGATCTTGTCTGAGACCAACTCCGGTAATTAATTAAACCTTATATTGATTCTTCACGACCTATTTTCGACGTCCTCCATCTGAATCTCAAGGTTCTGGGTCACCACGTCAAGGTGCTCTATGGCCTCGCTATTGGCGGTCGTGTCCTTTTCCATATCCTGGAGGCCCCTTTCCAGAAGATCAGTCCTTTCTCCCAACTGCTGCAGGTCCCGCTTAATCTCCCCGAGGGCCTCATTAGTGTCTGCCCTCATCAGCAGAAACTGATCCAGGAATGTCTTAGCTAAGTTGGTATGTAGCACCTGGATCTTGCCCAGGAGATCTGTCTCGCCGCCGTGGAGTGCTCCTGTGCCCCCTCCGTAGCCCTCCTCTCTTCCGAGTCCTCAGTGCCACCATCCAAGCCCTCGCCCGAATCCTGCGCCGACCACAGTGAGTGCAGGGTGCCCTGGGAATCTCGCGAGTGCTGCAGAGGCTTTCCACTCTTCCCATTTTGGCGTGCAGCCATCTTTCCGAACTATAACCCGCTGTACGGGGGTAGGCTCCTCTGTATACTTGACGCCCCCGACGCCCACCGGGGTGATCCCTTCACCAGGTATTTCCACAGGGGGAAATCCCCGGGCACCACGCCTCCCGTGGCTCAGTACCACAACACAGACCTCCTTCTCCTTTTGCCTCCCAAACTGCCACCAGGCAGCCGCGCTCCGAGAGCGCCCCAGTCAGGCTTCCACGCCTAAAGGACCAGGGGGCCACAGGAGGGCTCGACGCCAGTAATTTCCAGGAACCAGATTTAGTGAAGAAGACCCAAGTGCCACCTCATCCAGATGCAGGTATGCCACAGGACTCACCGCAAAGCTTGACAGCCGTATACAGAGGGCCCCCTCTTCAAGGCACACTTGCCGGAACAATCAATGAGGCACAAGGGTGTTTCTAGCCCATAAGGGCCACGGGGGGGGGGAGCTGGGTCCTCCAGGCCCACCACTACCAGCACCTAGCGGGCCTCACGGCCGAGGGAGCACACGGAGCGGCCCCCGCCTCCCACTCCTTCTCTGAATCCGACGGCCTCGGGGAGCCGCCTGCCGCAACCCCAGCTCACCGATGTAGCCCGGAGATCCCGGCAGCTACGCTCCTCCTCTCCGCACCCAGGCAGCTGCTCGCCATCCACCTGGGCCGCTCCCGTCTCCCCCCTCTATCCGCCAGGGGGAGGGAGCCCGATCAGTGCCGCGATGCCGCTGACGGCCGCCTCCGGCGATGACACCTCTCCCTACGCCTCCTCCAGTGGGGCAATCAATCAGCCGGGGCCACAGGTCCACTCCACTCCCGGCCCGCCGCCTGCAAGCCGCCGCAGGCCGCCTTGCTCGGGCGCTCACCACCAGCAGTCACCCGCGGACCAACAACTGCCACATGGGGCCGTCCGACACCCCCAACCTCCGCCCCGACCTCGCGGCCTTGCACGACAGCCTCAAGACGTCACTCTGTCTTCACCCTGCACTGGTCTGCAATCTGGCCCGCCACTAAACAGGGCACCGCTTCTCAGAGCCCCCTCCTCACCGCGTCTCCCAACGCTCCCCCAATTGTCATCGGGAGCTTCGCCACTCTGCTCAAAATGTTCCCACTGCTAGCGGGGTGGTGGACCGCTCTATAGCCGCTCAGGAGTGGGGAGCCGCAGGAAGCACGTCTACTCCCTACTGTCCGCCACCTTGGAATCCTGACCACCCTTTTGACATGGGCCCTGGTCCCTCCCCTGCCAGTCAGGCACACCTGCACTGTCTTCATGGCAACCCCCGCACTTGGGGACTGTTCTGTATCCCTACAGTCCCACCACCAGCACTTGATACCTGTTGTCTGCACTTACCCTTGCACTTGCCACCTGCTAGCCTTACTTTTATTTATTATTTGTTCTATTATCCCTTGTACTGCACTGTCCCCCTTCTCCCTTCCCATGCACTTGCACGATCTGAATGACACCTGGCCTAGAAGGATTGCTGTCTGTCTCCCCCCTGAACCCCCTCCCTTGCCTCGTCGCGCCTTGAAACACTTTTGTATAGGCGCGTTATAAAGTTATAAATGCCATATCATATCATATACAGATCACAAGTCACATGTACTGATCTTTAAGGGCTCGGCTCCACACCCGCTGGCAAGGCTCGAACGCTGGATGCTCCAGTTACAACATTTCAATAATGAAGTACTCTACCGAGCTGGAGGGGACAACCGGCTGACTACCTTTCCCGACACCCACGGCCAGCAAACCAAGCAGAACAAGAGGCGACAGGGGACACCAATGAGCAAGTCTGCCACGTGGTCACGTGTGCCCATCCCAAATGCATGAAACTCGACAAAATCAGAGGCAAAACAGCGCAAGACACCTCCCTTCCACTGGTAAAAGAATCTGTTCTGTCGAGACTGGAAGAACTTTTTAACAGCAACAACACATTGCATGCCAGCAGCACAAGAACTGCTACAAGGCCTTTTTGGGGTACTCCACAAGCTCTCAGTCTCCCCAGAGGGGGTCATACTGAAGGGGCACCTCATAGTCTTGCCAACAACGATGGAAGAGCTAGCTCTAATGCTGGCCCACGAAGGCCATCACGGAATCCTCAAAACGCAGGCATTTTTTAAATCACGAGTGTGGATAGCTAACATGCAGCAGAAAGTGGTGGCGCTAGTGGGATCCTGTGCGGCATGTCAAGAAACTCAACAACAAGGGCCCCCAGAGCTGATTGCAAGTCCCCATGAAGCCCATAGAGGTGGGGCGCGATCAGCATAGACTGCTGCTCCGTGGCCAACAAAGCATACCTACTGGTGGCCGTGGACGAGTTCAGCAGGTATCCCGAGGTTGAGTCAGAAAGGTCCACTGATGCAACATCAGTCATCACTGCGCTCGAGAAGATGTTCGCTGTACACGGCATACCCAACAAGGTAAAGAGCGACAACAGTCCGCCTGTTAAGGGACTGGAACTGTGGGGGTTTCTAGACAACTTGGACATACAACACCACTAAATTGCCCCGTGCTGGCGCCGGGCCAATGGAGATGCTGCGCGTTTCATGGCCTCACTAAATAAGGTGATCCGTATTGCAAAGGACCAAAAAGTTCAGTGGCTGCCAGAAGTGTACAGGTTCCTCCAAGCCTATCGTCAGAACCCATTCCTCAACCCACGTGTGCTCTGCGGCCCTCATGTTCGGGATTCCCATACAAGTGGGTCTGCTCATGCACCGCAGTTGGACAGCACCGGATGTGGACAATGCGAGGGTAGAAAGGAACAGACAAGCCAGGCATGACAAAGAGAGCAGAGGCATCGGGCTCTCCTCAGCAAACTGATCTCAGGAGACATGGTACTAGTAGGTCACCCCCGAAAAAGCTGTCTCTTTCCTATAAGCCAAAACTCTAGACAATCACGGACAATGATGATGGAATGGTGACAGCAGGAAGAGATTGCGTTGCACTTCTGGAAAGTGCCATCCACCCTGGGGAAAGAAGCCCCCACATCAATCAGTATGCCGGTGCCAAGGCAGGGCAGCCCCCTGTCCCCCTGCCCGAGACACCAAGGGAAGTGATAGGCCATAGCCTTACAGTCTCTTTGGTCTATCAGTTGAGTCCAAGCCAGGTCCCTGCAGAGTTCTGCCAGAAGCGAACAGCAGCCCCAGAAGACCCCCACCAACCTCCCCCCTAGAAAACAGGTCCAGGTACTTGGAGAGAGAGGCTGCAGCCATCCACGTAGCTGAAGGGTTTTGTCCTGCTGCACGGCATCCATCAACAAACTGTGAGCTGAATGTTATTCCGATTGTTATGTAATCTACCATGCAAGTTATGGTTGTGTATTTTCTTATGCAAGTTGGGGAGGGATGTGGTGTAGAGGAAAGGTGGATGAGGCACCTCATGACACGGTGTGTAAAATAAAAGGGAGCACTGCCTGCCAAAACGGGATCAGTGTATGCGACCCAGTATCTTGATGCGAGTGTCTCATTTACTCAGTGGGCCGGGTGGCCTAACGCCCACGCAGGTCGGGGGCCACACCACAAATAGGAGGGGCTTCAGCATTACCATATGACCGACCTCATTCTACTGTAAGCCTAGCCACACCTTCTGCTGAAAATATTTATAAGGACATTTCCAGCCAACCACTTACATAATGGGCGTAAAAGACTTCCTAGTGATAAAAGTGCCTACCAGTAAGTAGTTTCATTTCTCTCTTCTACATAATTTTGCCCATTACTTGTTATTTATGGGAGCGGAGTACGCAAAAAACGGTTCTGTGTGGATTCGGTGGATTCCGTTTTCCATGAGATTACCACCTTAGGCACTCTGCAATGTCATGATATCTATAATGTACATGTCGTATGTGAGAGACCGCATGCATGGGGTTAAACCTTGAGGGGTGTATTAAAGGTGCTTTTTGCATTTCTAGTGTTACAGGTCTTCACTGGCAGAAAGCCATGAGAGGCGGCCAACTGTATGAACTGTAACAAAACCACTGATTCATCCCCAAGAACTTCATTACATCAGCAGTGGTTTGCGCATGTAAACACGCATGCTTATGTTGAGGAGGAGCTGCGACTTGGAAAGGGCTTTAATACTCCTGTAGGCCGACTCATGCCTTCATCCATCCGACGCTCTAAACCGAGTATCACAAATATGGGTATTAAAGATGGTTACTTGTAACGCAGGTTACAAGGCGATTTGAAAAGCGAATTTCCGATATGTGGCACTATATGAAACACCAAATATTAGTATTATATACGTGGTGCATGAGGGAACCAATGAACTTTGCACAGAGTAATCTAAGCGGCAGGCTCAAAAATATGGGGGTAGCGGGGTTGGCTAGGAGCGAATGTTTTCTCCATTAATCATGTTTGTGTATAATTGAACTGGCTGTGATCTGACAAGTGGAATGAAAAAAGGAAACGAGTTGAGAAGCAATGTAATTCTATGTACCTTTGGCTATTGAGTTAGCTAATTACTACATATTTCCTGACATGTGTTCTCTTTCACTTCACATCATCCAGCCGCTAAATTCCATTCTAAATCATTGAAAATCTAAAGCAGAAATACAAAAACAACGTGTAACTACGAGATTATATTTTGGGTTAAAAGGTTTTTTTTTCTCCCAATTCCATCTTGAACACCAGGGCAAACATGTTTCTACTGGCCGACAACAAAGTAGTTTATTGTCTACGATTTTGCAATTCTTAAATGGTATGAGAGTATAAAGTTCACAAATAAACCGCATGAATCACCGCTTTGCCGCCCCACGCATTAGTTTATCCTCTCCATTGGTGAAAGACAAAAGTTCCTCCCTGTATCTCACTGAACAAGGCAACCGCGAGCACTAAAGAGCAGGCAGCGCCATAAACTATTTCTCATCCTGCAGGTAATGAGAGGGCAAAGTTTGCTTTGCATTGCACAAGGTATAATTGCAACAACTGACATACAGTGTTGCAAACCTTGAGAAATGTTAGTATACAGAGCGCTATAGTGTGCAGTAGCACTTTCTGGGCGTGTCAATGTGCAGAATGGAAATACCATTACAAATAATCTGGACCCAAACAACCGGACAGACGCAAAGAATATGGCAAAGTACTACTTTATTATCAATTCAATAAAGTAGGGCAATCTGGTGAATAACGAATTGTAGTCTACACACTCACGGTTATATTTCAGGTACACAAAGGCTTTATACCTCAATATGCGTCAGCTATGATATCATCTTACATGGCAAATAATAAAACCTTTCGGATGGAGGGATCGGTTAGGGGAACATATTTAATATTAGTAACCTTATTGGCTGCCCCGTCTCTGACAGACAAGCCTTGACCTTTCCTCTGACTACATTTAATACAGATTATAGCAGTATAACAGTAGCGGATTGGCTTCTGCAACAATGTATGCTCACACGACCAGGGCCCCTGTCATCAGCTGCGCCTTTCCAGCATACGCCGTGTCTTTTTCCTTCCTCCATCACCCTTGGAGGCGGCGTATGCCTAGCTCCTTTCCGCTACACACAGCTGCACCCTGCTAAGGCTCCTTGCACCTAATCAGGACTTTTAGCTGGTCCCAGGAAGAGATGCCCGCAACCTGGTTCCCTTGATTCATGATGCATCCATCCCTTCATTGATGCACGAATTAGGATTCAGCAGTGTAATCCACTACTGAGCTCCCCACCCACTCCCCCTGGACCCAAGCTCAAGGGAGACACAATCATTTGGCCCGGAAGAAGGCACCATATCCTGGAAGCCGAAATGTCCAAGGGTCCAGCTCCACTTTCGCTGGCACCAGCTACACCTTTGGGAATTTTTTTGTTCCCGACGTAGACCAAGAGTTAGTCACCTATAGTTAACAGACTAATGTCTAAAACATATAGGTCTTGTCTTGACTCTAGAAGGACAAGCACCTTTCCTATACATTTGCGTTTTAGACCTATTAGACCTGCTTATGCCTCACTACAGTCTATCCTTATGTTGCACCGCACCAAATTGTTGTAAATGAATTCTTATGTTCTTTTTGCATTTATTGTTTTTGCCTTCATACTCATCAGTCTATAACTAATGTGTTTTCTTGATGAAGTATAAGTACATGTGAACAACCTACACTTTTGTAAACTTTCTGTTGCAGAAGTTCTTTAGGGTTCATGTCTCTAAATGCTACCTCATTGTTCTTGAAAGCATCACGATGCCATACCTTGATTGTTGTTGGCCTATTAGCTTGTTGTAATAAATCTGCACCATGTATAACTTTTGTGCTTACATGTATGAACGAATGTGCTTGTAGCCTCTACCCCCTTGGGGTCCTTTAGACTTTGACACAAGTTTGGATTAGTGGCGACCTTTGCAAACACCACAACCCCCTTCTTTTGAATAATGGCATACAGAACCAAGAGTATGCTTTAACTATTGTCAGGCGGCTACCCCCATATGTGATATATTGTCTACCTCAGCCTAAGGTTCCGCCAGTTGGGCTGCCACTCCAGTTAATACACCATTGTATAGGCCCTTCGATTGGTTGACATTCACTCCTGACCTTGGACACTCGGGTCATTAGAAGCACGTAAGCAAAACAACACTCAGGTGCAAACAACAACGTTAGACTAGTGCCCACTCACCCAATTAGGTTACCAGCTCTCCTTTGTACTTCACTGTGCTGGATGTTCTCCTCTCTGGAACTTTAGGGGGAGTCAAGATACATTGTTATCTTCCTATGAAGCTCATAAATAAGGCTTGTTTTCTGTTCTTACACCATGTGTGAAGAGACCACGATTTTGTCCATTTCGCCTTTTATTTAGAGTTATTTGATTCAATTATCCTGGGTGTCATTACCCTCTTCGGCCTCTGGACACCTGGTTGTTCCGTCTCACATAAGCTTTTCCGAATCTTTAATCGTCAATACATGGCATTCGCAAATAGTCGAGCATTTACTTTATCTAAGAGAAATGTCCTGCGACATTGCTTTTCCTTGTTGACTCCCCTTGTACCCCATAGTAGCGTCTTGTGGTGCATCCTTGATCTCTTGTCAACAGCTATTCTTTGTTGATGCACACATTTGTATTTCCAGCCTCAGCTCTGCAGCCCTGGTTTCTCTCCTTCAAGTGCTTTGCTTACTATCACTGAGAGCCGGCGTCCATCTTTTCAAAATGGCCGCTTCACCCGTGTTAAATTTTCGACTGCAGCAGGCTTTTACATGGCTCATCTACCTTGCATTTCTGCGTACATACATTCACTACTCATCTGGTTACTTATCTTCTTGTATATACAGTTTCTTCTCACTTGTACGTATGTTTACTCTCGTTTCTTTAGTTACATCTTCATTCTTGAAGTATTCTTATATCATTTTGGCGCGTCATTGTATCTTCTCTTTATGACATTTTGCACCTGTCAGGTTCTCTTTACAGCTCCTTGATATTCAGTGGTGTCTGCAAATCTCCTGCTTCCACTTCAGTGCAAGGGTACATTCGGTACGGTTGTCTGAGTGCATAACGTCTCTCATACGCTATGGAGTATTAGAATTATACCAGGAGTCATGCACAATTTCTTGCTATTCATCCAATAGGTCGCAGGTGAGGGGGTAGGGTCTATCAGTGAGATGCATGTCTGCTCCTCTACATTCCCCCCTCTGGTTGAGTCCTCGACCACCTCCTCTTCCACAATTCTCTTCATTCTTCT
This sequence comes from Ambystoma mexicanum, assembly GCF_040938575.1. Taxonomy (NCBI): domain Eukaryota; kingdom Metazoa; phylum Chordata; class Amphibia; order Caudata; family Ambystomatidae; genus Ambystoma; species Ambystoma mexicanum. The sequence goes on from NC_090929.1 coordinate 183,258,733, forward strand.
TCCACAGAATGATTTATTGGAATCCATATCTTAGTCACTCCCCTCAGGTCACCTGCATTCTTGATGTGTTCATCCACACTCCAGGTCATATGACCAGACTCCCCAGTTGGTTGACAGAACACCCAATGCTCTAGATAGTTCTTATGATCCTTAGAGTGACAAACTTTGTTCCTGAGGTGCCAGAGGACTTTTTTCAGGTGCTCAAGGACAGTGTTTTGAGTGTGTGTGTGTGTGTGTGTGGGCTCATCAGTCACAGCAACTGTCCTATGACTATTCTTATACAACAGAATCCCAGCAACACTAAAACTAGTATTACTCCAAGTAGTTTGAAGGCATTTGCCAACCATGTTTGAACCCATGAAAACCGGGACGAAAACTAATCTTCATCCTCGGTCTCGTCTACTTCTTCTACCATTTTCGTATGCAGTGTTGACAGCATAGTTATTGCTTCTGTCAGGGTTATATTTGTATTTATTTATTTGTATAGCGCACCTGGCCCACAGGCATCTGGGCGCATAGCTTAGATAGGTTGCATTTTCTTCATCATGGGCAGGTGAATGTGTAAAGCAACAAGGCCCAAGCTTGTCACACACGCCTCCTTCCATTGCTGCATTTAAGTCCAGGACATACCTGGTCTGGAGTGCCATGATCCTGATTGCCCTCAGTTCTTCTCTGATCGCAATCAATCCTTTCTTTGTCATGTTGATCGTTTGTAGCAGCTCCCACCCAGTGATCTGTAGCCACTTGGCCTTTGTTGCGGCCAGAATACCTGGCATGAATATGGCTGCCATTCTACTCAACAATGTATGCTCATTTGGAATATCGTGATAAACCTCTAGTGATTTTGCTGCAAAATAGTTAACCCTCTTTCATCTAATGAGTTTGAGCAATCTTCTCTTCCTCAGATGTGCATCCATTTTCGGAAAGACTGATCTGCAGGTTGCTTTGTGGTCTTACTAGGGCTTGTATGCTTATCAGTACTAACAAACTCACTCCTCCCCATTCTGGTGGCAACTTCATGTATGCTCTTGATCCACAGGTCCAGTATCCAGTAGTTGTCCATCAGGACTGCTGTTCCTTCCCTCATGCCTGATAGATCCAACACTCAGCCACACTTCAGGTGTTCACTCAGCAGTCAGGAGTGAGGGCTGTTCCTTTAATTTGTAGTTGACCGATTCCCCTGCATTCTCATATTTCTTTCCTGTTCCTGTCCTTGCATTGTAACATCTTATTCCCCTCGATGTTGATTCCTGCTCCATTTATTCCAGGCTGTTTGTATTATATTATTTGATGGATTGTTTCTTACTTTGTTCTTGACTTCATGTCTTGTACGTAACTGTCTTCTCTTTTGGATGTCGCTTTATCTACCCACACTATGGATGCGGTCCTGATTTGGAATTGTCCTCTGGCAAGGCAGAGTGCAACATGTGTAAGGCAGTGTGGCTTTTTCACGAATACTTACGTTGCTATGAATATTTTAGATGTTCTCAAAGCATAAGGTATAAGGGAACATACATAGCAGCTTTCATCAGACGTTTTTCTCCCCACTTTCTTAATGTGTTGATACCACATCGTATTCTTTAAATAAGCCGAATTGTCAATATATGAATTTATACCTTCATTATTTTTCCCAACATCCATTTCAGATTGGGCAATTTGTTCAGAAATATCAGAAAAAATATCACTTGTGCCTTTGCCAGGGACAGAAAAAGATGTCTCATTCTCAGGTATTTCACTTGAATTATAAAACAATATCTCACGAAATGTAAAGAGCATAAGAAAATAAAGACAACACAAGACAGAATGTAGTTGTAAGAAGTATTGCTCTAGTATTCAAATGCCACATTGTCTCTTTTAGAGTAGCTGGTCTTCATATTAGTGTGCGTTTTATTTATTGAAAAATTCCCATTTTTAGGTTACTATGTTCACCCTTAGTCCCTTTTCAAATGTGTACTTTTTTTTATAAGAGGAACTGGATTACAATGGCTACAATAACTCTGAATAATAGGACTATTTTTAGGATTTTCCAAAAATACAACATCGACATTTTGTGGCAATATTGCTGGCTATGTTGGGAGTATGTAAACAAAAACGCATGCATAAATGTGTGCAACGTATCAGGCAACATAGAAAGTGTTATGCAATTTTGTATCGTGTTTTTCAAATGTTCCATCTGCTTTTTAGTTCAACTGAGTAAAATCTGGAACTGCAGCAAGTCCATTCATTCCCTATTAGGAAAAGTTAGTTTGTTCCAGACTGTTTTTTAATCCATCGATTCCTTGCCCTTGTTAGCTGATCTGGTCAGCATGCACATTCTCTTTCCTTTTCTCTTTCATCTCGATCTTCTCTCTTTAACATCGTCAATACCCCTTCTGTCTAATTTAAGCAATATCTGTTCTTCCATCCACGTGTTTTGTACTATTGTCCTTCCACTTGCTTTATCTTTCTCTCTTTTTCATCTTGTGGCTTCCTCTACTATTTCTATCCGGCTGTCCTTTCTCTCATCACGCTCTTTATGTTTTTCACGTGTGGACATATATTTACGTTTCTTTTTCTTACTTTCTTCCATGCTTTCTTTGCTATTATAAGCAGGAGATGCGTATGTTGGATTATCATACCCGCCGCTGCTTTTAATTCCTCAAGAGGATAAATCCCCTGTTTGTCTTCCATCGTGCCATCACTTTGAGGAGAAAGATGGAGCTGAGGGTGTTACGTCCTCCACTTCATGCAGAGTGAGCATCCACTCCTTCTCTGGTGGGTCTTCTATCTCACTTTGATATATCTTCCATAATTCTAAAACAGATAACCTTTGCTGTAGCCTCTTCCTCGTTTATGTAGCATGCAAGTATGTTGCCATGTGTCACAGCACTGCCTTAGATAATGACCCTTCTTGAGGCCACTGCATAAGAGTTTCAGTGGTACTTCCTGATTTTAGATGTGTATCTTGGTAATGTCCTGCATAGATGTAAAAGGGGAGTGTCCCCGATAATGACAAGTTGTTTTTACATGTCAATACTTATTAATTAAATAATAAACAAGAAAAACTAACACTTCAACAATTACTTTGGCCAGCACCATTAATTGCCGCCCATCGCCAACAAACCCATTTCTCCAAACAATTTTCTAATTCATGCAATGATATCCATTTTATAATAATAATAATTTGGCATTTATATAGCGCTACGAACCCTCAGGTATCTGAGCGCTGCTTATTATTACCCACGGTGTGTGGGGCTCATTTATCGACCTCCGAAGGATGACAGGCTGAGTTTGGCCCCGCCGGGATTCGAACCTGCGTTAGCAGGCTCTGCACGGATGTCAAAGCGAGCGCTCTACTCACTGTGCCATTTGACAGGCATATCTCAGGCTTATCTCTTCGATTATGGTTTTTATCAATATGTAATATCCTTTTTACTATTGTTGATTGTTAAAAAGAACAGGTTTCAAGGGGATTGGGTCCTCCGACGTATTCCATATCTATGACAGTAATCATCACAGCTGTGCTGCCTCGGAAAATCTTTTGGCGTCTGCGTCGATACGCTGTCCTCGAGGGCCTCCGTCGAGCCGACGTCACCGGATGTTATAAGTAGGACGCACGACACCCGTAGCCTCAGTTCCGTTTTTTCCACGAACATTTTTGCTTCGGAGATCTCGGCGTGCCTCGATTCTACTGAATCCTGTTCTTTCGGTTCTTCGAACCGGTTTCTTCATTGCTATCGAAAAATTATGTCTTCGGCTTCTTCCACCCCGCGGTCCGGGTTTAAGAAGTGTCAGGTGTGCGGGTCCAAGATGTTGCTGACGGATATGCACAACGCTTGCCTCTGGTGCCTCGGGGAGGACCATGATACGGATGACTGTGTCGACTGGCAATCGCTCACATCGAAGGCCTTGCGGGAGCGTAAGAAGAAGCTGTCGGTCGGTAAGGTGGCCAAGCCCCGGAAGTTGCGTTCCACTGGTCTTTCGACGGATGATTCAAGGGGCGACTCTCTGCATCGTCGTCGGGAGTCCGGGGGTTCTCGGTCTGGGAGTCGGTCCTGCCATTCCTCTGCCTCTTTAAGGCACTCCAGGAAGCACCGTCATCGGTCGCCATCCCCGCCCCTCTTCCGAAGACTCCGCCCATCGGAAGGAGATGTTGGTGATTTTTCAATCGCAGGGTCCCCGTCCGTCCGCGCCGTCTGAGGACGCCGGTCGTGGCCGTGCTAGAGACACCGCTCATCCGCCTTCGGGCTCCAGCAGTTGTTGCGACCACCGGGCGCCTTCGAGGTCCCGGCCGGACAAGGATGGTCGCTCTAGACATGCCCGTTCCAGGTCCTCGACGCCATCGAGAGCGCATGAACCTGTGAAGTCTTCGAGGAAGACATCGACGCCGGCGGCGCCGAGGTCGTCAACGGACTCTCTTGTGGCCCCGCCTCCGAGGAAGTCGTCAACGCCATCGACGCCCAGGCTGTCGAGAGACACGCTAGGGGCTCCACCCTCGAGGGCTGTGTCGACGCCGTCGAAGCTGTAGGCGCTGTGCTCGACGTCAACGCTGATTCCATCGACGCCCTTCAAGGTGGCTTTGTCGGGGATGCCTCGTGGTACGGGGGAACCCCCTACAAAAGCTCTGGTTAAGTCAAAACATGTCTTTGTCCCTTTTTCGTTTCCCTCTTTCCAGCCTCTGGACTATATTTCTGAGGTGGATGAGGGGTCTGAGGAAGGTGTGGTTCCTGCAGAGGTTCCTGATGACATTGTTTCTGGTCATAGCCAGCTTGAGGACCTGCGCCAGTCATTGCATGACGCCGGTGGGTTCGACACCTCTCCGGAGGTTGAATTTGGTAGGCCTGAGCATGGCACGCATGCCAACTCCTCTTATCGGCGCCTGATGCCGAGGTTCACAGATTACCTGGGGTGGCCTGCCCCCCCTGGGGATTTTCAGCAGGATGACCTGACTGATATCCTGGACCATGGTCCACCAACTGACCCGGTGCTGCCATTCCATATGGCCTTGCAGAGAAGGGTGGCTGCGGCTTGGACTTCTCCGGAGAGTCTCCTGGCAGTGAGCAAGTCCTTGTTGAAGAAATATTGCCCAGCCAGTGGCTACCCCTGCTACTTGACCATGCACCCCACTCCGGAAAGTTTGGTGGTGCAGGCGTCGTATCCTACCATCCCTCCTGATAGGGACAACAAACGTTTTGAAGGCTGGGCGAAGAAGGTATTTTCTTCTGGGGGTATGGCACTTCAGGCTACCAACTCTGTTTGTGCTTTGGCAAGATTCACTCACATTCTGTGAAATTGTATTTCCTTAGCGGCTGATCATATTCCCGAAGGGGAGGAACAGGGTGGTTTCCTCCCTATCGTGCAGGATGGCAAGGATGCAGTCTGTGAATCCGTTCAGTCGGGTCTGGACAGGGTTGATTGTGTCAGCCGGTCCATGGCGGCGAGCACCGTGATACGCAGGTTTGCGTGGTTGCGGAAGTCAGGTTTTGCTCCTGATGTGCAGGCCCGCCTCCTCAACATGCCCTTTGATGGTGAACATCTTTTTGGCAGCAAGGCTGACGAGAGTCTTGAGAGGTTGCAGACCTCCAAAGCTGCAGCGAAGTCGTTGGGCGCTGCAGTCCGCCAACCTCTGCCTTTTCGTCCTAGGGGACAGCAATGGAGGGGAGGTTCCTTTCGATATTACTCGTCCTTCACTAAATCGAGAGGAGCTGCTAGTCAAAGGGGCAACCGTAGGAGTGCCAGAGATTGAAAACTAGGTACTCGAGTTGCCAAGGCCGCGCGAGCAGTTGCCTCTTTGCTCTCAGGCACTGCTGCAGCCGCTACAGCTCAGTCATGAGGCCCATGCTTCGCCGGTTGGGGGAAAGGCTGGCGCAGCATCTTGTAGAGTGGCGTGCCATTACTTCAGATGTGTGGGTTCTGGAGATCAAAGCCCACGGCTACTGTCTTCCTTTCCGGCAGAGTCCTCACGACAATCCACCGGGGAATCTCTATTTGAAGAGTCCGGATCCGCTCATTAAGCAGGAAATCCAATCCCTGCTGGAGAAAGGCGCCATAGAACTGGTGCCTGAAATCAAAAAATAAGGGGAATACCATCCCTTGTTCTTCTCCGCTACAAAGAAAGACGGGGGACTGAGAACCATCATGGACTTGCGCGGTTTGAACAAGCTCCTCAGGCAGGACAAGTTCAAGATGGTTACTCTTTTTCAAGTCCTCCAGGCCCTTCAACTTAAGGACTGGTTGGTGTCTCTAGACCTCAAGGATGATTATTTTCATGTGCCGATCCATCCGAAGCACAAGAAGTACCTGAGGTTCGCGGTTGGCTACTCACACTTTCAGGTCCTGCCGTTCGGATTGACCTCCGCCCCGAGGGTTTTCACCAAGCTCATGGTGGTGGTGGCAGCGTATCTCAGGAAAGGGGGGTTTCACGTCTACCCCTACCTGGATGATTGATCAGGACGCGCTCTCCCGAGCAGGTCTTGGATCATCTGTCCGTCACCTGCCACGCCCTTCACAAGCTGGGCTTCTCCCTCAACTTAAAGAAGTCCCACTTCACGCCAGCACAGCAGCTCCAGTACATCGGGAGCAGTGCTCGACACGTCCCTGGGGCAGTGTTTTCCTCCTCAGGTGAGGGCTCACCACATTCAGCAGATGGTGCACAAGTTTCAGCATGCCCAGAGTCTCCCAGCGTTCGAGTTCTTGAGGTTGCTCGGCCTCATGGCATCCTGCATTCCTCTGGTGCCAGAGGCCAGGTTGGAGCCCCTCCTCATCTGACCCTTCTTCCACCTCTGAGATGTAATCCAAAGGCTGGAATAAATCCCTGGATGAAGGTACAGAAAAAGGCTCAAACACAGGCCTCACTGATTTACTCAGGGCCTTCAGCCTCTTCAGAGGGTGTCGATGGAATCGGCATCGATGTCGAGCGAGGCGCCGACGACTTCCGACAACAGCTTCGAGGCCGGAGCCCAGAGCCTGTCGTCCGATGGTGTCGACGGTTTCCTTGGAGCCGGAGCCTCAAGAGAGTCCCTCGACGGACATGGCGCCGATGGCGTCGATGCCTTCTTAGGCCTCACAGGCTCCAACGGTCTCGAGGGCGTCGAGGCCCGGCTACTGGACCTGGCACGGCTATGGTGATCCGATCGGGACCTCGACGGCTCCCGATGATCGCGCCGACCGCCCGAGCCCAAAGGCGTGCGAGCGGTAGCCCTAGTGCGTTCCTTGCCGGCTGCTCTCGAAGACGCGGAGGGAACGGTGCCCTGCGATTCGAAAATCGCCTTCATCTCCTTGCGAAATCGGTCCCATTTCACCAGTGATGAATGCTTGTTGGGACAAGCCACCCGCCGTCTGGAGGAGCCCTCGGACGAGGACGGTGAAGGTGACCGGTGACAGCGCTTCCGGGAGTGCCTAGAAGAGGCAGTGGAACGGCGGGACCCACTCCAAGAACGAGACCCCCTGGACTTACGCCGACGCGGAGAGTCGCCCCTCGAATAGTCTGTCGAAAGCCCAGCGGATTTTGACTTACGGGGCTTGGAAACCCTATCTACAGACAACTTCTTCTTCTGCTCCCGCAAGGCCTTCGACGTCAAGGACTGGCATTCATCGCAGTCATCGGTGGCGTGGCTCTCGCCGAGGCACCAAAGGCAGACGTCCTGCAAGTCCTTCATGGACATCTTGGAACCGCAGTCCTGACACTTCTTGCAGCCCGACTGCGGGGTAGAAGAAGACAAAGACATATTTTCACAATAAGCAAGTTAGAAGAACCGATTCAACAGGAGAATAACCGAGGCGCACCGAGATTCCGAAGTGAACACGTTTGCGGAAAAAACTGAACAGGCTACGGGCGTCGTGCGTCCTACATATAACATCCGGTGCTCGACAGAAACCCTCGAGGGACAGCGTATCAACATCATTGACGCAGGTGCCAAAAAATGTTCCCAAGCAGCACAGCTGTGGTGATTACTGTCATAGATGTGGAATACATCGGAGGACACAATCCCCCTGAAATCTTATTTTATCTTATTTTTTTCTCAGATGTTATCCCTCCTAGGTTTGATTGGCCTCTGTTTTTTTTCCTTAGATATTATTCTCCCATGTTTGATTAGCACCATTCGCTTGCTTTGTCAGGGCCTAGTAATTTGTTGAATTGTATTGCTTTCGTTCACATATGTTTTCAACCTATTTTACAATATACAAAAACATAACAATATATTTTGTGTACTGATAATTTTTTCATTCCCCCAAAACACATTGTCACACTTTTTGTACGATCTTCTTGTTCTATCTTCCCGATAGAAATATCTCATCTCTATTTTACTCCATTTTGGAGTGTGTTGTGCACCCTTCTTTGGCTGCAGCCACAGGAATCCCTTAGATCATACTCTGTTCTGGAGTTTGGTGCAGACCATTCTCCTTTTTTGAGGACAGGTATTGAGGTACCCTTTTTTCTCTAACAAATCCTGTTCCATTCCCCCTCTATATATATATGCAATATGGCCCCTCCCCTTTTATTTGCTACTTTCAATGTTTCTACTTAAATCCGTTGGTCAGCTCAAGGCCTTTGGTATCGACTCTTCCTGAATTGACCAGTTGCCCTTCAGTCCACAGGGCTTCTTCAAAGGGGCACTTGCCAACTGCCTCTGGTCAAACGTGTTATAGCACCGCTCTCTGCAGCAAACTCTGCAGTCTTCCAACTAATAGTGGAAGTCAAAAATCCGAGGATCTGGATCTGAACCATCCGCACTGCTACCAAATGTGCAGTAGTACTTTTTGGGCATGTCCATGCACAGAATGGAATTACCAAAACAAATAATTTTGGAAACAAATAACCAGACAAACTCAAAGAATATGGCACGGTACTACTTTACTATCAATTCTATAAAGTAGGGCAATCTGGTGCACAACGAATTGTAGTCCACACACCCACTGTTATATTTCAGGTACACAAAGGAGTTATAGCTCAATATGCATCGGCTATGACATCATCCTACGTGGCAAATAATAAAACCTATTGGATGGAGGAATTGGTTAGGGGAATATATCTACTTATAGAGTCTATAAGTGATAGTAATCGTATTGGCTGCCCCTTCTCTGGGAGACGAGCCTTGACCTTCCCGCTAACTACTATAATACAGATTATAGCAGTATAACAGTAGTGGATTGGCTTCTGCAACAATGTATGCTCACCATTTATTAGGCCCTTTGATTGGTTGGTTGGCATTCCCTCCCAACCTTGGACACTCGGCTCACTAGCAGCGCGTAACTAAAATGAAACCCAGGTGCAGAGAACAACGTCGGACTACTGCCCACGCGCCCAATTAGTCAACCATCTCCCATCGGCCAAGCCTTCAGTCAAGGCTTCTCCTTTCTATGGAACTTTAAAAGGAGGTAAGGTACATTGTTATCTTCGCCTGAAGCTCATGAATAGGCAGTGTTTTCTGGTCTTACACCACGTGTGAAGGGACTATGATTGTATCAATTTTGCCTTTTATTTAGTGTAATTATCCTGGGTGTCATTACCCTTGTCGGCCTTTGGAGACTTGGATGTACCATCTCACAAATGCTTTTCAGCATTTTAATTGTCAATACTTGGCATTCGCAAACGTTCACTCATTTGCTTTATCTAAGACAAATTTGTCCTGCGCACATTGCAGATCCTCATTGACTCCTCTTGTACCCTTCAGTAGCTTCTTGCTGTGAAATCCTTGATCTCTTGCCAACAGATATTCTTTGTTCATGCACAAATTTGTATTATTTCCAGTCTCTGTAACCTCTGTAGCCCTGGTCTCTCTCCTTCGAGCTCTTTGCTTACTATCATTGAGAGCCGGCGTCCATCTTTTCAAAATGGCTGCTTCAATCGTGTCATATTTTCGACTGCAGCAAGCTTCTATGTGGCTCATCTACCTTGCATTTCTGCGTATATACATTCACTACTCAACTGGTTACTTATCTTCTTGTATATATGGTTTCTTCTCATTTGTTTGTATGTTGACTCTTGCTTCCTCAGTAACATCTTCATTATTTGAGTATTCTTATAGCGATTTGGTGTGTCATTGTAGCTTCTCCTTCTGACATCATTTGCACCTGCCAGGTTCTCTTTACAGCTCCTTGATATTCATTGTTGTCTGTAAATCTCCTGCTACCACTTCAGTGTGAGGGTACATTCAGTATGGTTGTCTGAGTCCATCATTTCTCTCATAAACCCAATGCAGTATTGGAATTATACCAGGTGTCATGCACAGTGTCTTCTTGTTATTCATCCAATAGGTTGGAGGTGAGGGGGTGGGGTCTATCAGTGACATGCAGGCCTGCTACTCTACAATAGTAAACATTATTTTGCAAGCGTGGTTATGTTCCCTTAAAAAACTGGCATCCAGTTTCCTCATCCCACACAACAAAAGACCCACATTACCAGTGTCTAATCTCTCCAGCCGACAATACAAACCCATTTCCTGATGTCCTGGCTCACCAACCCCCAAACCACAAGATCCTCCCCTGGTATCATGCCTCCCACAACCCCCACAACACAAGAGCCATTCTTACAGTCTTTTCTTCCCACCCCAACAACACAAGACCAACATATGATATCCCACCTCCCTACAGCACAAGACATGCTGGGCATCCGCATTTTGGCATTGGCAGGTATGGCACAGCAAATTAGAGCATTGTACCCTGGACCAGACACTTATGAGGCCACGTGGGGTTTATGCCCTTCATACTCTTGACCAGCAGTTCTGTACAGCCACAGCTTGGTTTAGCTTTTGTTGTGCGTTACCCTAAAAACCACTAACCAGACCACACAGACCAAAAGTTCTTGGACTCAGGAAGGCAATAACCCACACTTAGACCAACAGTTAGACTATAATCAGCTCTGTACAGGCCATTTATTCACATATAATATAAACATACACAACACTCTATAAATGAATAAAGTTGATTATACATAGACATCCACATAAAATAAGTAAGGATAGAAATGTTACACCACCATTAGTGTAGTTGAAGAAGACAACCTCATCTCGGCCACCACGACATTACTCAGTCCCGAGGCGGTAGGCAGAGAGATCAGATGTGCTAACTGGGTCTGGAGCGGAGTGTCCTCACTCTCAGCGAGACTTCATCACCCGGGGTTCCAATTCTGAATTTACTACCTGGATACTTCTTCTCTTAAGGGGATGAAATCCCTGACCACCGCAGGGTGCCAACCGTCCCCGGCAGAAGGACAGACAGCAAGCATGGGGGCACAGAGTGGAAAAATCTAGTCAATAGTGGAAAAACCCAGCTCACCTCCTGCACACTCGTTCCCAGCGTCCATTATCACTGCACCTGCACAATTTCGACTCCCTTCTTGGCACGTCCTTAGTTGAACAATGCGCCAACTATCCTCCATAATGTGCTCATCTGCTTCCAAATATACACATCGCAACCATGGCATAACTCATATCTGCTAATTGCGCTCACAGAAACACAGGCTTCCATTGTGGCTATGGAAGTGAATGTCAAAAATGGCCATGCACCAGCGCCATGTTTTTTATCTCATTTTCGCACACGCATTACAAGCTTCGAGGGTCAATCTCCTTAACATTAGAAAAACTCACCAGTAATATCTACTGTTGTGCTCAGTGAACTCAATTACTGAGCAAATCAAATCTACTCCCCTGTGCATCCGTGTACACCTTTCCAACCCTTAAAAAAAAAGTCTTGAAGTTTACTACTTGCACCTTGTAAAACCTACACTCTTCCTCCCCCGCATACTGCAGCCACTCTCTCTTTAAATGTCTCATCTTCAAATCCGTTTATATAAAACACTTTAGAAAAATTTTAAGCAAAAATAGTCCGATAGTAGCTTTGTTTTCTCCACCCTGAATAGAAGCCTCCAAGTATCAGAATTCAAGGCAACTGTCAGCCTAAATAGCTTATGAGTTTTGCTATTGTAGTGTTAAGGTTTAAAGATACACAGCAACAAAAATGAAAAAGCCGGTATCTGCTTCTGTGTTCTGGGGTGCAGATAATAAAAAAGTTACTGACCGTAGCGACTACCTTACTCCTAGTCCATAGTCCCCTTTCCTCCATACTTGTGGGACATTTCGTCATTCGGGATGGGACCAGAGCACTTTTGATAAAAAGCATCAAAACTGAAAAATGTTTTTGTTGGGACATAAACCAGACCAGGTGAGGTTAGATGTCAGTTTATTGCTTATTGCTGCTGAAGACACATAGTAGAGACCCCCGACCAGCTCTGCAACAATGCACCCTCGGATGACTGACCAAAGTCAAGCTCCAACAATTGGTTGCGCTACCACCTCACACAGCCATACGTGGGATAGCCATGCATAACCTCATTATAGTCATGCCCCGACACATCTGGTGGCGCTACCACCATAAACACACGCACACTGTTTAACCCTGCGAGACTCATCACAATCACGCCCATACAGTACTGGAGGCGCTACCCCCCCAGATACCATACTATGTGGCACTGCCTCTCAAAATGACTAAACCGCCCGGATAAACACAGATTTTCCATACTGTACACCATACATCACATAACACAATATGGTTTTGAATGCGTGGATGGATAGTGCGACTGTAATTCTGTTCAGAGTTTTATGGCTCTTTGGAATTTTAAAGTGATTAGTTTAATCTTTTTGAGGAATTACAGGGTGAATGAGTTCCAACACGGCAACAGAGATGTTTTTAGCATTTGATAAAGAATTCTCATCCAATGCTGGTTGCTTCCGTGGAATGTCATGTTTATGCATGGTATGAATGGAGACTTTTGAGACTGCAGGTTTCAAAAGTAGGTGTATTTTGAAAACGCACAACATGTTATATGTAACTTAAGGATTTTCAGCGATTAGGTCGCTAAATTGCGACATGGAGTTATAGGAGGGGATTTTAGTGGGGGTTTATGGCATCTATGTTTTAAATGTAAGAGGTAACTTTTTGAGGATTTTCAGCGTTTGTCGCTAAATTGCAACATGGACTTATAGGAGTGGATTTGGTATGGGCTTTTTGATACATGGCGTTTTAAAGAAATTGATCAATTCGCAAGTGTATAGAACTGCTTACTGTAGTAACACAAAGTCAGGCCTTCTTAGATAGCCTTGTAAGGTTTATTACAGCTTCTCAGGACACCTTAACAAGCAGTTACATATAGGACAGAAACACTGACGGCCCATCACCCAGGCAGAGGGCTAACCAACTCCAAAGGCTACAACCTTCATTCACACATTCCAACACTCAGACATCCGCAATAAGCAATAAACTGACATCTAACCTCACCTGGTCTGGTTTATATCCCATCATCGTTGCCAATGTTGGGACATAAACCAGACCAGGTGAGGTTAGATGTCAGTTTATTGCTTATTGCTGAAGACACATAGTAGAGACCCCCAACCAGCTCTGCAACACAGCACCAACTGCCGTTTGTCATGGAATAACATTCTAAGGAATCCTCACTCTAGAACTGCATGACCTTACTAGTACAAGTGAGATCCATATTATAACATAAGAACAATAGTAATAAGGCATCATCATAACAGTTTTGTCCTTCTTCTCCTTCTACGTGGGGTACCGCACGCAGCCGTAACCCTGCCCGCCAGAGCTCCGCCCCACATCGTCTTTCAGTCCTTTTCTATCGCCAGGTCTGTGACCATTTAAGCAATAATAGTGGATACTTATTAGAAGGGACGGCGGGTGGGCGTATGGAGGAAAGGGGACCATGGTCTAGGAGTAAGGTAGTCACTACGGTGAGTAACTTTGTTATACTCCTACGTCCCGTCCCCTTTCCAGCATAGTTGTGGGAGATTTCAAAACACTCCTCACAAATAATACGGGTGGATTGAAAGAAGTTTTTAAGAGCAGCCTGACCGAATTGCGCATTGGCCCTAGAGCTCAGGTCCAAGCAGTAATGCTTACAAAAAGCTGATGGGGAGGCCCACGTAGCCTGCCTTGGTAATGGTCTCCCAGGGAACATAATTTTGGAAGGCAACAGCAGACATTTTGCCAGGTACAAGATGGGCATGAATGCCCTTCGGAGGTTGAAGGCCCTGAATGGTATTGGCCTCAGACACAGGAGACAATCCATCAGGAGATAGTAGCCTTTAGAGCGAGTTTCCCTTTCGGGTATCAGAACATAAAAAAAAGAGTTGGGAGGAGCCCCCGAGTTCAGTTGTTCTGTCCAGATAGAACCTCAGAGCTCGTCTGACATCTAAATTGTTTAATACTCTCTCAGCATCTGAGGCTGGGTTCAGAAAAAAGACAAGTAATGATATAGATTGATTCAAATGAAAATATATCACTACGTTAGGAAGGAAAGAAGGATGAGTGCGGAGCACAACCTTATCCTTTGAAAAGGTAAGGAATAGGTGTTCCACGGATAAAGCGTGAAGCTCGCTTACAAGCCTTGGTGAAGTCAATGCAATCAAAAAGGGAACCTTCCAAGAAAGGTACTTCAGATCTGTCGTAGCCATAGGCTCAAATGACTTATGGCATAAGGCGGTCAAAAGTACATTTAAATCCCACTTGGGTGAGGATTGCATACAGGTGGAAAAAGATGTAACAAACCTGCGAAATGCCTTTTAATGACTGGGTTTGTCAAAGAAAAGGAACAGGCATCAGTGGACAGGTAGACAGCAATAGCCGACAAGTAAGTCCTACAGGATAAGACATGAATGCCCGAAGCAGCCAGATGAGAATGAACGAAAGGACAGTGTCAAATGTAGCATGTCTGGGGTCTAATTGCTTAGCTAAGCACCAGTGACAAAACCAGAGCCACTTACTCCTATACTGAAACCCTCATAGAAGGCTTCCTTGCCGCTTGGATAATGCGCATATTGTCTTCAGACAGGTTAAACTGTGCTAGGGATTTGAATTCAGGCACCAGGTCACCAAGCTGAATGATTGTGGGCAGGGGTGCCACATCTGCTGATCGCACTGGTGAAGCAGGTTGGGAAACAATGCCAGTCTGATCAGAGGACAAATCGACAGATGCTGAAGTTCCGATAACCGGAATCTGGATGGCCAACAAGGAGATATGAACAGGAGAGTGCAATTCGATGCATTCCTGAGCTTGCAGAGTGACAGATGAATCAAAGGAAGAGGCGGGAAGGCATATGCCTTCATGTTGTGCCACAGGATCTCGAGAGCATCCCCTAGAGAAGAGGCCCAGAGACCGTTCCTGGATGCATAAAGAGGACGTTTCCCGTTTGTGGCAGTCGCAAAAAGGTCCACTTCTGGTTGGAGAGGACTTCCATGTTCAGTTCCCACTTGTAGCTGGCCGCTGTCTGCCGGCTGATTGAGTCTGCAATCACGTTGAGTTGCCCTGGAATGTGTACCGCCAGCAGCCAAATGCTGTGCTGGATGGCCCATTTCCACATCTGAATGGCAAGGTCCACAAGAGGTGGTGACTTGGTACCATCCTGCTTGTTGATGTAAAACATGGATACCGAGTTGTTCGTGCGGACCACCCCATTTGTGATGGATGGTTGGAATGCTTTCAGCGCAAAAATAAAAAACAGCCAGGAGCTCCAAATAATTTATATGAAACTGCCTGTCCTGCGGTGTCCATAGATCGAAAACCTGGAGATGATCCAGAGTTGCTCCCCACCCTACGAGGGAGGAGTCTGTGGTAATCGTCACTTGTGGTCAAGGCTCCTGAAAGGAGGCCCACACGGTAAGATTGCTGGTCGAGGACCACCAGAGAAGGTCCGAAATCATGCAGGAAGGAACTGGAATCATCTTGGTTTAGTTTAGTTTATTATTTATATAGCACTGCATGGGCCTGGGGCATCCAGGCGCTTGACATGGTTACAAAGTATTACAGGCATGGTAAGTGTAGTAAACATTACAGGTAGTACAGACATTATAATACAGTTACTGCTAATATGCACATTATAACAAAGCTACTGATAGTATACAGGATTATAACGTATTTACAAGGTTTGATATTGTGCAGATTATACAGGCAGCATGTGCATTTGTGAGGTAATAAGTTGGCGTTTTAGACTTCTTCGGCCAGTAGCCAAGTTTTGGCGCTGTGTCTGAATCAGTGAAAGGATGGTTCGGATCTGAGATCGGTTGGTAGTGCCTTTCCAGAGTTTAGCGGAAAGCACAGAGAAGCTTGTGCCGCCTGCTTTTTGGAGCTTAAATCTGGGGTTATTTAAGCAATGTGTTTGGGCTGATCTAGTTGGGCGAGATGGGGTGTGGTGCGAGAGGTATCTAGGTGCTTGGTTGGATAAGCATGTGTGTGTGTGAGAGAGAGAGAGAGTATTTTATGTTCGATTCTCTGAGGTATAGATAGCCATTCACAGTCGCGTCTGGCGTCAGATGTGCTTGTGTTTGGGTATGTTCATAGCTGCTTTTAGTGCGTTATTTTGGATAACTTGAAGCTTGTTGATGTTCTTTTGGCTGGATTGGGAGCCAAGGAGAAGCTCAGTCTTGTTGTTGTTGAGGCAGAGGCCGTGTTTGCCCATCCATTCTTGGATAATGGAATAAATGTTGAGTACTGTGTTGTCAGTGGAGTAATCGCCTGTTAGTGGGATGAGTAATTGAGTGTCATCTGCGTAATTCGTGTAGAAGACACCCAGGTGGGCCAGTATGTTGAAGAGGGGTTTTGTAAACACATTGTATAGTGTGGCGGAAGCACAGGAGCCCTGAGGGACGCCACATGTAACGGGGGCTGGTTCGGCAGAGACTGTGGGAGCAAAGACCCTCATGGATCTATTATTCAGGAAGGACTGAATCCAGGCATTGGCCTTTTCGGGGAATTTGGCTGCTGAGGCTAGATGTTTGCAGAGAATGTCATGATTTACCAAGTCAAAGGTGGCCGACAAGTCGAGGAGGAGAAAAAGGGCTAGTTTGCCGTTGTCTTTGAGGTTGTCCATTTGTGTCTTGAGATCGATCAAGGCTGTCTCTGTGCTGTGTTTGGGGCGGAAGCCCAATTGTCTTAGTTCTAGAAAGTTATTTTTCTCTAGGTGGTTCTGGATCTGCAGGTAGGCAGCTCTGTCCAGGATTTTTAGGAGGAAGGGCACAGTAGTAATGGGTCTGTAATTCGTGGGGACACTGGAGTCTAGAGTGGGTTTCTTGAGTAGAGGTAAACCCAGGAATCCTTTAGGTTGTTGGGTACTATGCTGGATGTGAAGGATGAATTTATTAGAGATGTGATGAAAGGGGCAAGATGTTTGCCCGCGTCTTTGATAATTGGAGCAGGGCAGATGTCACCTTGGCATTTGGAGGGTTTCAGGAGTTAATTATGCCTTCAACCTCTTTGGTAGTGATGGTGGAGAATTCAAATAGGTTGTTGTCGTCCATTTGTGAGGTGTGGGTGGGAGATATGGGATTCTCTGCGAAGGTGAGACTTTCTTTCTTTGACACAATTTTGGCTTGTAACATAGCAATTTTGCCAAGGAGTGCTTCTTGTACGTTGGTACACCAAGAAATGTCTTTGGTACATGCGTCTGGGATGGGAGATGGGGACTCGAGGTCTCTCAGGATGTTAAAGAGCTCTTTGGTGTTGGATTTGGCATTGCAGATTCTCTCATTGTACGTGTTTGTTTTTGTTTGGATGATTGCTGACTTGTAGATCTTGGAGGCTAGGGAGTAGGATGTTTTATTATTGGCGGAGGGAAGACTGTTTCCATGCTGATTCAGCTTGTCTTTTGTTTTTGCAGAGAGTTTTTAGTTCAGGAGTGAACCAGGAGTTGAGATGCATGCGTGGTTTGGCTTTCCGTAGTTTGAGTGGTGCTACAGTGTTTATGGCCTTGAGAATGTGCTATATAGGTCTACTAATTGAGTGGGGTTGGTAATGGTGGGTGTGCGGTCGATGATGGGTTGGAGTAGAGGGATGAGCTTCTCGATTCTGATATTTTTGCTGATTCTTTTGAGTGTGGGTGGAGCGTTGCGAGGGGTCGCAGGTGTTTGTTTGTCTTCGTTGATGGTGAAAGTGATGAGGTGATGGTCAGTCCAGGCACATGGTGTGTTGGAGAGGATGGTGGTGTTGCAGTTGAGGTCTGCTATCCAGTCGAGGATGAGGCCTTTGTTGTGTGTGGGTTGAGAGATGTGGTGGGCGAGTCCTAATTCTGAGATAGTATTAGCGACTGTGCTTGCTTTGTTATCTTTCTCGTCCTTGTACCCCAGATTGAAGTCTCCGAGAATAAGTAACTGAGAGTTAGGTTTAGTGTTGTTAGCGAGCAGGAGCGCTATATCGTCGTTAAATGAGGATATGGGGCCCAGCGGTCTATAGATAAGATGGATGGTGATTGTGCTTGTGTTAGTTGTGTATAGTTTGATGGTGAGTAGTTCAGCAGATGGGAGTGATTGGTTTTGTATGTGTCTAATGTTAAGGGAGCTTCTTGCAATAATGGCTACACCGCCGCCTTTGGCTGTTTGTCTGTCTGCGCGGTAGATGGTGTAGTCATTTGGGATGGCTAGCACTAGGGTGGAGCCTAATGCTGCGTGGAGCTAGGTCTCGGTAATAGCTATGAAGTCTAGATTGTCGAGAGAGATGAGGTCAGCTATGTCTAGGGCATGGGCGACTAATGATCTAGCGTCGAGAAGTGCGCCTTTGATTGTTTTGGTGGTTGCTTGGTGTGGTTTTCTGTTGTGTATGGGGGAGGAGGCATTGGAGCGGGGAGTGATCTGGTCGGGAGATACTGTTGTGTGTGTGATGTGAGAGGCTGGTTTGGGTTTAGTTTTACTTTTGCTTGAGCCTATGTTAGGAGGAGTCGAGGTGGTGTGTGTCCTGCATCTGAGGAGGTTTTGTTTCATTGTGCCTATGCTAGGAATTCCTGATGGTATTCTTCTTTGGAGTGGCAGTGCAAGGTGTAATGGCATGCATTGCTTTTTGGATACTGTAAGTGTCTGCCGTGGGGTGAGACTCAGTGAGGGTGGGCTGGAGTGGGTATATATTGGGTAGGAATAGGGTGGGAGTAGGGATGTAACGGTATTGCGGTATACCGTTCAAGATACCGTGAACCACTTAATTGAACAATAATAACCGTCACATTGTTTATACCGGTATACCGTTAAGTGTGCTTTTCATTCTGATTTGGAATGGCTGCAGTAAGCAAGTGCTGCGCAGTCTTGGTCTTGCACTGTTGGATGTGCCGTCTGCCAAGTAGTTTCAGTTTGAGCAGTTTTAATGCCATTCCATAAACCACACGTGCCTGACACAAAAGCAATATGTTAGCAATAGGAAGAATAAATAGAGTGCCAAGAAGGAAAAGGGTTTACTTTTTTTTTTTTATGTACATTTTTTTTTAAAGCGGTCACACAGCCCGCGGGCATAGAGGCGCTGTTAAAGAAATTGGTTTTGTTTATTTAGTTGCGTAATTGTTTTTGTCTTAGTTGCGTATTTATATAACGCGCTTAAGCACCCAGAGGTTTCTAAGCGCGGACCCAGGGATCGAACATTTGTTGCTTCGAGTCGTCTTGCTTCCAAGGCACGCACGTTGCCGCTGAGCTATCCTCCCGGGACTTTGGGTTGGCGGCTTTGGGGTTTATATATTTATAATGGATAATGTTTTCTAAACATATGACAATGGGGGATTTCCCTGGTTCTATCATTGAATTTACATATAATAAGTCACACTGCGAAATTTAATCATCTCTGTGGGTATTCCCTGCTGCCATACCAAAGGGTAACATGTCTGTGATTACTGAACACCTTTTGGCCCGAAAGTAAACTAAAGGCTGTTACGTAAAGAGAGAGAGTGCGTGTGTGTGTGTGTGTGTGTATGCGCACAAGCGTATACTAACATCAGACTCCATTGATCTGTGGCATGTAGATTATCAAGATGGCAACATGTTCATCTTCACCAGTAGCCAGTGGGGGGAGCTAAAAGCCGAAATGACCACTTAAGAAAGGCTATTCAGTTTGCTTTGCCAGTCGCAGCAGGGCCCCCCCCCTCCTCTCCACATGTGTTTGGTGGTAGCCAGGGGTGGCATTTCAGTGGAAAGTATGTTGAAAAGCCCAATTCTGGCCCTGGGTGCCAGTATTGTTTGTGATGATAAATCTGACAATTTATGACCTTTTAGAAAATATTTGTTAAGATTAGTTAACTCCACCTGCTATACCGCGATAACCATGATATACGTAATTTAGCAAGAAGGTTATTGTACCGTCATAAAACTAATACCGTGACACCCCTAGGTGGGAGAACTGCTAATTTGAGGAAAGGTGTGTGAAGGTGGGAGGTGTAGTCTCGTGGCTAGTCTCATGTTGCGGGCATGGGTGATGATGGGATGGGTCGGTGATGTGGCTGATCTGGCTATACACATGGCTAGGATAGTAAGGGCACAACGGCATTTAGAGCCAAGTCTCGAGTTTCTAATGCTTGTAGTGCAAGGGCGATTTGGTGTAGGTTTTGTGGCAAAGTGACAGATCCAGAGTGCTGGGTCGTTCAAGTATGGGTTAGGGGCAGCCATGGTAGATAGGGCTGATGGATGATGTGGGCGGGAGTGGAGCGTGTCAGTAGTGGGTCAGGAGAGTAACAGTGCACTGGTGGTGCTTGATGACACGATCAGGAGCAGAAAAGACAGTAATGCACAGGATCTGAAGAATAGTGAGAGGCTATGGGTGGGTTGCAGCCTGAGAGACCAAGGCGGTGTACAGGAGATGTCTGGGGTTGGCAACATTTTACACTGAATCACTGTGGGCCAAATCCAATATCAATGGTATAGAAGCTCAACTCAAAACAGTGTCAGCGGCTGAGTTTCAATGACAGGCGCGTAGGCAAAATACACAATCAAAAAGCTAAATGCCAATCAGGCTCAGAAGGCAAAAATACACAGTGAAAATGCTAAATGCAGGTGGGCTCAGAAGGTAAAGGTACACAGTCAAATATGCTAAATGCAAATGGGGCTCAGGAGGCAAAAATACACAATGAAAATGCTGAATGCAAATGGGGCTCAGAAGGCGAAAATACACAGTGAAAATGCTAAATGCAGATGAGGCGCACACGCAAAATACACAATCAAAAAGCTAAATGCCAATCAGGCTCAGGAGGCAAAGATAACAGTGAGAATGCTAGATGCTAAATGCAAGTGAGGCGCTGATGGCTAAATACGATAACCTTATGTCATATGTTAAATGCTGAAACAAAGGTGCCGAAGGCTAAGTAGTACAGCATTGACATGGTGTGGGGGGCTAGATGCAAATACTACGCAGTAGGTTGAAAGAGAAGGCCTGCGAGCTGCGTGGCTCATTGCAGAGCGTACTGGGGCACAGTGAGGCCGTTAGAAGCATTTGCATACTTGTAGGCTAGGCTGCAAATTCGGCCGATTTGTGCACATGGCAATAGGTACAATTTTAATCGGGATAGCGTTCAGGCGAAGAGTCATCCCGAGGTGGGGCATAATATGCTATAAAGCAGTCAGCTGCACAATAGGCAGAGCGGGTGAAACAGAGACGGCACTAAAGTAGGAATGTCATGAGCACTGTTCCAAAGTCAGTGAAGGGCGCAGCATGGGCGAAGTGCACAATGTAAGTCAAACAAAGGTTTTGGATCGGAGTAGTCGACAATAGACTACAGAGGGGTGTAAATGAGGGGAGGATGATTTCGAATTGCTTCGAGGCAATGTGGACTTCTTACCCATTACAGATGAGGATTTCAGGTAATGGTTCCAAGCAGATTTAAGTTGCCCGGACAGAATTCCTGGCCCTGGTCTCTGTCGGCTCTGGACAGGAGTTGTTCCTTGTTGGCTGGGTTCCTTAGTGGGTGGGCCGTCGCTCGCTTGCCGGCGAGGGATTGGTCAACATAAAAGGGCAAATGGCCAATCAGGGCAAACTGTAGGACCTGAAGGCAGTTGAGGCCAGGCTGCATCAGAGGGGAAGGGCGGCGGCCATCTTAGATTGGGGCAACCTCATGACTTGCAATGGTGAATAGGCGAATTACACAAAAAAAAGCAGAGTTTTTGGCTGTAATGAAGCCAAATTGCAATTTCAGGCGCTCAGATGCACATGAGACGAATTATTATGCAATTTCTGACGATTTCGGCAAGGATGAAATCTGCACTCAGCAGAAGGTGGCAGGACAGCCAAGGGGCCAACCTTTGCTGCAGATGAGGCTCCAGCTCATCTGGGGAACGGGGCACTGCTCCTGCAGTGACAAAGGCTCCTGCTGCTCCCCAATGGACACACGGAGAGTAATTTGGAATCCGATTCCAAAGCCTGACCAAGAATTCCAGAGAACTAGCTGTGCACGCCTCATTTTGAGATGCGCAAGAGGAAGAGCAAGTACGCATGAGGCCATGAGGATGAGAAGTCTCTGGAACCACCAAGCCGTCATGTGCTCCGACTGTATGAATAGATGACACGTGGCGAATAGATCCGCAATCCTGTCAGCCATCAAATACACCCTGGAGTCGATCGTGTTCCAACGAAAACCCAAGATCTGGTCTTGGGAAACCATCATGGAAGATTTCTGCCAGTTCACTGAAAGCCCAAGGTGGAACAGGAGCTGAAGGAGAGACTGGAGATTGCTCAATGCCGTCTGCGGACAAGGGCTGCGTAGGAACCATTCGTCCAAATACGGATATACATGAATGCCCTGTAGCCGAAGGAAAGCAGCGATGACCTACATCTTCGTAAAGACACGCAATGCCGAGCTGAGACCAAACGGGAGCACACTGAACTGGAAATGCTCCCCTCCGAGGGAGAACCGCAGATACTTTCAATGCGGCCTCCATATAAGGATGTGCATATACGCGTCCTGAAGGTCCACTACACTAAGCTAGACGCACTTCAGAAGAGAGGACTTCATTTGGCAGGGTGTGATCAATCTTGAATTTCGCGTGGGGAAGAGAAAGGTTGAACTGGGAAAGGTTGAGGATGGTGCGCAGGCCAGCCTTGTTGGGTTTGGGCACTGAACAGTCGAGAGTAGAATCCCTCCCCTTGCTGAACAAGTTCCGCCACCCTGAGGTCTAGAAGATTCTGAAACTCGACTCTTGGGAGGGTGTCCCGATCTGTTGGAAGGGAGGATTGAAGGGTGGGGTATGGGGCGGGGGCAAGCGAAAGCCAGTCGGAGTGATGGACAACACCCACCGATCGTCAGTGATGGTCTGCCACGCCTCCAGATAAGACGAGATTCGTCCTCCCACCGGAGTCTCGTGCGAGCAACAAAAAATATAATTTTGCAGATTTGTCAGCAGGGAGACTGCAAGGAGGCTGAAGGATGAGAGAAAAAATGACCACGTTGTTGTTTTTGACGGGTGCAACCAACCGGAGGGTCAGTTCTGCATGCCTGGAGGTCGTGAAACCCTCTGAAGCCAGAGAAGGATCGGGACTGAGATCCCGACCTCTGAGTAGAAGGGGCATTAGCTGGGACCTATGCTAGGACCGACAAGGATTTGGCGGTTTGGGTACTGACCTTAGTCTTTGTGAGTTTGTTATCCGTATGAAACAACTCCTTTCCGTCAAAGGGAAGGTCCAGAACTTTATCTTGCACCTCCTTTGAAAACTTCGTCGCATGGAGCCACGCATGGCGGGAGGTGTCACATCATCAGTCCTCGAGCTGAAGTATACACATGGTGTGCCGCAGCCTCCAGGATATCCTGTGCCAACACCCTAGCATCCGACAAACTGACCTTGAAGTCGTCTAGCCTATCCGTAGGAATGCACACCTGGAAATCAGCCAACTCCTTCCACAGCTTCATATTAGCTGCCGCCAGGATCAGCTCGGTATTTGCTTGTCGAAGTTGCAGTGCTGAGTTGGCAAAGACTTTTTTGCCCAATGAGTCCAGAATTTTGTCTTCCTTGGAGAGAATCTGAGCTGCAGCAGTAGAGGTTGCAGAGGCTGGCTTGGATTGAAGCATGGCCGCAGCTACCACCGTCAAGGATGGGAGCGGACAAGACGCCAAGGCTATCCCCTCAGAGGTGTGAAGCCTGTATCAGGCATCCATTCTTTTATTGATAAGCAGCCCAGTGTGGGGCTTATCCCAGACTTTATGGGCCTCAGCCAAAACATCCTCCTGGAGGAATAGGCCTGTATGCTCTTGTGGTGACAAGGTGAACGCTCCCGAAAGCACCCCTTCCTGCGGAACGGGGGCCTTGAATGTCAAGGAGGGCCATCATATCTAGAACCCGGTCATGGAATGCTCTGACAGAGCAGGGCTGCTCCTCACTATACCGATCTGCTTGAGGGCCATCCAGCGAATCGGGAACAGACGGCTGCGCCGCCACAGGTTTCAAAGTGCTATCCCGTTCTACCATTGTCTTCTCTACGGGAGACAGCAGGGTTAGGGGAGGAAGCGCTGGAGGCAGACCAGTAGGAAGAGGTGGTGCCACCACAGGCGCTGCTGGAGCCACCGGGATGAAAGGTGGAGCCGGAGGTTCAGGGTAGATTTCTTTGAAAAGACCCTTAAAGTACTCTTTCATAGGGTCAGAATGCATGAGCCTCTGAAATTTCCCGAAAAAAACATCCTCTGATGAAGGTTTAGGCGCTGGGGTAGGCAGAGGCCTCTCACATGGGGCATACCCCCACAAACGCAATGAGGATGGTTGCCAGGAAGGCCCTCCACCAATCAGATCCGCATAGACATGGTTGCCAGGAAGGCCCTCCACCAATCTTATCCGCACAGACCAGCGGAGCAGAAGTAGGAGGAAGCGAGACAGTATGTGGCAGCGGCACCCGAGCACGCCAGTCATAAGAAGGGCGGAACTGATTTTTACATTCCACCTGAGGTGAAAAAGGCTGCTCAGCCCCAAAATGAAGATTCCCAGCACCCGCCGTTGAGAACATAGGTGTAAGGGAAGTATCCAGAATGGCTGCCGTGGACCATGAGGGGTAGGCCGCCATTTTGTTGATGCCTGAAGAGAACTGAGTCACATGTACAGCGGAGGAAATCGTCTCCTGAGGCTGGTCAGGGGACTTCAGTAACATTTTAGCCTGGACACAAGGATCCTCGGCCGAGCCGGTACTCGGGGGTCTCGGATGTTTGCTTGACATCTTGGATGTGGCCCCAACATTAGCCTCCGAGGGAGCAACCTCAGCAGAGCCAGTAACAGAGGAGTTACAGTGCATGACAGCCCTCTTTGCGCCCCCTCGACAGAACCGCAGTGAGCGCAGGAAAACTGAGGAATCACCCTTACAGACAAGACCTTAGGAACAGGTCTCTCGGTTTTGTCGGTACAGACCTTAGCCTCAAGAAGAGGAACCTCAGGTTTCGTCCCAGTATGTGTAGATTCCTCGTGAGGGGCCACAAGCCGTGGCTTGGTACAGAAAGCTCCAGAAAAGGAGGCCTCAGGGCGTACCCCGGTGTCTGCATGGAAAGCTCCAGAAACTGAGACCTTGGAGCGAACCCCGGTGTTCAAAGACTCAGACAAACTGGGCCAACGTTTAGCTCCCGACAGGTGAACCTCGGAACGTTTTCCAGTCTTGGCAGGTCTGTCGTGGGAACCCTCAGAGAAAACTATGGTACGCTTATTTGGCCTGCGAGGCACCTCAGGAGAAATCCTGGTGGTAGAGCTACTGGAGCCCCTTGCAGACTGAGAAGACCCTGGAAAGGAGTCCCCCGGCCGGGGCACCCTAGAACGTAAGGAACTTACCAGACGTCTTTTCTTTGATGAAAAGCTGAAGGTCAGGTGAAGGAACGCGCTGAAAAACGTCCTCCCACCGAAGAAGACAGCGCTGAAGTGCCCAGACCGAGAAGGAATCACAGTAAAAGCACAAATCCCAGCAGTGTTCCGGCCTAAGACACTCCAAGCAGAGAGAATGGGGATCCGCCCTAGCGAAGAGACGTTCACATGAAGAACAGGACAAAAAACCCAGATGCTCCGCATAGACGGAGGACTACTCGACCGGAGCAGGAGAGAAGGACAACGGGAACAGAAAACTCCAGAAGATGCAAGTGCATCCAGTCCCGACCGCATGGAGAAAAGGACCGAAGGGCGATGCACGGGCGGAGCTCAGGAGGGCGAAGTTACGGCCGTGTGAGGTACCCCGCGTAAAAAGAGGACAAAACATTTTTCAATTTTGATGCTTTTTATCAAAAGTGCTCTGGTCCCGTACCGAAGGCCAGAATGTCCCACAAGTATGGAGAAAAGGGGACGGGACGTAGGAGTATATTTCAATGTTTAATGAGCATTGATGGAGAGACGGGCCTGCCCAGATATTGATTTGAATGAAATAAGCAGGGAGGGTGATTGTAAGATGGTGGCGGTGAGTGGGAGGAGAGCCAGGAAGAGTTTTGTCAAAAACTATTGTGTTAGACAAGAGGAGCTCGCCTGTCCTTGCACTGACTGGAACACAGGGGGCACTGACTGGAACAGCTACCATGAGACAATTTTCTGGAACAATATTGGAGATGGGGCTGTTGCCTTGCACAATCTGCTCAGATGTGTATCAGCAACTTCAGAGGATAGCAACCCACCCGGCTTTGAGAGTAAACAAGGTGGAGTTAGAGGATTAAGTACTTGAGCCAAGCTAGGAGGACTTGCGTGGCTCTAAGAGACAAACATGAGCCGAGCCAGCAGACTACTCATACATACCAGAAATCGTGCATTCCCCAAGCCCCGACAGTATAGAACCCATACCTGGTATCCAGCCTCCCCACGACAAAAGGCTCATACATGGTGTGCTGCCTCGTCACCCCCACAACACAATACCCATACCTGGTTTGCTGTCTTTCAACCCCAACACAAAAGACACATACCTGTTTCCGGGCTTCCCCAGTCTCCACAACACAAGACCCATACACACCTGACTCCTGCCCCCATCCACAACATAAGACCCCTTACTTATCGTCCTGCTTCCTCATACCCACTGTTAGGTCCTGACCCTGCAGTCACACAGGGCTAGGAAGACCACCGTTGGGAGCACCCAGCGGACATACAGTGACAGGGAGCACCCTGTCAGTCCGTGATCACACAGGCGCTTCAATGGCCTGGGGGCACCCAAGCCAACACCAAAGACGGCGCCAGAGTTGCCCAGCAGGGGCACCAGCACCTAGATGCATAGTTGCCCAGCAGGGGCTCTGCTGACGTAGGTGGGGTGTCATGGACAGCGCTGCCCAGCAGGGGCACTGACAGGGCGGAGGGCCCTGCAGCAGCAGACCCTCTGCCTGCCACGCAGCGCCAGCATCGCACTGCAAGAAAAGATACAGATCAGGCAGGAGTCAATTACCATCGACTGACGAGCGAGAAACGATTGTCCCTTTTATTCTTTACGTCACATGGTCACAGACATGCAACATTAGCACGAGCCATGGGAGGGTTTCGTTCCCTCAGAAGCGGTGGCACACCACACCCACAACACAAACACAAGATCCATACTTGTTGTCCTGTCCACATTCTGACAGATAGGACACTGTATGACGAAGCATTTTGCCTAGATCACACACTCAGAGGTGACATCAGGATTTGAGCCCATTAGACACAAATTATTTGGTACACATGTATTAATGTTTGGAATGAAAATACTCAAATAGTAAAGTGTAATGTAGGGATGATTTCAAAAGTATGCAAATTGCATCATAAACCAAACTGACTGATATTTAAAACCAGAAACATGGTAAGCAAAAAGGGGAGGCCTGTATCTGTTTTCCCAACCTGAACTGAAAACTACAAGTACCAAAATGCAAACTAACAGTTACACAGCAATAACAAACAAACGGTGGCACGAGTTCCCGTGTATAGGTGCACAGATTACATTTTTATTTTAGGTAGCCGTCCTGCCCCAACTTGCTCGCCCAACCCAAATTCCACAGCAGTAAATTATACGACAAATATACATTTTGATCAAAATAATTACATTTAGCATTGTCTTAAGGTGTACCCTCATATGTAGTAGAGCCATTTGCTTCTTTAAATTGCTGGGCTCCTGTTTTTACCAAGTACAGCAATATGGACTCTTCCTTAGCAAAAACATGTATCTAAATGTCTTTTTAACCAAGCAGTCACCCTTCAAGATATTATCGAAAATGAACGAGGTAAGTATTTTAAGGGGAATCTCCATGAAGGCACAACAGGAACATTTGCCTGGTGCTTAGGCACGCCCATAAGAGAAATCACGCACATATTAAGAACAAATGAGATCACCCGATACCTTAAGACCTATTACAAAGGTGAGGCCACACTGAGTTCAGGTTCAACAGATGAGGTTTATTTTTTTAATCTTTATTTGTATTTGGTTTATATAAAACTTTACAAAAAAAAGTATTCGCAAAATAAACCAATGTAACATACATCTTTTAACATAAAAGAAATCACATGTAAGAAAAAACACTAACAAAGTAAAACATTCATCCTTACAACTTAATCCTTTTTCATCAAGAATGAATGACCGTTAAAAAGACAAAATTATATTAAATTCTTAGAAATATATTAGATTCATACAGATCTCACCACAAACCACATGCTTTGCAATACTTGCCCTATTATACAAAATGTAAAACAGTATTCTAAACCAAGACAGTACATATCTCATTATTTGTTCTTCCCCTGCTCATTATATTTACTCATTTTAATCTATATTACAAACAACTTTCAAAAATGATAACACTCAACTTTAGGGACATTGAGTCTCCATTTAGTAGGGTAAGCCAAAACTGATGCCGTCGAACCCATTCTTGATATAAAAATCCTTTAAAATACTTCCTCCTACTAATCAACAATTTAGGACACAACAATAATAAATGAAACAATGATTCAATTTCCAATTCATTTATACAATATCTGCAGATACCCTTTGCCTGTTCAGACAGATCACAATAAAGTTTCTCATTTGTTAACATAACATTAAACCTAAACCTCACGATTCCAATCTTAACTTTCTACTCGGATATTTAATTAAATATTTCTCCATAGATCCCGGATTTTTTGGGGTGACACAACATAAGAGTCCAATATAGCCAACCTATTTCTCTCCCAAACTGTATACTCTTATTAATCTTTTTGACCTTTACCGGGTTAGTTCTTAAAATATCAAATGAGAGACCCTAATTCCCTAGGATTATGTTGCAGTCCTCGCAGAGATCCTTCATGTAACCTACTATATTATTAATCCCCAACAATGTGTACAAAGTCATAAAGCGCTCTATAAATTCAATAAATACAAATACAATCATGTGAAGTTTCACACTTTCTTAATAGAGACAATTTTCTCCACAAAACTATGCTGGCAATTGAATGTAGACTGAGCTTGTACCTTATTACCTGCATCAGGGCGCATGTAGGCAAGTAATAGAGAACAGATTACCAAATCAAACTTTCTATTACCTTAAATTCCACCTCTAATCCTCTTGGCCAGAATTCTAATCAGTAACAGATGCAGGCTAATACTTTACCTCTATAAAATTCTCTACACGGTAGCAAAAGATTTGCCACATTTTCTATCCATCTGCCTCATTTCTCTTATTATCCCACCTATCTTTGATTTGAAGTAGTTCTTATAGAAGATCTTTGTAAATCTTGCCACAATCGGGTAGCCTAAGAATTGCAAGTTATCTTAATTGCCAAAATGCTATTTTCAAAAAACCACTTTAACGTCGATTTTGTATCCTTCGCTTTGGCGATTCTCATAATCACTGTTTTTGAGGAATTTATTTTTAGCTCTGTTGATAACATATATTCGCCAAGATCAGTCTTTGTAGGCAGATAGGAGTTGAATTCACCAGTAAAAAATCATCGGCATGTGCCGCCCAATTTAATTTTAATGCACCAAATTTTGGAGAGGCCTACGTTTTATTATTCAATACTAAACCTACATCTCGGGACCCACAATGTACAATTTGTATGTCTAAGATACACCCCTGACATATCCCCCTACAAGTTTAAAGTTCCTTAGATAGTAGTCCCTCCGAATGTAATCTTATTTTCATTTTGGAGTCACTATGTAGGTATATCAAGATATTCAGTAACTCCTTTGGCATACCAAATGTATCTAATTTCTTCCACAGTAAGTTTCTGTTTACTGTGTCGAAAGCCTTACTTAAATCCATTGAGGCCATTCATGTTGCTGTGTTTGTTGACAGCCAGGCCCATCTCTGCAGACAACTTACTAGTAAACCCCCACAATATGTGCCCATTTTCTTTCGGAATCCTATTTGTCTATAATCAAAAATGTGGTTAAACAGACTCCACTCCTCTATGTGCTCAAGTACAATCAAAGTGAAGATTGTAGAATCCACAACCATTATAGAGATGGATCTATAATTCATTGATAACAGTCTGGAACCCTTCTTAAATATTGGTACCATGTGACATTTTCCATTTTTTCGGAATTTCTTGGGAATAAACAATATTGTTAAATTCTATAAGGAGAATTTTAGCCGACAACCCCACATTTTGTTTCAAGATAATATTAGTTAATTTATTCAGCTCTTCTGCTCTTCATGGATTGGCTTTCTTGATCTTCGCATCGATGTTACCTACTGAGATATCAATTCTCCACTTATAGCACAATTTCTTTATAACATTAGTTTCAGAGGAATTTAGTTTATGAATATCCTCAAAATACTGCACTAATGTCTCCTCTGCAATAGGATTCGTAACTAATAAAGGTGGTTTTTCTTCTGTTTATTAAGTCCCAAAAGGCTCTGGAAGTTTTTCCTTTCAACAAGCTCTGTAACAATTTTTCTCCAGCAATTTGATGTAATTTTGCTCGCTCGAACTTGAGCCAGTTTTTATACCTTTGTTTTAACAACCAAATCCTGTATCTCCCATTTTCTCCATTCCCCCTTTTCCTTTGGATTATTCTAATCTCTCTGTGCAGGCTAGTTTTCCTTTTCCTAATCTCAAGATGAACAACCATGCCTATCTTTTGTTTTACACATATTCTTCTGGTCAAAGATGTATTCATACCCGCAAAGATTGGTTCTAAATATTACAGAAGACCCTACACTGAATAACTTTTCAGTTCATCTTCCAAGGGACTTGAATCAAATTCACTCATCATTGTCCTATTAAACTGACTCACATTCTTAGAGGTTCATCTCAATTTATTCCCACAAGTATAAACCATCAAATCACTCAGGTTAACATCTGGAGTCCAATTAAACTGAACACTCAATTGTGCGTGGTCACTCAAATCCATAAACTCAACTTCATACTTCAGAACCCTAGGAAATATATTTGTTGACAGAAATATGTAATCTATTTCAGTTGTGTAACCCCTTGCAGCCCACGTGGGAGAATCATTCTTCAAAAGTACTCAACCCAAATTTTCAGCAAAGTTCAGCCATATACCACCTTTTTTGATTTGTCTAGATACCAGACATAATCCATCATAAAATGATTCATCCTATCCATGCTTTGGATATTGCATTTTTCATTTAAATCCCCTGCGAGAATTACATCACCTCCCAAGTGTGCAAAGTACCACTCTACTATTCCTTGATTCAGCTTGACAATTACAGTTTCCAGGTTAAGATCGGAGGAACAATAAACATCAATTAATAGTACATATGAAGTACCTTTTACCCCCTTGATCTCTATCCCCAATTCCCAGAATGTTATACATTATTCTCCATCCCTGAATTTTCTTTAATCCTCGTCCCTTTTTAGTTGCTATTGCCAAGCTTCCCTTAGGTCTTCCCCCCTGTACAGCACAAATACTAGTAATCTCAAATCTGTCCCAAATTAGATTATCAATTGCCCAGGTTTCTTGGAGAAAGGTGATATCCATTTCTTGTATCACCTCACATGCCTTTTCATTGGTAAGTAGATGAATGTGCCCCCTGGTGTTCCAGGTGAGCAAGCTAGGGATTCTATTTTCTTAAGTGGCTGGCTTAAAGATTTCATTTGCACAATTGATTCTTTTAAGGTTAGTGCCAGACACCACCAATTTGGAACTTCTCCATTAGACATACTTTGGCTCAGTTCTTCCTCCTTCTCTCTCCATTTCTTCCAGCAACCCTCACCCTTGTATCTTCGTCTATATACCTTTCATTTTGTAAATTCTGAAATGTCATATCCATATTTCTGCAAACTAGGTGTCTCATTCAATATTATATTTCTTTCCAAAGGGGATTGAATAATAAGTCTAACAAAATCATGACGCAAATCAACCAATTTAATATCAGCTGATGTTATCAATTTTAATGCAAGTATCTCATTGAACAAAGCAAGTATTCCCATCCTATGCAAAGAAGTAGGCCCACCTTCACCAAAGAAATAGCTCAAAATTAAACTAGGGGCATCTGGATGTATAGGTACACGTAGATTTGGAACTTGCGCTCTAAAATAATCTACTCCACCTCTGATGTTGTTGCTCTTTTCGTTTAAGCCTTCCTGCTCCCAGGTGACCCACATGTTCCTCCTGCCCCTGACACTCATTTTCCCCTACTTGCTCCCCGCTCCTTTCTGGGTCAGTACAACATGACTTTATTGTAACCTCCTTTTTTGATTCCTCTACATTCACGATATTGTTTTCCTCTAGGATATTTCTCACAGTGTTCCTTACATCTGCTTTCAAGAGAGCTAGGCCATTCATTTTTGCCTCTCCCCAGGTGTACTTTTCTCCTCACTCGTAACAGGATTCACCTCCACTACCTCCTGTTCACCCATTATCTGCATGGTCTTATTTCCCTTTACACCATTCCTTTGGTCCACTCCTTGATGAATTATCCCTACCTTTTCTACATCTTGATATCCTCCATTATCTACCTCGCAAATACTTTTGAGAATCATATGTAATGAGGCATATCTTAGACTTGTTTACTTTCATAAAATTTGTTATGATTTTTCCCACATAACCTTCACTTTTTTCCTTTAACGAAATCTGCGACTCTCTTCTCAGCATTAGAGCATTCACTTTGCTTTAGTTTGTCTTCTACAGTAGTCGAAAAGGGAACTCCTTCATTCTTCTCATACTCTTTAGTGGATTTTAGACCTTCCTCCTCCTCCACTAATGCCTGCTCATTACTTAAATCCTGTCCTATATTCCGGAGTAATTTACGAGAGGTTGTCTTCGAGATTTTAAATTCAGAAGCTTTAATCACATTTTTCCCCCCCTTTTTTGCATTTTTCGAGATCACATTTATTAAGGGATACTCAGCTTCATTTTCCTCCCCTTCCTTTGCCTTAGACCACCCTCCTTGTTCTTCATCCTGCACAACTATCACCTCACCCACCCTCCCATCTGCTAATTCCACAATCAAGTCTGTACCTTTTTCTGTTACCTACTGTGTCTTGTATCACACTATCTTTTTTTCCTGTCCCTCTTGTATTTACACGCTGGTCTATTATAGAGTATCTCTATAATATTTTTTAGACATTTTTAGCATTTTAATTCCTTTTTTAAGGATGTTTGCATTTCCAGTAGCGTTTGTAATGTCAACTTTACGTTCAGATTCCCATTATGTTACTTCTTCCCCTTCAGCCACCCCCTCCCCAACTCTTTCCGATGTTCCATCATTGCCAATTGAGTTATTATCCCTCTTGAGAAAATAGGCGTGGTATCCAGTAAAGAATAATCATGTTTTTGACTCCCCCCCCTCTTTTACTTCACCCTGTTCATCATTCACAACCTCACCCTCTGTAATACGCACCAAATCCTCCTATACACAATATCCTATGCGATCACCTTTCCTCAGCGGCCAACTTCTTTCAAGAGGCCTCAGACTGGATGAAATCCTTTCTTAGCAACAGATCAATGAGTCTTCTCTCCCTCTGCTGCTGACCCATCCCCCATCACATGCGGAGTGCTGCAAGGCTCCTGCGTCTCTCCAACTATGTACAATGCATTTACAAGGCCTCTCTTTGACAAACTGGATTATCTAAGTGTCATCTACACGAATTACGCAGGGAACATCCAGATACTCATTCCTCTCACGGGCAACTAGGACTCAGACCTTTCCGTACTAAATAGGGATGTCACGGTATTCGTTTTATGGCGGTACAATAACCTTCTTGCCAAATTACGGTATATCATGGTTATCGCGGTATAGCAGGTGGAGTTAACTAATCTTAAATATTTTCTAAAAGGTCATAAATTGTCAGATTTATCATCACAAACAAAACCAGGCACCCAGGGCCAGAATTGGGCTTTTCAACATACTTTCCACTGAAATGCCACCCCTGGCTTCCACCAAACACATGTGGAGGGGGGGCCCTGCTGCGACTGGCAAAGCAAACTGAATAGCCTTTCTTAAGTGGTCATTTAGGCTTTTAGCTCCCCCCACTGGCTACTGGTGAAGATGAACATGTTGCCATCTTGATAATCTGCATGCCACAGATCAATGGAGTCTGATGGTAGTATACGCTTGTGCGCATACACACACACACACGCACACGCACTCTCTTTACCTAACAGCCTTTAGTTTACTTCTGGGCCAAAAGGTGTTCAGTAATCACAGACATGTTACCCTTTGGTATGGCAGCAGGGAATACCCACAGAGATGATTACATTTCGCAGTGTGACTTATTATATGTAAATTCAATGATAGAACCAGGGAAATCCCCCATTGTCATATGTTTATAAAACATTATCCATTATAAATATATAAACCCCAAAGCCGCCAACCCAAAGTCCCGGGAGGATAGCTCAGCGGCAACATGCGTGCCTTGGAAGCAAGACGACTCGAAGCAACAAATGTTTGATCCCTGGGTCCGCGCTTAGAAACCTCTGGGTGCTTAAGCGCGTTATATAAATACGCAACTAAGACAAAAACAATTACGCAACTAAATAAACAAAACCAATTTCTTCTTTAACACCGCCTCTATGCCCGCGGGCTGTGTGACCGCTTTAAAAAAAATGTACATAAAAAAAAGTAAACCCTTTTCCTTCTTGGCACTCTATTCTTCCTATTGCTAACATATTGCTTTTGTGTCAGGCACGTGTGGTTTATGGAATGGCATTAAAAACTGCTCAAACTGAAACTACTTGGCAGACGGCACATCCAACAGTGCAAGACCAAGACTGCGCAGCACTTGCTTACTGCAGCCATTCCAAATCAGAATGAAAAGCACACTTAACGGTATGAACGGTATACCGGTATAAACAATATGACGGTTATTATTGTTCAATTAAGTGGTTCACGGTATCTTGAACGGTATACCGCAATACTGTTACATCCCTAGTACTAAACAAAATCTATCTTATCATCCAGGCATGGATGCAGTCCACAGCCTCTGCCTGAATAAGACTGAGATTCTGATCCTAGATACCTCCACGAACCTTTACAAACTTGATGCCCAATACGCTTCTTTCAACATAGACGGCAACACCATCAATGTCGCCAAGGAGACCAAAACACTAGGCTTTTACCTTGACTCTACCTTGAACTTGCGCAAACAAATCAACGTGACAGCCTCTGCAACCTCTTAAACATGCAAGCTAATACATCCTTGCATAACCATACCTTTCGACAAATAGCTGCATCACACTAGCAAGAACTTTAATCTTGTCTAAACTTGATTACTGCAACGCTTTGTATGCAAGAGTAAACAAATTGTAAACAAACTCCAAATACTACAAAATAATGCTCTCAGAACAGCCTTGAGTATCCCAAAGCGAGAACATATTTCAGAAACTAGAAGAAAGCACAAATGGCTCACCATCAAGGACAGGATTAATTTTAAAATAGTTTCCATTACTCACAAATGCCTCAACAATGTGGCTCCACAGTACTTACAAGAGAAAAATCACACTAAAAAAAAATAATCACAACCTACTCGATCCAAACACTTCTTTTGCATTACAGTTCCACGATTCAACTTGAAACCAGTTGGTGACAATAGCTTCCCGGTGCAGGCTGCCAAAGCATGGAATGGCCTCTCCCTTCATCTGCTTACTGATTAGACCTTCCAAAGCTTCAGGATTAGCTCTAAAAAAGGTCTAGTCATGAATGACTCTGCACCTCGGAGTGATCAGAGTACACTGAGGACATAATTACTTTTTCCTAACAATGCACTTGTGCCATACAGAATTACACAGCTCTGTACTTGCCTGACTTTTTGTAAATTATCTGTAAATGCTCTTCTTCTAACTGACCTACCTACATTTGTTATGATTATATGTATGTATCCATTTTTTGTATCAAAGCTGACTTGTAATGCGCCCAGATACCTCAGGGTGTGGTGCACTTTATAAATTAATAAAGCAAAAATATCACATTGTTCCTGTTGTAAATATGTTTGGTTGTCATGCGCACAGAGACTTGAGCTGTAGTCACCTTAGCCTGCAGGAGTGGTGTACTGGTAAAGAAATGGAGATGAACTGCCACATTGCATGGTTGTGCATAATTAAATTGTATAATGGACCACCAAAGAGGTCCCCATTACCCGGAGTAAAACCGATGTACCATGCTAATGTTGTCTTAAGTGCTACATGGCACCATGCCAACCGCTTAATATTGCTGAATAGCTCAGCCTCACGCAACTGGGTCACAGCTTGTTGTTCATTTAAAACAAGGCAGACACTGGTAAAAATAGAGGACATGGTATTACTGCAAATCAGACCAGAGTTAATTATTGAGAGGAAAAGGCAGTACACATTGGGGTTATATCAGGTGACCATTTGCTCAGCATTTTGCTTAGGTTTAAATGAGGCTTTTATTTAAAAGACTGTTGGATGTGGCAGTCACCCCTGAATATGCTTTAAGGCTCAGTAACACCGATGCCGAGGCAATGAGTTCTACAATCACAAAGTGCCACTTTTCTTCTACCACAAGCTGTTTTGTTTTTGAGCTGGGATTTCTTTAGTTGTTATAATGATGCAACAAGTTGAGGGCAGGTCGGTCTATATTTTGTGATTCTGTCAAAGATGTAAGCAAGGTCCCAGTTTCAATAGACACTATGGACAGTGGTCGAAGTGTACGAAAAGAAGTAGTGGAAACTAGGTTCCCTGTTGGCATGCGTCCGCTCCCCCCCCTCCCACAAACCCCATCACCATGCTCCCTCCCACGTACGTGCCTTTAATCCCCTAAACACATGCGCATGATGTTAAGGGAACGTTCAGTGCACTGAAGTGCAAGTTTCAATTTATTCCCACACTTATTTTAAAACAAATCCATTCTGGAACGGTTTCTTTTCTAAATGAAAGTATAGGAACAGTAAAACTTAATTTAAAAAAAGCAGAGGAGCACCGCTCGCAACCGCTCACGCCCTCTTCGACCACTGACTATGGATCACAGAAGACCTCTTAAATGGAAACCACTGGAAACCTGGCAGCCAATGAAGTGCTCTTGGCCCTGGTCTGAAGTGATACCTCAGGTTTGATCCTGTGGCGGAAGTATTTCATTCCATCCTATGTTTTCTGTAGGTTTAAATACGTATTAACTATTTTATGTTTTCTCCATTTGTATGGCCACTAATCGTTTGTGTGGGATATGTTTATTCCACAATCCTTAATCCGGATTAAGCTATATGATCTGCCCTGTTCTGATGTGGGTTTCGTTACTAAACAGTGTATGCAGCATTGGCGTAGTCAATCTTTGTCAGGATGAAGGTATGTTCTAAGGCGTTTCTTTTTTTAGCGCTGTGAGTTGGTGGGCCTAAGAGATGGACTGGCATATTGACTGATAAAAACGTTTATTTAAGAAAAAATAAGAAGAGTTGGAGAAAGTCCTACCTAACCCTAGTACTATAAGGGGTTTCCCTGCTTCAACAAAACTAATCATACTGTCAGTGTCAGGATATCCAACTTATAGTCCACCGTCCTGTGTCCATAACCTATCCTATCCCTCACAAACTAAACTTAGGAAGAAGGAAACGCTTTTTGACTGCCAACCTTCAGCCTGATATAGTTCAAAACTAAATGCTTAAGATTCAAAAATCGTGTAGAAAAGCAGACACAAGTTCCATAAGGCTTGGGGTTCGATTCCCTTTCCCCAAAGCCTTTCGCGTATTGCACAAGTTTTCTTCTTCGTGGGCAGACCTGCTTCCCAGATCCGCAACAAGGTAAAATAGCCTGGCTTCCCCCCAACCCCAAGATGCGCTGCTTTTAATCTTCTCACATGGGGGCGCTGTTGCGCACACTGCCGGATGCAGCAACGTGCGTAGGCTCCGTGGGAAGCTAAGGCCAAAGACATTAAAACTGGCAAAATATAGCACCGTTTCTCGCGAAAATATCATCAGAGACGTCTGAAATAATCTACTACATGCTGGCAAAAAATCTGCTGAATCGGAGAGAAGAATCCAGAGATACACAGTGAGAAGATGAGACCCGTGTGAGGCACTGTTCGGGTCCTGGAAGGCGCGAGAAAGGAAGCGGACATCGGGCATGGATACGTAGCGTGCTTCCTTCACCAATACTCCCCGCGCCCATTTCCAGGAGAGGCGTGGGGACATTAAGCCACAACCGGAGGCCAAAGGCGGTGCAACATCCCTTTCACCCCTTTCAAACAATACGCATGGTCGCTCCGGGAGTGACCTGTCGAGAGCTAGCGGATATGAGGACCGGCCCAGACGAGTGGAGGAGTAGCAACGTGGCACCCACAACCAACGGGTAAGCCACACGCAGTGAAGCTCTGGCCTAGCCGGTCCCCCGCCCATAATGTGAAGGGCGCATACAACGAACATTAATGACTCGGCGTGAGCCCAGGGTGACGTACGGTTAAGAGGGGTGCTACGAGTCGAGCAGACTACTCGACTTCAGAAGATACGCTCCCCAACGCTGCGACCTGGGCACACGCGGACCCCCGGCTCTGGTGCGGCATGGGTGAAGTTCCGTGTCTCTGAGCCAGCGCAGGGCCGACACACCCGGGCCACGATCAGGCTGCCCACACTTGGAGACACTGAGCCAGGAAACACACATAATTGAGTAATCGGAACACGAACGCCAGCAGTGCCTCTGGGCATTCTACCCCCAGACACAGAAGCTCGCCACTTCGACAAACCAAATGTATTAAGCACTGCCAAGATACTAAAACAACAACGAATCACCATCGAGTTGCATGGCACCCTGCTCTTTCCGCTCTGAATTACATGACACCAAAGGGAGGGTCGGATGATTTAGCCTGAAACAGTGCATCATTGGGCACACAACGGTGCGAGAGGCACGTGGGAGCAGATGGGTCATTGACACACATATCAAAGCGGGCGCCCAACGGTTGCACCAGACTACTGATTGCTGTGGCCACACCAACCGCTTTGCATAGAGAACTCTGGCATGAGTGCAGCTGCGAAAACCCCAACATAGGAGGGAGAACCGGCCCACAAGTGCTGGATTCCGGGCGGAAACCTATTTAATAATGAAGCAGCAGAATTACAGTGCAACTGCAAACTGTGCACTGTAGAACTTCCATACTAAAGCCTGACCAGCCCAGATCCACAGTAAGACAATAGTACTAGGAAAAATCATTGGCATATGGTGGATGAAGGTGGCAACACTAAGGCTGCGCTAATAACAGATGAGACCCAGGGAACCTACGCCCCCCCAAACTCAGGGAACCCCCCGTGGCCAAAAACCTGGCAGAAGACGGGCTGAATACAACAGAGAACCACAGAAAGAGACCCCACAGCATGCACAGGTCATCCACCCATCGTTGAAGGAGACGATGGGGCAGGAAAGGA
Organism: Ambystoma mexicanum; assembly: GCF_040938575.1. NCBI lineage: Eukaryota > Metazoa > Chordata > Amphibia > Caudata > Ambystomatidae > Ambystoma > Ambystoma mexicanum. The sequence goes on from NC_090929.1 coordinate 183,298,154, forward strand.
GTCTGGAACTGGCCTGAGGACAAGGCCCCAAAAAGGGAAAAGGCGCTATAGACATGTTCACGACAGCGGTTGTCAAGACAGGCATCATGGCCAACGCAAACACTGAGCAGATACAGCAACCCATGTCCATGCCATTGGCAACCACGATGGACCCTCAGGCAGTATTTGCATAAATGCAACAAGGCTTTTCGGCCCTGAATGACAAACTGGATGGAATCAACACAATTGTAACAACCATCAGGAACCAACTTGAAAAAGCTACCAGTCGCATCACAGGTATCGGAGACGAGGATCAGCACAACAGAGGACACACTCCAGGCACTACCCAACACAGAGACGGAGATGGCAAAAGACCTGGGAACGGTGAAACTTAAGGTGAGGACTTTGAGGCCAGGTCACGCCGTAATAATGTACGCATAGTCGGGGTCCCGGAGAAAGCACTTAAAGGCCCGATGGAACTTGCTTTGGAGGAATTGCTCAGGGAACTGATCGGGGACCCGGGCTGGTCCTGCATGTTTGTTGTGGAGAGGGCACATAGGTATCTGGCACCACGTTCCAAACCTGGAGTCTATCCCAGACTGATCATTGCAAGACTGATGAATTACAGAGACAGAGACCTGGTCCTACGTGCCGCCAGAGACAGGCAGGCGCTGAGACTGGGTTCCAACGTGATTTGTTTTTTTCCCGGATTACACACAAGCGGTACAACAAGAAAGACGCTCCGTTACAGGAGTCAAGAAAATGCTCCGTGAGTGAAAGGTTCCTTACGCGATGTGGCACCCAGCTAGACTTCGCATACAGTATAGCAACAAGACATACTTCTTCACCTTTCCGGAGGAGGCTGCTAGCTTCGTAGAGGCAAATATCCCAAAGCAGCCGAAACAGGCATCGAGCTCCACAGAAGACAACAGAAGCACATTGCCGGGGTATGGCCAAGAATGATGGAATAATAGTATAGTAGACGATGCAAGGTACGATAGATAAGAGGCTGAATCGAAACTTCACAACAGACTCCTAGGCACATATGCAATAGGCTGCCTCTGTTTTATTATGTGTTCAAGTAACAAACAAGTACAGAAATGTTAAGGGCAAACAAGTAATGGTCTTTGGCCTCGGCAGCCACAGCAGCTACCCCCCGATGCAGGTGCAAGAATGATATGAACCACTTGGACAAGTGGGAGGTTGGGTGGATATGGAGAACGACACAGTTGAAGTTTGGGGAACTATGAGGGAGGGGGAGGAGGGAAGGGATGTTGGACTGGGGGTTAAAGTAAAAAAAACGCACATATACGAATCAAAGGGAAATGTGAGAAATTGAATGGACACTGGTACAATATGTGCTTAATAGAAGGCGATGTTGCATATAGCGAAGAAGGATCCAAATGGGATCACACTATTAAACTGGAATGTGCGAGGTCTGTGGACAGCCAGTGAAGAACAGGAAAGTTATGGCATACATTAACAGGTTGGGAGCCCAAATTGTTTACCTCCAGGAGACCCACTTGTTTGGATACCAAACTGAAAAGATAGCACCTGGTTGGGGGAACCATTGCTATTATAAGTCATACTCCAGTAGAGCATGCAGCGTACTAACGCTGATACATAGATCGATACCGTTTATACACTACGCCACAGAAACCGATCCAGAAGGGTGTTACGTGCTAGTCTGTCAGGCTAGCAGAGGAGGAAGTGTTGCTCTTGAATCTATATGGTACAAATATAGATGGCCCCGCTTACAACTCTGGGCTGTTTCAGAGGTGTGCCAAATACCCCACAGCTCAAATAATTAGTGGGGGCTATTTTAACACTATACTCGATGTTCAAATAGACCGCACATCCAATACCCCTAGAACACTCACTAATGCGGCCCGCATGATACATACTCACATAGCGGATCTGGGCCTACGCTATGTATGGCGCTCCCTACACGGACTACAACGCACCTACACATTTTATTCATCAGTGCATGATATGCACTCGAGAATTGATGTTTGGTTGTTATCACAGAGGGCTCTAGGTTGGGTTACTGAGGATAAGATGCACCCTAGAACATTATCAGACCATTCACCCATTATGATAACCATGCACATCCCCAAAGTCTCACCACAAAGACTCCCATGTAGGTTCAAGGCATCAGCACTGTCAGACCACGTGTATAAGACCAGCATGACAACACATCAAGGAATATTTTGAGAATAATAACGGCATGGTGGGAAGCCAAGCGATACTGTGGCAGACCTTTAAAGTGTATATAAGAGGTATAGCCACGTCTACAGAATTTGGGGTGCTTAAGGATATCCATAGGGAAATGAAAAGGCGGGAAGAGGAAATTGCTAAACTACGGGAAAAGAACATTCCAGACCCCAGACCACAAACTAAATTAGATATTAAAACCCAACTAGAAGAATATAGAACAGCAGCAGATCGTGAAATGTGTTACTTTGACCTGCAACTGCGAGGCGATATGGTGAGCATGAGCGGCCTGGCAAGCTCCTAGCAAAGATGGTGAGGTGATAGCAGGGAGGCACTAACATCCCTTGCATAACGCTGCCAGATGGTATAGTGGTGACGGACCAGAGGGAGATAGAAAAGGTTTTCTTTGACTTTCATTCTCAATTGTATTCCCCCCAGAGTGCGGCCACCGAGGAAGAAATTGATAGCTATTTAGCGAAAATACCCACCATGCTGCTATCCATCGACACAAAAGAAGCATTAGAAACCCCAATCACACGATCCGAAATAGCAGAAGCTATCAAATCTTTACCAAACGGGAAGGCATCAGGTTCCGACAGCCTTGGAGCAGAGTTTTATAAAGAATTTGCGGATATCCTAGTGCCTCAACTTCACTCTATCTGGACCGAAGCCCTGGGCATAGGCGCGCTCTCCGAGACGACCCGCGAGGCGATTATAACACTGCTGCTAAAACCTGGGAAAAGACCTGAGGACTGCGGTTCCTACAGACCGTTCTCGCTGATAAATACAGACGCAAAAATATTCACGAATATCCTTGCTACACGTCTGTCCCCCCTGATGCCACATACGGTCCATGAGGACCAAGCAGGCTTTTTGTCGAGCAGGTCCACGGCAACAAACATTTGCAGCTGCTCTAATATATTTGCCTTAATCCCCAAGGGCATGCAAGGGGTGGCACTGGCATTAGACATGCCAAAGTCCTTTGACACCATCTACTGGCCATTCCCATTTAGTGTCCTACACAATTACGGGTTTGGACAGAATTTTATAAAATAGGTTAGAATATTATATACACAACCATATGCAAGGGTCTGTCAACGGGACACTATCGCCAGGGCTGTCCGCTTTCACCCCTACTGTTTGCTTTGGTTATAGAACCATTAGCGGACCTGTTGAGGGCTAGATACAGCAGGATGGGAATTCCACTAACAGACAAGATTGAGATTATCACGTTGTACGCAGACGATATAATGTTATATCTGAGAAATCCCAAACTTAATCTAGGGAAAATATTGGCTCCAGTTAAGAAATGTGGGGAATATTCCGGTCTGAAGCTAAATTCAGCCAAATCTGAGATATTCCCCCTTACAGAAACTCCCCCGAAGCCCACAGAACTCCATGGCCTACTGTGGAACCCCAACCAGGTGAAATACTTGGGAGCACAGGTGATGAGGACATCGCAACTTGTCTGCGCTTTAAAGTACAAAACACTCACGGAAACGCCATGTAGCAAACTAGAGCTTTGGTTGTCCCTTCCGATCTCCCTCATGGGCAGAATCGCACTGGTTAAAATGATCATCCTACCCAAGTTATTTTACTTATTTAGTACCATTTCTGTATGGCCGGGCATTTCTTTATTCTCTAAAATTCAGGGAGCATGCGCAACATTTGGGTGGAACGGACAACCCAGGGTGACCTGGCAGACACTTACCAAACCATACACGCAGGAAGGCCTAGCTGCTCCTGACTTTGAATTATATTACCTAGCAGCACAAACACATTATGCAACAGAATGGGTAGGAGCCAACCCACAGACAAATCATAGAACTACCAATATACACACAAGGAACCCAATGAAACTCCTACAAAAAACGGCAGAAGCGAACATTAGACACCACAATATCACCAATCCAACATTAGTAACATGCACCGCCTGGGCCAGATAGCAAGGAAACCTGGACATGAAGTATTATATAATCCAAATATGCCACTGTGGGATCCACCCCCATGTATCCCCTACACAGGACACAAAGCTTGCTACACATTGGAGGAGTAGAGGAATCTACCGATTTGAAGACCTTTTCCCAGATAAGCAGTTTATCACCTGGGAGAAAATCAAGGTCGTAGTGGGAGATACTCCACTGCATAAATTATACTATCGGCGTATAAAATCAGCCATAGCGAATGTTGGGGGACACCCCCAACCGAACAGACAGCACATATATATATTCACTGCGGGGGCATCCAAAACGTCAGCCTCCACGCTATACAAAATCATGTCAGCAACCCGAGAACCACCAACCCAGTGAACAGGACTTAGGCCACACCATCACAGACATGCAATGGGCACATTAGAACATAAGAACATCTCATGTAATTCACGATACCGGCTGATACAATATAAGATATTACATAGAACACATTATACCCCGGCTAGACTAAACAGCATATATCCCACGGCTGATGGCAAATGTCCTAGATGTGGGGACGGCGACGCAGACACAGTCCACATGTTATGGGCATGCACTGGTTTAACAACATACTGGGCAGACGTGTGCAGCGTTTTAGATGATAGGTCAGACCAACCGACTGGATGGAACCAGACTATATGCATACTTGGGATAGTGGAAAAAATTAATCCCACACATGGCGTAAACTGCTCAACCTTAGCCTACTAGTTGCGAAGCAAACGATTCTGATGTGTTGGAAATGTAAAGAACCACCTACAAAGAATGTATGGGAAAGGGATATAACATGGGCAAATGATTGTGCAGAAATGTATGCCAAGCTATTACCTATCCAGAATCGCCCTAGAAATATATGGGGCAGACACAAACAATATCTCTCTGATAAGAGCATGGAAGAAACAGCCTCAGAAAGTAGTGATGTGTATAAGGTATACCCTAAAAATGTAATGGAAAATGATAATACTATCTAAAATGTAAAGTGGAAAATAGGATGATGTATCTGTGCAAGTTAAAATAAAAAAAGTTTTAAAAAAATATATAAACCCGTTATGGGTCCACAGACCGCATTCACAGTGCCCCTCTTGTTGGCCCACAGGTTCTTCACTTTTAAATTTTGTCTCTCTTCCACCCACAACCTTGGTTTACTCTCCTGCCAATGTCTATGGGTGTTCTCAACACCTACAAAGTTTGTATTCCTATTGAATATAGTTTGGGGAGCTATCCCCCAGCCAGGGTCCCAGAACCAATCCAAGTATTCACCCAAAACGCTTGTGATCGAACCTCCCTCTATCCTACAGGCCTGGTGTACTCTCCTGCCACGGTCTGTAAATGTTTGTTTCTTCAATAGTCATTTCCCCTCTTCCGAATTGAGGTATCTCTTTCACATATGGGTCTCAGACCCCCTTTACTGGTTTCTTCACATTAGCATCCTGCTTCACTCTTCCCTCACACCACAGCCCTGGTTTACTCTCATTCCAAGGTCTGAGAGTGTCCTTTATTTCTGCAAAGTTTGTTGGGTCCCAGACCCTCTCCACTAGGACTCTAAGCTCTGGTACTTGGTCTTCCTTCACTCCACTTTGTGCCCCATGTGCTCTCTGGCTCTCCCCAACCTTTAGACTAGCCACCCTTGTACCTGTCGCGCTTTGGTCTCATCTCTCCAATTGTTTGCGGGTCTCCCAGGGGTTGTGGCGGCTCTTCAGGCTCAGTGGGACCTTCTGCTGTTGCTCGTGTACTCTCCTTGCAGTCTCCCATTGCGTGGATGTCAGCGCTGCAGCCCTAGTAACTAGCAGGTAAGTTTCCTCTCTTATGGTCTGCTTCCTGCTTCGTCGGTTCCTCACAGGACTGCCCTGCTTCTGCGCGTCGTCCGCTTCTCCCTGCTGAGTGTCCGTGCGGCCCTTGTGTAGGTGCTCGGTCCATACTGAGCATTGAACAAAGACGACATTCCTATGTTCCCTTGCTCGCTTTAAATGACAGCTGGTCAATCAGGTTACTACAAAGACTAGAGTGTATGCTCATGTTCAGGGTGGATATCCTCATTAATTGTTGCCTCTTCCTTGACCCGGTGGTTTCTATCTGAGCTGTCTTGTCAAAGCACATGGTGACTTTAGATATTGGGGAACGGAAGGGGCTTTGAGGGAAGGGAGGTGGGTTAAGGGGATACTGCATTCTTCTCCCAGAGTCACCACTGCTCTCAATGGGACCCCTCCCCAAGAGATGCTCCCGCTAATCACCACCCCCAGGGGAAGTCTCGGGTAGCGACCTCCTCTCCCTGGCCTCAAGGAAAGGGTCTCCCCATGTGAAGCAGTGAGAGTCCCCGGTATTCGTCACAGTCCTTGTTAAGGTGTGTTGCTTCGTGGAGTATTCAGATGAAATGTTGCAATGTTGGACCATAGATGTTACTTATATTTCAAAGGCCAGTCACTGAAAGAGTCAATTTCGAAGGCCAATCACTGGAAGAGTCAATTTGTAAAGACTTCAAACTTTAGCAACTACGTGGATGACTGTATTGACTTAAGACCACGAAATACGATAGGTTCAGAGCCACGTTCCCTATATCCATACATCAAATCTGGCGTCATCTAAAGTCAACCAACTTTAAATCATCACTCTCCGATTGCCTCAGAGTGCAATGCCATTGGGTCTTTCTTTGGCTTGCCTTCTGCATCCTGGCCACCAGCCCAGTAGCATCTGCTTTAGTTTGGGGGGCAAAAGCAAGCTGATGGTGAGTTCGACTAGAGGCCTGACCCGAATGTTCATCATTAGACATACTGTGTCAATGGAAACGATGCCCCTTGAAAGACTGTGCCAACAGAAATCCTATCCATCAGGAATTGTATGGTATGAGAAAATGGGCCCATCTGAAACACAGGCAATTAAAAACACTCTGGCGTGGATAGCCATAAGTGTGCCCTAGAAATATCTCCCCTTGAGGGCCATAGAAGGTAACCAGCGTGATGAGAAAATTACATTTTTTTTAACACTCAGAATTATCGTGCTATATGACAGGTCCATGTATCACAGCGCATGCACATGAACACTACACAACACTTTAGCATGTGACAAAGGTTTTACAGCGTTTTCAGCTGTGCCATTTAGTTTTACACAAACCATGTTTAACAATGTTCCACAGAGCATCTCGCTCCACTACGCGATAGGGCAATCAATGTGTGTCGCAATAGAACCATGGTTATGCTGCACATTGTGGCATAGCCATGGGTTTATTGCGACACACAGTGATTGACTTATGATTGTGCCCTGAATTAGGCTAAATTGCACTAGAAACTGCCTAGAACTGTGTTGTAGGATATGTGAATTGGTGTGCCATTGTGCAAAAGTATATGATGGATGATTTCAGAGAATGTCAACAAACATGCTAATAACGCCATCCCCTCCTCCTTTGCTGGTCCTTGACCCTAGCAGCCTAGAGGATTTCAGGGCGAGGTGGAGGGTCCCAGGCATTTCATGCAAGGCTGTCTGCTTCACTGAGGAGAGCTGGGTTCCTGCAACCACCAAGAGATACGCAAACTCTTGAAGTGCATGGGACACGCTGGTGCTTGGAGCTGGGCCTTCATCCAGTTTCAACACCTATAAAAGGAGATTTTATAGCGCAGTCTAGCTTACAGAACAGTGAACAGTTACCGCTCAGCGATTTCAGCCGAGGAATGACCTCGTGGAGGGTTTCCGAGCCGGCGAGCATCATCTGGTATGCAGGATGCTTAAAGGTGTTGGTCTAACAGTAACACCTCTGGCCCGCTATAACAAGCTTTGGGACATAAATACAGTACTTGATCTTTTTCTTTCCTGGCCACATAATCAGAAATAATCCCGCACAGCTCTCTCAGGCAAACTGACTACTCCGAGTGATCTCATATCCAGCCTTTAGCGAGCTACCTAAACCATGTGTAGTGAAATGCCTAAAGGCTTACAAGGAGGTAACTTCCTCCCTCAGTCACAATAATAGAGGTCAGCTAGTGATAGTACTCCACAAACCGCACAAAGCTGTCTCTGCCCCTACCCTAGCTCGCTGGGTACGCTGGACCCTCACGCAGGCTGGGATGTATATCACCCATTTTGCCTCCAATTCAGTAAGGAGTGCTATGGAGTCCAAAGCTTTCCAGGTAGGAGTTCGGCTAGAGGACATCATGAGACTGGGCAGGGGAGTCGGTTTTCAAGCAGTTTTACCTGAAACAGGTGGAGCAACCGGCTACCGTAGTGGTAAGTAAGCTTTAAACTAGCATAATGGGATCCTCCGGTCTTGACGTAGAATAAGATTTTCCAGAATAACTTTAAGAAAATTCTTGATTCTATTAAAGATACAGAGGCGTGGATTATCCCGCCCGACTAAAACATTCAACGGCATGAAATAAGGGTAGGGCGTATTGGTATTTAGCCTTATATCCCATAACGTTATTGTTATTTCTTTGCAAAGAATGTAAAGTTATTGATTACCTTTGCTAATTTCATTTCCTCCATACATCTGATATAGGTATAACACTTTGAGGTTTATTTCCAGCAGGAACATCAGACAAACCTTCTCGAATGGAGAGGAGCTCCAACACAGCAGTGATAGGTGCCGAGCAGTCCTGTAACACGCGTTTGGTTACATATGGTTATCATATTTTGCAGCGCCTAAAGAGGAAGTGGTTCAAGGATTGCTGTTATTTGAAAGGGCTAACTGCAATAAATTGGCTGTTAAGGGTCACATGTTCTGTGGCTATTTGTTAACTATCACAAGGACCTATGGGAAATTGAGTTTTGGACTGTTTGGACAATTTTCAGAACATTTTATCTCGGGATTGCAGCACCTATGCAGGTTGTTTATATTATGAAACTTCACATGCTAAAATCTTGCTGCTTAGCTTCTATGGTTAATTTCAAATTCAAAAAGAAGCTTAATGTTCGCCTCTGTGTCTTTAATAGAATCAAGACTTTCCTTAAAGATTTTCTGGAAAATCTTTATTCTGTGCATAGATGTCATGTTCAGGCCCTTCCGGTGAAATATTTAATAATGCCTTGCAGATGCACTCATATAGAGAACCTTAATTCAATGTAGAGATTATAGGTGTAGTCCAAGTTGATGACATACAATGAAAGACTCTAAAGATACATCTGTATAGGAGACAACAGATTCTGTGCACAGATTACAGGTTCACGCCCAGCTGATGAAAATCTATGGGAAGACTTTACAGATACGTCCATTCACAAGACCACAGATTCTGTGCAGAGATAGGTGCAGGAGAAGTTGATGAAATGCTATGGGTACCCTTCTGTAGAGACATAGGTGCAGGCCCTGATTATGAAATACAATGGACACCACTCACCTCACCACCTTCCATGTTAAGGTGAGTTAAGGTAGGGATGATGGACATTACTCAACCAACACGATTATTTCTGTTGATCAGTGATATGATCATATTTAAGACCGCAATGACTCAATGGTCTCGTTATGAACATAATGCAGTTTATTCTGGAGCTCCAAATAGTTGTGGTACAGAATTCAGATAGAAGAACAGTTCCACTTACAGTGATTTTGTGCTTGCAATAAAAAACTGAATCTTAATGTTCAATTGTGACATACAATTTCCTAAATGGCACTAGAAAGGAGCAGAATTTAGTATTTTACCTGGCCACCAGTAATTCTAATTATTCAAAAGAAATAGTCAATGTTTGTTTCTTATAAAAGACGTGTACAGTGTCAGTGTACTGTGACGAATCCCAGGGTATCCTCGCTGCTTCAAGGGGGTGAAGCACCTTCCCATGGGGCCAGGGAGGTGAGGCTGCTACCTGAAATTCCCCCTGTAGGGTGGTATTCAGCAGGTGGATCTGATGGGGAGGGAAATCCTTCATGGGACCAGTGACTATAGCCCTTGAAGAACCCGGTATCCATTTATCCTTTGTGTGTCCCCGCTTCCCTTATTCCCCACTCAGCTCCTTCTGGTCCCTCACACCACTATATGCTATAATAAAGTGAGGATATTCCTAATAAGACTGGGCCGAGGACCAGGGAGGCTTACCTAAACTTGAGGCAAAATAATTCTGAGACGAAAACTGACCAAGAAGGCGCAGGCCCACCACAGAAACAACACACGGACTGAAGCAGACAAAAAGCAGCCTGAGTAATAAAAAGCAAAGAAGGACTGAATAGTCAGTTGAACCAGCCATGTAAGAGCAAGGAACGAGAAGCCTGTTCTACACCAGGGGACCCGAAGGCTGAGAGCCGGGACACAGAGGTGTGTGGCAAGCGGGAAGGTCCATGCGAGGTAGACGGAGCCGGAGACAGCACGGAAGACAGCAAACCAGCAGAAGCAGATCAAGAAGAAAGACGCAGGCAACAGGAGACGAGAGAGAGAATCTGGAGCAGTGGAAATGCAAGGAGAAGAAGAATGCCGAGCATGGCAGTGAGAAGGAAGCCCTGTTCCGCCACCCGAAGATGCCGGAGACCGTCTTGAGGCTTCCCAAAGAGAGGGAAAGAGATTGTCTGGTGGCTAGGACACTGCAGGAGCTAGAGGAACTGAAAACCCATGCAAACACATCCCAAAGAGCATAAGGGGAGAAATTAAAATTGATATTAACTTTGTAAACCAGGCCAAAATATTCCCAAGAGCACAGGGGAATACGAGCGGCTTTGTAATTGATATGAACTTTGTAAACCACACAAATATATCTCGAAGAGCACAAGCGAATACAAGAGGCATTACATTTGATACAAACTTGGTAAACCATGCAAATATATCCTGAAGAGCACAAGGAGATGCAAGAGGCATTACACACATCCATGCAAACTTTGTGTACTATGCAACTACATCCTGGAGAGCACAAGAGAATGAAAGCAGCATTTCACAGAGAGACAAGAGTGGTACAAAGCAGATAGGCACATCCCAAAAATTACACAGGGATAACAAAGAAAATACTCAAGCTGATACCAATATTAGGAACATAACTATGTGGGATGGTGCCTGGTAGGAGAGTATACCAGGTCTGTCCAAGTCGCACTAAGTAAAGCAGGGAAAGGGATCACGCAGAAGCAAAGCAACAGGGCCTTCGTCCCACATGAGAGCAGCGAAGTCCCGCCAAGGGGTAGTAGGGTGTGGGACCCAAATGGAATCAGGTAAAGCCTGCCTATAAGATGTATAAGGGTGGAAGGCCCTCCGCAGTACAGAGGTAACTACAAACAGTGGGCTGAAGCCCAGAGACAGTGAAACCCCTCTTAGCCTTAGGGCTAGTGAGGCATTTCCCGACCCAATTTTTCCTTCAATAAAACTCTATACCAACCAATATGCCACCTCTGTGTCAGAATCATACGTCTGCACCTAACAGTACCCAGATGCCCAGAGCATATAAATAAATCAGCTCACACTGTAGGAGAGCATTTTCAATATATTAAGCCAATTCGGACCTGTGCCGTGCTGAACATCGGTCTAGGGAAAATGCCTGGCTCACAGAGCTGTTTAGTTGACATCAGCAAAGTAAGAGGTGATGGCTGGAATTTAGAATTTGTCATAATCTCTGGCATCGCTCTGGGCAGTCCTCCAGACCATCATTCTTCGCCTGCCAAGCCATTACAGGAAGGGGATAGAGCACATGCAAATCAAGCATGGTCTGGCCCCTACAGGGGCAGTCCAGCACAAACTACTTGGTCACATCCCTTATGTACGAGACCACAAGCAACCCCAGACATGTTCATTTCATTGGGCATCATCAGTGAGCAAAGATTAAGTCCCTAGGCCCAAGAGGCACTGGACCCACATCCTGGCATACTAGTGCTAAACAGTGATGCTTAGAGTACAAATAATGCAGCAAAATATAGTAGTAGTAACAATAAAAAGAAGTCATAATACAGTGGACAGACTAGGAGCTACAAAGTAGGTACACCTTAAGCCATGCAAGGGAGGAGATTAAACTTGCCTGACAATTAGGGATTTTGTGAACTTAATGTCAGGTTTGCATCTTAGCAACAAGGGAACTGGTGAGAGAGTCTGAATGTTCTGGATCAGTGATTGCCAGTCTATTTTCCCTATTTTCAGTCATGAGGATGGAAGGGCAAGCCTAAAGTCAAAGTGTAACATAGTCAAGACCTGAATTCTAGGAGGCTTTCCTCTTGAGGTACAGCATCTTCAATTTGATACAAAATTGTTGGGAAGCCAATGAATGTCCAGAAGTGCTTTCGGATCTGGTTGTGTTCTTTCAATCCAAAGATCATGCATCTCAGTCAAAGATGTGATGCAGTTTGTAGATTTATTTTCATAGCCTTGTGCACATACTGTTGCAGTAATCTAGTCTGGAGATTACCAATGGCTGCATTATTTGAATGTTATAGCTCGTGTCGTGAGCAGTGAAAAACCCTCTAAGCATGTGGAGTAGTAGGTAGCAGTAGCTAGACAATGACAAAAATTGCTTGGAGAAGCCGAAGTACAGGTCAAGAAAGAGCAGCCAAGTTATGGGCAGTAATCAGATGGGCCCGGGCTAGGATGGAAGGCTAAACGCTAGCAATAACTGAGGCGTGTGCTGGGTCACAGAGGTGAATATTGCATATTGAATATTCTGTCCCAGACTTTAGACTTCGCTTTTAGAATTTTTTCTAGAGAACGCCCCCCTGCTTTTGTCCTACATTTGTCTTTATAGGGACTGTAATTTCTCCCTCCTCCTTGAGATAGACAGCAACTGTCATGTCAGAATGTAATCATTTCAGAAAGTATAATAGATGTGGGTCGATCCCCCCAGGAGGCCAGTTTCGTCCATAGACGATGACGTGATACCAGATCAAAAGTTTGGTTATAATCAATCATGCAGCAATAAAGGTTATAATTGCCACGTTGTTTAACCTCAGTCAGAAGAGGTTGTATGGTACAAATGTTTTCCAATGTAATATGACATTTTCTAAAGCCAGACAGAAATGGTTTTAAAAGATCCCTTTCTTGGGCCGAATTGTTGAGTTTCACCAGAAGGATGGAAGAAAATATATTTTTGCTCGGGTCTAGCATGGCCAAAAGCCTATAATTGAAAGGGGCATGTCTATCTCCTTTCTTATATACAGGAATGAGCATGGATTTTAGCCAGCTATCAAGAACTCGGCCACTTCTCTCTTTTTGTCGGAACAATGCTAGCAGAACTTTATCCCCAAAAGCCGGGTTTGTTTTCATGGTGACATTTGCTATGCCCTCAGGGGCACAAGAAGATTTTAACTTGCTAATAATGAGAGCTATATCCTCTGCATCACATCCTTCACCAGATAATGTGTTTGATGGAACATAACGATCACTGATTTGCAGTCCTTTGGTGTAAAGTATAGTTTTGTGATGTACTCCACCCACTGAGATTCAGATATAGAATTAAGTTCAATAGGTGCAGATCCTGCCAGATGTTCCCTAAATTTGCGGTGGTCATTGGATTTCAAAGTGCAATACATTGATAAGCTATTAGCACTATTTGGTGAATGTTTATGTTGCGTTAACCAGTTTTTGTAAGGCATGGCTAAAAGGATAAGTTGGGCTTTGGAGAGGAAGCGACATTGTCTCCTAACCAACGCCTAGCCTTGCGATACAACATTTTGTTATGCAAAATCAAGGGATCATAATCGGACAAGAGCGGTCGACTCCTTGCGCCAAAGGTATTATGCTTCTGAACAAAGATAGAACAAGCCAATTTGGCAGTCTTAAGTTCAAGGTCCCAGGCATGCGATACAAGCCAAGATTCAAGTAAACGTTGGTTCGCATGTATGGCATTGCTGAAGTTAGCAATCATTCCAGCATACCACACTATTCGATTACCACCATGATTTACCCTGACAGCGTTAGTGCAGTGAGACATGTGGTAGTGATGCCCTAGACTAGAAGTCCAAGTAAGAGCAGCATGGTCGCTCAGTGTGTTATGGGAAATAGTCAAATGTGTACAGCATTTTAACATTTTAGAATTAACCACAACATAATCAATAAAGGAAGTGGAGCGACCACTTGACCATGTGAAGTTGGAATTAGGATGGTCAGAATTGGCTCTAGTTAAGCATGATAAATCATGGTGCTCCAAAAATTGTAACCATCCTCGAGTAGTAACACTAGCAAAGTGCATTGTCCAAGATTCATATATCTCCCTGTTAATGTCATTAAGTGGAAGCAGATGTAGGTCATGCATGCTAAAATCGCCAGCAATCAAGACCTTACTCACCAGTTACTTGCAATACCATCCTAGGAGAAGATGCTCGAGCAGGTTTTGAACCTTTGAAGTGGCCATGCCATCAGGGGAATCATAAACATTAACAATCAGTACTCATTCATTGGTTTCAGCATGGAATAAAAGGGGAAGAGAGAACTTGAGGAAGAAAGTGATCAACATTAAAAGTGGCAAGGCTGAATCTGGCACACACTCCAATAGCCAGACCTCCACTAGGTCGATCCCTATGCGAGGCCCCAGCGAGATTACAAATACTGTAGCCATCCATACACAAATTTGAAGTGAGCCACGTTTCCTGCAATAAGAAAATATCAGAAGACGTGAGAAAAGAAAGGCCTAAGAGTTGGCCAAGAATGGAATTATGGCCACAGGTGTTCCGGGAAAGCCGAGATAATATAGAGTTGCAGATTTGTTGTCCGATGGTACTTGTAGGGACTGTTTCACAAAGCCATTGTTCAGTAGATTTCTTAGATGCCAGATTGTTAACTGGATAGGGAAGAGGCTAGCTGCAATGAGTGTTCAGAAGAAAAGGTGCCAAGTGGAAAATCAATCATAGAAGCAAAAGGTGCTGGTGTTTTCGGAGCCACAACAAGTAGAGGCAGATGGTGCTTTCTGGAGATTATCAGCCTGAAGCCCAACAATTCCAATTTATGGGCGCAGATTTTTAGCAAAGCAACCACCAGGGAAGAGAACCTTTCTAGAATTGCCTAATTGGATGAGCCGTTGAACCTTGGTAATTCAATAGAAGTAATGTCAGCTGAACTTAACATAATTAAATCATTAAGTTGAGAGAAGATTTCTAGAATAATCCTCCTATTTAAGAAGGAGCTGTAATTTATAGGATACAGTTCCTCCAATTTGGCCCATTTCCCCAGAGATTTGATGGCTTCATCAATGATAACTTTCTTGCTAAGGGAAGTACATCATGAGTTTCCCCATCTTCTACGGAGGGAGGTTCTGGAATGATGCAATCGTAGATGGATCACCACAGTGCTGAGTGATCCTGGAAGGGAGGCCAGGAACTTCGTGCTGTGATTTGAACAAATGTTCTGTGCTATCTGGCATTCTGCTTGTGGTTGCCATGTCAGGCAGTGCTATACGCAATGGCTGCACATGGCAATCTTGTAGCCAATGATCCATAGGACCTCTTGTACTTGCCTGGTGGTGCCATCGTTACAAGTGTGTGTTACTAAGGACTTAAGACATGGGGCTGGACAGGCACTTGGGGCTGGATAGGCACTAATGCAGTTACAGGCAGCAGACAGTGGACCCGGTTGGTCCTAAAGATTTTGCATCACCTTCTTGCTTTTGACAATTTTAGGCTTCGCTTTCCATGATGGAGATGAAGGAGCTGGTGGAGAGATTACAATTAGGTGGTCCCACTCGTTAGGCAATGGTGGCACAAATAACCAGGTTACTCACCATAGTGACCACCTTACTCCTAGTCCATAGTCCCCTTTCCTCCATACTTATGGCACATCCCTCCGTCCTGCGGGACGGGACCGGAGCGCTTTGTAAAAGCATCCAAAAATGTTTTAGTCCGTCCTCTCCTTCTACGTGGGGCCCGGCACGCGGCCGTAAGCCCGCCCATCTCAGCTCCGCCCCACGCATCGCCCATCAGTCCTTTTCTAGCTCCAGGTCAGAGACCTTTTAGCAATAACAGAGGAACCTTATTAGAGGGGATGGCGGGTGGGCGTATGGAGGAAAGGGGACTATGGACTAGGAGTAAGGTGGTCACTACGGTGAGTAACCTGGTTATACTCCTACTTCCCGTTCCCTTTCCTCCATACTTATGGGAGATTCCCAAGCACTCCTTACAGGAACTATGGGTGGATGGAAAAAAACCCTTACTGAAAAAGGTTCTTCAGCACAGCCTGACCAAACTGGGCATCAGCTCTTGAACTCAGGTCTAGACAATAATGTTTACAAAAAGCTGATGGGGAGGCCCAAGTAGCTGCCTTTGCGATGGTCTCCCAGGGGATATATTTCTGAAAGGCAACTGCGGCTGCCTTGCCCCGCACCAGGTGTGCATGAATACCTTTAGGAGGCTTCATCCCTTGAACGGTGTAAGACTCCGTAATGCAGGCCGCGATCCATCGGATATGGTCGCCTTAGAGGCCTGCTTACCTTACGGATTGCCAAAGGTGACGAACAGTTGAGAAGAGCTCCTAAGATCGGAGGTTCTGTCAAGATAGAACTTAAGAGCCCTTCTAACATCCAGACAGTGTAGGACCCTTTCCGCCTCTGACGCGGGATTCGGGAAAAAGACCGGCAAGGAAATAGACTGGTTTAGAAGGAACTCAGAAACCACCTTTGGCAAAAAAGCAGGGTTTGTCCGTAGGACCACCTTATCCTTGTGAAAAGACAAGAAGGGATGTTCCACCGACAAAGCTTGGAGTTCACTCACGCGCCTTGCCGAAGTGATGGCCATCAAAAAGGACACCTTCCATGAGAGGTGCTTGAGGTCCACCGTGGCCATTGGTACGAAAGGCTTATGACACAATGCCGTCCGGACCACGTTTAGATCCCACGCCGGGTGCAGACTGCGATTTGGAGGATAAAGGCGCATCAAGCCCGCAAAAAGTCTCTTAACCACTGGATTAGACAGAGTAAGAACATTGGTCCATAGATAGTTAGGCGGAAACCGCCGAAAGATAAGTTCTACATGACAGAACGTGAACTGCCGACTCTGCTAGATGGGATAAGAAGGACAGTACCGTGTCAATCGTAGCCCACCTTGGGTCCATCTGTTTGTCTAAACACCAATGACAGAATCCAAGCCATTTGCTTTTGTACTGGGACCTAGTCAAAGGTTTCCTGGCTGCCTGGATAATGCGCATGTTATCTGCGGACCGACCAAGGTGTTCTAAAGACCTGAACTCAGGCAACACGCCGCCAAGCTGAGTGATTGTGGGGAGGGGTGCCACAGTTGTTGTTCCCCTTGGTGAAGAAGATCGGGGATCACCGGTAACCTGTTCGGAGGATACACTGACAGGTGCTGAAGTTCTGAGAACCAAAACCTGGCCGGCCACCACGGGGCAATGAGCAGAAGCGAACAGTTCACCGAGTTCTTCAATTTGCAAATCGTCCGATGAACTAGAGGCAGAGGCGGGAAAGCATACGCCCTCATGTTGTCCCATGGAATTTCGAGAGCATCCCCCAGGGAAGAGGCTCCCAGACCATTTCTGGAGGCATACAGAGGCTGCTTCTTGTTTGCCGCTGCATCGAAGAGGTCCACTTCCGGAGTGCCCCACCACAGGAAAATCCACGAGAGGACCTCCGCCTTCAGTTCCCACTCGTAGCCGATTATCGTCCGCCGACTGAGGGCATCTGCCGTGACATTCAGCTAGCCCGGAATGTGTACTGCAAGTAGCCAAACACCATGCTGAACCGCCCACTCCCAAATCTGGATGGACAATTCCACGAGCAGGGGAGACTTGGTGCCCCCTTGCTTGTTGATGTAGAACATCGACACCGCATTGTCAGTGCGAATCGAGACCACCCTGTTGGCTATAGTCGGTCTGAACGCCTTGAGCGCTAGGAAGATCGCCAGGAGCTCCAAATGATTTATGTGGAGGAGCTTGTCCTGAGGCGACCAAAGGTCCGAGACCTGCAGAAGATCCAACGTCGCACCCCACCCCAGAAGGGAGGAGTCCGTTGTGACGGTTACCGTCAGAGCTGGGTCCTGAAACCCTGCCCCCACCGACAGGTTTCTGAGAGACGGCCACCAGTCCAGGTCCGCTCTCATGGAATCCGGAATAGTTATCAACTTGGAGTCCGGATCAAAAGCCTGAAGCCAAGAACTCTGAAGAGCCATCTGAGTCCACCTCATCTTGAGGCGCGCAAGAGGAAGAGCCAAAACGCACAAGGCCATGAGGCCCAAAAGTCTCTGGAACCACCAGGCCGACATGCTCTCCAACTGCGCAAACATCTGACACATGGCCAACAGATCCGCCATTCTGTCCCCGGTCAGGTGCAGTCAATCGTGTTCCAGCAAAAACCCAGGAAGATCAAGTCCTGAGAGACCGTCATGGAAGATTTCTGCCAGGTCATCGACAGCCCGAGGTGGAACAGGAGCTGAAGGAGAGACTGAAGATTGCAGGCAGCTTTCAGCGGACAAGGGCTGCGCAAGAGCCAGTCGTCCAAATACGGATATACATGGATACCCTGCAGACGAAGATAGGCCGCAATCACCGACATCAACTTCGTGAAGACACGCGGCGCCAAACTTAGGCCAAAAGGAAGCACTCGAAACTGGAAGTGCTCCTCTCCCACAGAGAAAAAGAGGTATCTCCTGTGTGGACCCCAGATCAGGATATGCATGTAGTCATCCTGAAGATCCACCACACTGAGCCAATCGCCCATCTGCAAGGAGGACCGTATCTGGTCGGGCGTGATCATCTTGAATTTCTCTTGGAGTAGGAAAAGATTGAACTGGGAAAGGTCTAGGATGGTGCGCAGGCCAGCCTGGTTGGGTTTTGGCACCGTAAACAGCCGGGAGTAGAAGCCCTCCCCTCGTTCCCCGAGGGGAACGGGTTCCACAGCTCTGAGGTGCAGAAGTTTCTGAACCTCGGCTTTGCGGGAGGGCGAGCCCGACAGCTGAAAAGGAGGGTTGAAGGGTGGGGTAGGTGGTAGGGGTAAGCGGAAGCCCGCCCGAGCGACTGACAAGACCCATCTGTCTTCGGCGATGGTCTGCCACGCCTTCCAATGAGACGCGATGCGTCCTCCAACCAGGGTCTCGTGCGAGAGCATAAAACCTTAATTTTGAAGGTTTTTCGGTGGTGTTGCCACCTGAACCTGAAGAGAAGGCTGAGGAGCGAGCGAAAAACCAAGTCTGTTGTTGTCTGCGGCGGTTGGCTTTGCGACAGCAGTCTCTGAGTTTTGAAGGGGGTCTTAACAAGGACTGACAAAGACTTAGCCCTTTGAGTGCTATCCTTTGTCTTGGTGAGCTCTACATCTGTTGAGGAATGAAAGAGCTCCTTACCATCGAACGGAAGGTCCAACACCTTGTCCTGTACCTCTTTCGAGAATTTAGTGGCATGCAGCAACGCCTGCCGTGAGGTTTCAACCCCCAGCATAAGGCCCCGAGCCAAGGTGTCCCCGTGATGAGCCGCAGCCTCCAGGAGATCCTGGGCCAGGACCCTGGCATCCGACAATCCCCCCTTTAAGTCTTCCAGCTTCTCGACCGGGATGAACTCCTCAAACTCTGACAGATCTTTCCACATCCGCATATTAGCCCCCGCTAACACTAGTTCGGCATTGGCCTGCCTGAGCTGCAAGCCCGAGTTGGCGAAAATCTTCCTCCCAAGGGAGTCAAGGAGCTTATCCTCGTTTCCCAGTACCTGAGTAGCCGTCGTGGAAGAGGATGCTGCAGGCCTGGACTGCAAAGTGGCCGCAGCCACTGCTGTGGAGGAGGGGGCAGACAAGACAACAGGGCCACCTCTTCCAAAGAATGCAGCCTATATCGCGCGTCAATTTTCTTATTGACTAACAGTCCAGAGTGTGGCTTCTCCCAGACACTACGGACCTCGGCCAGAACGTCGTTCTGCAAGAACAGGCCACTACGCTCCAAGGGAGAAAGGGTGAACGCCCCAGAAAGCACACCCTCCTGCGGAGGAGGTGCCTCGGGCACCGGAACATCCAAGAAAGCCATCATGTCGAATACTCGGACATGGAAAGCTCTGATAGAGCGAGGCAGGTCCTTGTTGTCCTGATTGCCTTGCGCGTCATCCGACAGGACAGGATCTTGCTGAGCCGCGTCGGGCGCTGCCTTGTCAACGGGGGACAATGGTGGCAAAGGCGGAAGAGTCAGGGGAAGGCACCGTGGGCAAGGGAGGCGTCGGCGGAACCACCGGAGGAACAGGTGGAGCCGTAGGCGCGGGCGGTCAGATATCACTAAAAAGCCCTTTGAAATATTCCCTCATGGGGTCGGTACGCTTGAGCGTGTGAAATTTACCGAAAAAGGCTTCCTCAGGGGACTGCTTTGGAACCCGAGGCGGCCTCTCATGAGGAGGATAATTCCAAGGACGTAATGGGGAAGGGTTCCAAACCGGCCCCTACACCGATGAATCCACATAAATCAACGGTGCCGACCCCACAGGTAACGAAACTGAGTGCAGTAGGGGCATCCGGGTGTTCCAATCATAAATTGGCCGATAAGGATGCACACAAGGGACTCCCACGGAACCAAGACCTACACCTGAGGCCGATGGTGTAGTTGTAGGAGCAGCACCCAAAATGGCTGCCGAGGTTGTGGCGGGAACGGGCGCCATTTTGTCATCACCTGAGGGGAACTGCGGCACATAAGGAAGTGAGGCACGGGTTCCCGTCGATGGATCAGGGGTCTTAACTTTAGCCTTAACATAAGGGACCTCGGCAGAGCCGGTAGTGTGAGGCCTGGAATGTTTCTGTGACATACCAACCGCCAAATTAGCCTTCGAAGGAAGGACCTCGCACTGCCGGTAAAAGAAGAATGTTGCTTCTTTGCCCCCTCAACAGGTCTGGCGTCGCCACAAGAGCGGGAACGGTAAGAAACAGTTTTCACCGACAAGGCCTTGCTAGGCCTCTCAGAACTGTTGGTAGCTTTAGCCTCTGTACAAGGTACCTCGGACCCAGGTCTGGCAACAGCCTTATCTGCGCGGGCCTCGAACATCCGTTCGGTGACAGCAAGCCCACCCAAGGCCTCGGGGCGCACCCCGGTCTTATTTTTGAGGGAAGCAGACAGAGAGGCCTCAGAGTAAGCTCCGGTACACCACGACTCAGTAGAACTGGGTCCACAAACAGCTCCCACAGGAGGGGCCTCGGAGCGTGCTCCGGTATCCACAGGCCCCTTACGGAGACCCTCGGAGAAAACTCTGGTACAATTATTAGGCCCAACGGGCACCTCAGGGCAATCCCCGATGACAGAGCGATCAACGCCCATCCCGGTCCGGGAGGAACCCGCAAAAGGTATCCCCCGGCCGGGGTGCTCTGAAAAGTAAAGAACTTACCGGGCGTTTCTTCTTTTCGTCGATGAACGCCTGAAAATGCAAAGGAGGAGTTCGCCGGAACACCTCCTCCCACCGTTCCAACCGATGTTGAAGTGCCCGGACCGAGAGCGAGTCGCAGTAAAAACAGGCGTCCCAACGGTGATCTGGGCCCAAACACTCTAGGCAAAGAGGATGGTGATCCGCCCTCGCGAAGCGACAGTGACACAAAGGGCAATCTGGAAAGTCTAGTTTGGACGACATAGACATACTAGTAAATGATTGCTAGCGAGGGCCAGAGAAGAAAAAAAAAAGGGGAGAATATCTTCCGAGGATGCAAGTGCGTCCAGTCCCGAACGAGCAGAGAAAAGGACTGATGGGCGATGCGCAGGGCGGAGCCAAGGTGGACGGGGTTGCGGCCGCGTGCCAGGCCCCGCGCAAGAAAGAGAGGAAGGACAACATTTTGAAAACAAATTTTGGATGCTTTTTACAAAGTACTCCGTTCCCGTCCCACAGGACGGAGAGATGTCCCATAAGTATGGAGGAAAGGGGACGGGACATAGGAGTATTAGCCTTTACATAAGGAACCTCGGCCGAGCCGGTACTATGTGGCCTGGAATGTTTCTGCGACATACCAGTGGCCAAACTAGCCTCCACAAGAAGGACCTCGGCACTGCCGGGAAAGGAGGAACTTTCACCCCTTGCCCCCTCAACAGTTCTGGAGTCGCCACAAGAGCGGGACCGGTGAGGAACAACTTTCACCGATAAGGCGTGGGCAGGCCTCTCAGAAATGTTGGTCGCTTTAGCCTCTGCACGAGGGACCTCGGTCCGGTAACAGCCTTACTAGAGCAGGCCTCGAACATCTGTTCGGTAACACCAAGCCCAGCCGATGCCTTGGGGCGCACCCCGGTACTTTTGAGGGAAGCCGGTAACAAGGCCTCAGAGAGAGCTCCGGTACCCCATGACTCAGTAGAACAGGGTCTACAGGCAGCCCCCAGAGGAGGGGCCTGGGAGCGTGCTCCGGTATCCACAGGCCCCTTACGGAGACCCTCGGAGAATACTCTGGTACAATTATTAGGCCCCAAAGGCACCTCTGGGCAATCCCCAGTGACAGAGCAATCAACGCTCCTTCCGGCTCGGGAAGAACCCGGAAAGGTATCTCCCAGCTGGGGTGCTCTGAAAAGTAAAGAACTTACCGGGCGTTTTCTTCTTTTCATCGATAAACGCTTGAAAATGCAAAGGAGGAGTGCGTCGAAACACCTCCTCCCACCGCTCCAACCGACGTTGAAGTGCCCGGACCAAAAGGGAGTCGCAATAAAAACAGGAGTCCAACAGTGATCCGGACCCAAGCACTCTAGACAAAGGATGGGGATCCGCCCTCGCGAAGCATCGGTGACACGATGAACAATCTGGAAAGTCTAGTTTGAATGACAGACAGACTAGTAAACGATCGCTTGCAAGAGCCCGAGAGGAGGAAAAAAGGGAAGAAGATATTCCGAGGATGCAAGCGCGAGAAGAGGACTGATGGGCGATGCGCAGCCGAGATGGGCGGGGTTAGGGCCGCGTGCCAGGCCCCGCGTAGAAAGTGAGGAAGGATTAAAAATGTTTTGAAATTTTTGGATGCTTTACAAAGCGCTCCGGTCCCGTCCCACAGGACAGAGCGATGTCCCATAAGTATGGAGGAAAGGGGACTGGACGTAGGAGTAAATCTCTTCGTAATCCCAGGCATTCTCTTCAGAAATTACCCTGGCCACTGCATGCAGTCCATCTTTCCTGAGAGTTCTTTCGATGTGGTCTCGATTGAGTTCTTGCAATCAATTTCCCCTCACAAGGGTGGGGCATGCTTGTAACGCTCACCTGATTCCCGTAGAGGCGCCGGTCTTGACTGGGCGTATACCGTATCTTCAAAGGTGATGTGTAACACACGGCTGGCTCTTTGGGCTGGACCTCTGTGCACTGTATGTCTGACTCAAAGGGTAAGATGTCTGCAGATAGAAAATATGGGATTAATGAACTGGGTTATTGAATGTCTCTCTCTTCTTCCCTTTCTCTTCTCCTGTAGAACCCCAAAGGTTAACGCTCTCACCTTAGGTAAGTGAACGCCGTGCTCTCCATCTGCCTCGGGGCAGGGTGCTGTAACCAGTTTCTTCACTGGATAAGGGGAGCAGGCCTCTTGACTTCAGAGGACTTCTGTCCGTCGTTTACTGCACGAACGGTAAATTTCGAGTAATTCTAATGTCTTTAAAGTCTTTAGTAATGATGTCTCTTGTTTTGCAGGGTTCCGGCGATGGCGGATGACGGGCTGAAGTGAGTTGAAGATGGAGCCCGTGTGATGAATAGAAGCGCCTGGAAGCACGTAAGTAAGCGCTTGTTGCCTGCTTCACGATGCGCTCTGTCTTTTTATTTTGCAGGTACAAGTTCGGAGCGGCTGCAGGGTGCCGGAATACCCACTGGGTTAGATGTGGAAAGGAGTAATGGCACGTGAGTATTAAAGTTCCCCAATGTCTTTAAATGCACCTTGTTTTGTCTTTCAGATGTGGGATGCAGCGCCGAAGGCCTCCGGAGCGTGCGAAGAGTTGGTAAGCTTTTGTCTTTCAGATGCCGGAATGCAGTGCGAAGACCTCCGGAGCGCACGAAGAGTAGGTAAGCCTTTGTCTTTCAGATGCCGGAATGCAGCGCGAGGCGTTGGTGACAGCCGATGGACCAGGTAAGTGAAGCGCTGTCACTGAAGACCGTAATGCTAACCTGTTCTTTCTTGTCTTTATAGGTGTTGCTGAAGACTGGATTCAGGATGGTAAGCCTTTTTCCTTAGGCCCAGGATCAGATGCAGAAGACACGATGAGCGTTCTGCTGCAGAGGATGCAGAATAACGCAAAGCAAGATTCATCCATCGGGTGTGGTTTAAATAGCCTCCTGTAGTGCTTAGGTATCTCCTTCCACAGCCACGCCTAGGTAAGAAAAGAGTTCCTGCTTTCCAGAAGAGTTCCAGTGTTCTGAACCTAGGGAGTGGCTCCTGCCCCACCCAACAGGAAAAGTAGTTCCAAACAGAAGAGGATCAGAGGCTCAACTGGCAGGCAAGTAAGCAGCATGGTCTGCTGCAGGTAAGTCCACCCAAGCATTATGAGCCCGGCGCTTCCAGCGCTGGGACTGGGCATATTTATGAGCCTGGTGCCACTGGCGCCAGGACTGGGTCCAAAAGGTCCCAATTGGGACTGGTTGGCACTCGGAACCTGGGTTATGGATCTGCTTCCAAGGGAGTTGGGAAAACCCTGACCTTTTGGAAGCAGAGATCATGACAATGCTTAGCCCTCATTACAGTTTCTACAGTGCCAGTTTTTGATAGAGCAGAAGAGTTTTCCAGGATGACATCAATGACCATTGTCAAAACTTATTTAGACTCCCTCTGCTCATTGGCGATGGTGGAACACAGAGCTAGTATGGCTTCAATGCTGGAGGCTATTGCATTTAACGTAGAGACGATGTGCAAGGATTCACTGTCATAAATCTGTGAAGTCAGAGGAAGAGTTCAGTCTGGACAGATCAGGAGAGGCTGAAATGTTAGAGCCAATAAGATTTGTGGCCGTCCGTTACAGAAGCCACCCTCTTCAGCTTTCTCAGAGAGTCCTGCTGTAATCCAATACACGTTTTCAAGAGAGAATGATTATTGTGGGCAAGGAGGTCACTACGGTAGGATGTTGGGGAGAAGAGGTGCTGGCTAGAATAGATGGGCCTGATGCAGATGGTAATATGTCGAGAAAGGCTGCAATGGTTGATTGATTACCAACCGCCATTTCAAGCCGATTCTTTGACGCTTTGGTAGAGTCATCCTGGCTTCTAGATCCTTTAGGAACACAGGTGGAGCCACTACACAGACCATAGTTACGTGTTACTGAACGTTTCATAGTAAAATTGTTCTCAGATCCACCAGAAATCAACTTAGGACAGTGTGAAAAAAGCTTGGTCCACGCGGTCCAAATGGCTACCTTTGCAGGTAAATAAAAGGTCTCACTAAGCTCCCGAGTTCGATGTGGCCTACTGGATACAACTGCTCAGTTTTGTTTCCAAAAGAAAGCCAACCTACAAAAAAATAGGGCAGTGATTTTGCTTACCAGTGTTTCAGCAGCTCCACCGTGGATCACAGCAGACCACTCCAACACCATGCCAGCGCCACATATCTTAGTTGCTTACACAAAAGTAAGCCAGCATAAGGAAGAGAGAACTACCAGGCCTTTCTCGTCCTTCTCTTCTCCCGAGGCTGCTGACACTGCTCGCCTGCTCCAATACAAAGACACTCTGCAAGCACTCTGTAAGTGGCTGTTTCCAGAAGGTGATTCTATGGTTCCCTCACTACCTTCGCTCTCCCACTCGGTTCAAAGGGAATGAAACCCACACCGTCACCGCACTTTGTTAGTGTAATGTGGAACGGGGGGGGGGATACTAGAGTAAGGGGAGCGTCATGGGACAGAAGGTGAGTAAATATCCAAATGCACCACGGTCCAAACAGTGCAGTGCGGTCCTGTCCGGGCCGCCTACCTTTTCTTTTTTCAGTTTGCCCTCACACTCCAACTGCTGCTTCGTTGGCACAGAATCACAAACAGTGGAACTACAAACAGGAACACTGTTCACCGCTCACAGTGTAACAGCCTCCACTCTACTCACAGCATTGGGAAAGACTAGAGGAATGGACCTCTCAACGTGCGCTCAATAGATTGTCAACCCGCACCGCACTGAATATCGTACCTCGCTTGCCAGCGGCCGCTTGTCAGGCTGAGAGGTCCTGTATCCGCGGAAGCTGCTGAACCCCCGACAATCCCCCTGAGATGTATTTCCCAGAACTAGTTTTCAATACAGCTCTGTAAACTACACCCCAAAGGGAAAGGGGGAATGGGACAACAAAACAACACCAGGCAGACTGCGTCAAGGCTAATCAGTGCTGAACCTGCAGAGGATAGAGAATAACATATACACTTCCTTAATTCACTTACTTAACCTTATGAATGGGAAGTCATTAATCCTTAACTAATAATTGAGAATCCTACCTGGTTCTTCTCTTGGAATTTCTTAGAGAAGCGGATAAGAAGCTGAAAATCTCTCTTACTTGCGATACTTGAAATTCCCAGCAACTTCTTACATTAGGCAAAACTGGAAGTCTTAGTTCTTTGTTTGTCTTTTTTCCAACATGCACTGGTAGTTCAATTAGATTGTCTTTAAAATGTTCTTTCTTGTCATTTCAAAACTTTTCAAACTATTTATAATTATCTTGAGTCTTTGAATCCTTGAAGAAAGAGGAAACACATGCTAACTGCACACGCAGGTTATTTCCATTAAAATTATCGATGAACTTCACGTAGAAATCTTCCTGGTTGAAGAACACGCGCAAACGGATGAAGACGCGCGATCAAAATAATCCACACGCGCAAAAAATCCACACGCGCAATAATTCCCACGCGCAATAGTCCACACGCGCAATAATGTTCTCCTGCGAGACACGCGAAATAAGAACACCCGCGCTATTGAGTTCAAACGCAACGAAGTGATTCTCACGCGCACAATCACTCGCGATGGAAAAAACACACGCGCACTCTCATGGCACGCGACGAACAGATTCTCGCGCTTTGTACCCCCGCGCTAAAAATCACACGCGCTTTGTATTTCACACGCGCTTTGTACACCCGCGCTAAAAATCACACGCGCTTTGTATTTCACACGCGCTTTGTATTTCACACGCGCTTTGTACACTCGCGCTAAAAATCACACGCGCTTTGTATTTCACACGCGCTTAGAATTTCACACGCGCTTTGTAGTTCTCACGCAGCGTATAGCTTTTCGCGCAAGGATCACCCGCGCAATAAAACACACGCGCGTTTAAAATGGCACGAGACCAACCTCTACTCGCGCTCGGAATACACACGCTAGAAAGCACGCGCTCACTTGAATACGCACGCGACAGTCAAAATCTCGCGCTAAGGAACACCGCACTGGAAACACAAGCGCACTCCGATAGTTCAATAGTTTTAGTAGAAACACTACTTTTAACGAATTTTCAAGGAGACTGTTATTGAGATGAACAGATTTACAGTAGAAATAAAGTCACTTATCTCCTGAGCGAATTCACAAAGATTTCCTGCTTTTCCTATCTTCAAAACGAATTCCTGCCAGCTGAAGACTTCTCCTGAACCCCCAAGAAAGTAGCCGCTCAACTGCTGAGATCTGAAGGATAAAATCCACCAGGCCTAATACTAAAGCAGGAGCAGCCACTGAACACGTCCTCTCAGATGGGGTTTTGATGATGAAAGGCACAGAGTGACAGTTTAGAATGTTCATTGTTGTTCAGCATTGTCTTCCAGCCAATCAGAGCTGTCACTGTGAGGCTCCATCTTGCCTTGGGTCAGAACCAGGATTCTGAATCAACAAGTTAAGGCCTAACCAACTATAATGGAAAACTTCCCACCCACACAAAGCTAATCTGAAAAGGATAATAATAAAAAGGAAACTTGAATAAGAGAAGGAAACCTGACACCGCTTCCGACAATCATTTGTGTACCAATTGCCCCCATGGCTAAATCTGACCAGGTCACCAAACTCGTAGCCCTCAACAAGTAATGTACCCTTGCTCAGGATAGATCAGTCACGATCTACACCAACTCCCGGTATTCTCACGGTATCATGCACAATTTCAGAGTCCTCTGGAGCAGTTTGGGTACCTGGTATCCACTGCCATCCCGATTATGAAGGTCTCAGCCCGATTGCATGCCTTGCTGCTCCCTGCTGCCTTAGACATCGTTAAATGCAAGGGACATGATCCCTCTCGGGCCTTCACTGCCCACGGAATTCCCTTTGCACCTCATTCAGTGGCCTTAAATAGGCCGCTGACTCCTAATGAAATTCTTGTTTGTGTTGCAGTCCAGCAGTCACTGATTGGCTCCAACTCCCAGGCCATTCTCCAAGACCAAGTCCCCGAAACTGTCAGCAGCAATGTAAGTGGGGGGTTGACTCCCTTTGGCGTTCCCGCCTGGTGGTAACCGAGGAACTTCTTTATACAATCTGACCCAGGAGGCTCATGGAATTGCTCACCCAGGTAAAAATGTGATGATTGGTACTGTAAATCAAGTCTGGATCGCTCCTGGTCTTGCCACCATAGCACAAGACTACTGTGAAAGGTAAATGTTTGTTTATTTGTACAGAGCTTATGCACAAGTGAAGTGCTTCAAAGCGCTTCAAGGCGGGAAGAGAACAAGGGAATACAGTAGTCATTCTTAGGCCTTGAAGTTTCCGAATGATCCAACAAAAAAGTAACTAGCACTAGGCCTGATGGCATTTCTCCTATTGCAAGTACAAGAAAGTGTAACATGCGCAACCAGATAAGCGAGGTGAGACAAAGGGGAGGACAAGACAGAACTCACTAGACCTGGTAAATTCAGGTCATGCAAGGGTACAGACAGAGGGGCAAGGCAAGGGGCAGGGGGAACAAATGCACCCAGTCCAGCAGGGCCCAGGGTTAAGTGCAGAGGAGACACCCCTCTCATGGAGCGTATGCTGAAAGTGCAATAGTGTTGTGCATACTGCAGAGGCCCGGAGGCAAGTGCAAAGACTGGTGGGGGAGCATCAGACCTGTGAGGCTCTGGAGGCGAGCCATGCGACCAGTCAGCAAAGCTTATCAGAGTTAGAGATGTAGGAATGAAGCTGGAGAGAAAGAAGAGGTTAGCAAGGGAGAGGGAGGCAGAAAGAGGAAGAGAAGAGGAAGGCTTGAGTTTCCAGAACTTAAAGCGCTCCAGCTCAAGGCAGAGAGAGGCAGCAAGGCTGTTCCAGAGGGAGGCAGCTGCAGAGGATAAAGATCTACCCCCAAATCTCTGCTTGGAAAAATGGCTTACACACAAAGAATTGGAGGAGGCTAAGCATAGGACAATTGAAGGAGTATTTAGGAAGAGAGTCACAGAAAGTGCGAGCCCTGGCCTGGCCCCAGAAAGCCTTGTGGACTACGCAGAGGGTCTTGAACTTGACCCAGCAGCCACAGCGAGCCAGTGGAGGGATTTCAGTGCCAGAGTGATGCGGTCCCTGGGCTTGAGGCCAAGGATAAGTCTTGCAGTTCTGTTCTGGGTGAGTGGTCGCGGACAGAGAGTAGAAGTAGAGAAAGAGGCTGTTGCAGTAGTCTAGCATAGATGGAGAGAACAAGGGCTCTGGAGATGGTGAGCCTTTGGTGGAAGGTGAGAAAAGGTAGAATACCTCTGAAGAGTTGTAGCTGGTAGTGGGATTTTTTAGAGATGTCCGAGATGTGAGAAGATAAGGAGAGAGTGGAGTCGAAGATGACCTGCAGATTTTTTGCCTCACTAGCAGGTGA
The DNA here is from genome assembly GCF_040938575.1 of Ambystoma mexicanum. Taxonomy (NCBI): domain Eukaryota; kingdom Metazoa; phylum Chordata; class Amphibia; order Caudata; family Ambystomatidae; genus Ambystoma; species Ambystoma mexicanum. The sequence continues at coordinate 183,327,784 of NC_090929.1, forward strand.
GGGCGCAGGACCAAAGGAGGCCGGCCAGTGGGAAACTGGGAAAGCGGGGGCAGAGGTCCCAATGAGGACGATCTCCGTCTTACTGGCATTGTGGCAGAGATCATTATCATGACACCAAGACTAAATTGCGGACAGACCGTCAGGAATGAGCGAGGAGGAAGAAGAGGCAGAGGGTAGCCTGAAGGAGAGCTGCGTGTCATCCACATAACATTGGAAGTTAGAGGTGAAGGAAGAGATCCTGTGGGCTTGAGGGGTCATGTAGACATTGAAGAGCCACGGGATAGGTTAGATCCCTGGGGCACGCCATATGTGGAGAGTGTGATAGTGGGAAAGAAAGGGCACAAGTTCCATCTGGGAGGGACGGTCAGAGAGAAAGGAGGCAAGCCATGTCAGGGCCAGATCTGTGATGCCAGGATATCACAGAGATGGGAAATCAGGATGTTGTGGTTTACCGTGTCGAAGGCAGAAGAGAGAGCGAGAAGAATGGGGACAGAAGGAGAGTTAAGAGTCAACATTTGAGAGCAGGTTTCCACGGGTGTTCAGAAGAGCAATTTCCGTGCCACTGGATGCTCTAAAGCCAAACTGATGGTAATGGAGACAACCAACAGATTCGGTGTGTGGGGTACGCGCAGAGATAGCTAGTTTCTCCAGGAGTTTGCCCAGGAAGAGAGTGATCGAGATCGCGTGATAGTTTGCCGGGATAAAAGGGTCAGCAGAGGATGCACAAGAGTGCTTGAGAGAAGTTGGGGAAACTCCAGTGGCGAAAGAGAGGTGCAGTGTTTGGCCAGGGCTGAAGCAAGAGAATCAATGTTGTCCTTGCTGGTTTTAGTAAGGAAAGGGTCAACCTGTTTGGAGGAGGCTTTCGTGACCTGGACTTTTTTTGAGATGTGGGAACAGGCGAGGTTGAGAGAGGACAGGATGTCCTGGGTTTTGGCGGTGAAATGGGCAGCCAGGGCCGAGCAAAGGGCCTGGGTAGGTGCAGAGGAGGATGAGGCTGCAATAGGAGTGGCCAGTTCCTTGCAAACTTTGAAGAGTTCTGTCATGTTAGATGCTGCTGAGATGCAGGCTTGATAATAGACTCTTTACTGAGAGATGCAGAGTCTATATTTCCTGTGAAGTGTGTGGCAGGCTAGTTTGTCAGATGGTGCACCTGAAGATCCCCATTTCCGTTCCTCTGCTCTGCACTTTCGTTTAAGGGCAGCCAGCTCAGAGTCATACCAAGAGTTGCACTTTTTGGAAGGCTTCAGACGGACCCTCGTGACAGCGACAAGAATGTCAAGAGTGTTGGAGGTGAAGAGGTGGACGTTTGAAAGGGCTGTGTCAGGTGGCAGTCAGCCGCAGGAGTAGAAGGAGGAGAGTAGATGGAGGCAAAGGCAGCCACGGTCAGTCTTTTCATGGGTTGGATGACCTTGAAGGCAGGAGGTAGTGAAGGGTGTGCCGGTGCTAGAGGAGAAGAGAGCTTCATGTGGGAAGAGAGAAGAGAATCATCAGTCCAGGAGAGTGAGGTAGTGAGAGGGACAGAGAGAGGGATATCTGTTGAGATAAAAGCATCTAGGGTGTGGCCAGCAGTGTGCATCGGGCCAGAAGGTAGAATGGCGAGAGAAAGAGTTGCATAGGTTGCGCAAAGGACCCGAGGAGTCAAGAGAATCAAGATGGATGTTAAAATCCCCCAGACAGAGGAGTTGGGAGGAGGAAAGGAGAGAAGAGGCCAGGTCAGCCCGTTCAGAGAGGAAGTGAGTGGGCTGGCCCAGCGGCCGACAGAAGGTGGCCAGAGTAAGAGGAGACGGGGGCTGGGGGGATAGAGAGAGTCTGCAGACCAGACATTCAAAAGAAGAGTAGACCTGAGTGGGTATGATGGAACTAGGGATCCACTCAGGAAAGATCAGGGCTACTCCCCCCTCCTGGCCTGTTAGACCTGGGCACAGAGAGGATCTTGCAGCCTTCAGGGAGAAGTGTGTCAAAACTTGTGACTGGCCTGTCCTTGAACCATGTCTCAGAAAGGGCTAGGACATCGATATCCAGGAGTTCAAGGACGTGGCAGAGTAGTGCTTGACAGCATAACGAGAGTTAAGCATGGCAACGTGGAGCAAATTGCTGTTTTTGAAAGACTTACGAGGGGGTGGGGGGGTACAAGGGATAGTGGTCACTGCAGTGAGCAGCAAGAGTGCCTGAGAGAGAGTTACAAAGAGGCAGAGGAGCCGAGGCTGACAAGGATGTAGGTGAGGAGAATGTATGCAAGGGAGCCAGGACAGTTTAAGATGAAAAGGGATCAAGTGTAGGAGGTGCCAAAGGGGGCAAGGAAGCCCCAGATGCAGCGCCAGTGGGTGGCAAGGGCACCAGAGAGGTGGAGGCTGACAAGGTTGTCCGAGCAGTGGGAGTAGGCAAGTGAGCGTGTACAGTTGTGATAAGGGAACAGTTGTGAGAGAGGCAGTGATATTAGCAGGAGACCAGGCAGAAAAGGTGGGCATAGCTGGAAAGGGAGTCCGGGCGTCCGTACAAACAAGCAGCAAGGGAGCCCATTAGGAGGAAAGTGGAAAGTTGATCAGGCGAGTAAGAAGCCTGTCAAAAAGTAAGAGGTTGGGTTGAGGCCCTTCTACCAGGATGGTAACATTTCGATAGACATTTATGATGAACCTGGAAGTGAAGAATAAGGCAAGAAGGACCTCAGAGCGGGTGCCACAATTAATGTGTGAGGAAGAGTAAGGAGAGAGCAGAGAGACCAATACAAAGAGTCCCTAGGTCAAGAGAAGGCACGACTAAGAGGATGTCGGTGAGAGTCTCTCTCTGGCGGAAGCACTAATGTAGGTGTCAGCGATAGGCAGGCCTGGGTTGGAGCCTAATGTGTCCTTCTTGAGTTTCTTCCTGCCAGACTTAGTGAGAGGAGAAGGATAGGAAATAGAGAAGCAGTTAGAGAAGATAGGAGAGAGAAAGCGCCATAGAGGGGGGCACAGAATGTGGTATACTTAAAACAAGCAGAGCAGCTGAGGTGCGTTGGAAGAAGTAGGCAAGGAGGGAGCAGGCGCACAAGGAGACACAGTAGGACTGGGAAGAAACAGTGGGAACTGAAGAGGGTGGGGGAACAGAAGAGACCAGAACCGTGGGCAAGGGAGTAACCAGTCGGCGCAGTACAAGGAAAATTCCGGATGAGCACACACAACTAAATCTGAATTTTTTTTTTGTTAAAGGGAGGCACAACAGTCAAATGCAGGAGGTTCACAGATGGAATAAAACACACCTAAATCAGATTTCTTTTAGAAAGAGGGACAACAAAGTGAAATGCAGGAGGTTCACAGATGGAATAAAACACACCTAAATCGAATTTTTAAAAAGGGAGGCACAACACAGACAAATGAAGGAGGTGGTGTAGTGAAAGAAGATACCACAGCTAACAAATAATTACAAATGAGGCACACATAATGCAATAAGTAGAATGGTCAGAGGAGAAAGGCAATATAGCGCAACAGTTAGAGGACAAGGTAAAGGGGAGGTAGACAATGGAAGTCCAGCCATCACTCACGTGAGTGGTAAACTGAGTGCGATGTGTTGTATATCCTGTTTGTGTCGGACAGCATTATGGCTTGATGAGGGGCAAGGACCATCCAGAGTCCTACCATGCCCAGACATGAACAGACAGGGCCTTACATGTTGGTGCCATCTCCCGCCTCCGGGTGCCCGTGATTAGGAGACGTGGATCAAATTGAACATTAATCGACACATCGTTAATCATCAAGCACACATGCCAACTTAAGTCGCATAAATAATATGTAAAACCATGCTTACATTATTTGCTGATTTTCCATTGTCTCCAAGTAAAGATGAGCAACCATCTCGAATGACAGATCTCAGTAATAGAAACTGAACTTTCTTATGTTTGGTTTAATTATAGTGAATCTTATCAATTCTTTCTGGATATTGAATACATTTTGTCCTTCAAATTGTTAGTACTAGTGATTCAAAGACAAATAACAAAGACCCTTTATTGCAAGTTCTCGGCCTGCCAAAGGAAGGTTTCATTTTTTTCTACTTTGTTATAAACTGTACAGTGAAACTCATGAGATAATTTGACTATTCCACATAACAAAATATTTAACGGTCTGAAGCTGCATGTCCACCACGCTTCTGGCTACTTCAAAACAGGAGAGGTGCGGAACACTGACACCACACATTGTTGTGTGCATATGCTCACAACCAGTCATGTGCCCTGGGCATGGAAGTATTGTTTGTTATAGATCCCCAGGAGGGAGGCCATCCTGCGGGGGTAGGGTGCAGATCTGTCTGCCTATACGGTTCAGATTGGGCTAGGTGGTCATTACATTAGTGTCGAAAGAGTTTTTAACAAACACGTGCCAGTATTTCTTCAATCTAAACTCAAGCAACCCCATCACAATAAAACCCAACAGTATCGACCCTGTACACAACAAAGCCATCTCCTCACTTTTCAAAAAATAGAATTCGGATACACACAATGAAAGCAGGCTTTTGAACCTCAAACCCAATACGACGACATCTGAAATTCTGTCCATCGGTTCAATAATTTCACTCATGGGACTCTGACACCTATTGCAACATAAATATATGTAGCTACTTTGCAACACCTGATAAGTATGTATTGCTGTTAGCCAACTAGCTATTCTCTACCCACTTTCAGTGTGGATCAAAAACGCACAAACTCATTTCACAAATCATCAGAGACATAGAGATGGTTACACCACGAAATACAGATGCATGGACATTGATCGATGAAAAGTGGTGGGTTAATATATAGAGATGGCATGGGCAGACCGGGAAGGGGCAAAGGGGCGACTGCTGACCAGGCTTGCTGGACTGTTGTTGCCAGAGGTGCAAAGTGCAAAAAACAAACAAAAATCCTTTAAATTGTGGCCTGCCTAGAATGAGCTGAGTTTGGAAAGGCTTTCTGTGGCTTGTGTGTAGATCTAGTCAAGCAATCATCTTGATTTCAGCAATGTTGCAGGCGCACCGGGGTGCCCTCCACATGAGATGGAAAGGAGCATAGGTCACGGGTGCATATTCACACTGCATATCACCAAAGTATGCATTTAAGCTGCATATGTCACCCGATGTTAGCTAACACTGTGGCCCATAAACCTTTGGTCTATTGCAATCTGCAGCCACTGACCACGAATCCTATTTGCCAAGGAAGTTAGACTACATATCTCATAAGAGTTTTTCCTTGCTTTGATTCTGTATGACGGCTTCTGTATGATGGCTTCTCCTCGGTCCTGATGAGATTCAGGAGCACTTATGAGTTAATTACCCAAAAAAAAAATGGTCCCCTGTATAATAACCATGAATATTACAAGTGTGGTAGTTTGTGGTACTCGCTTTTGGGTACAGTTGAATAACATGCCTGGAAGGATGTAACAGTCAGGCATTACTTATTAATAGAATAATACCATTACTGGTCGTATTTTATGCACTGAATAGTCAAAAATGTAGCTTTTAAGCATTTCTTGAGAGCAGCTGTGAGAATGTGGCATCTGAGATGCCACCTTGTTTCCCCCCTTCACATGGCCCTTTCTTAAAACTTAAGTGTTTTGAAGGAAAGCGCCTCCGATTCCTTGCAAACAGAAATACAAATGATAAGTCATACTTACTACCTCTCCATCACCATATTCCAGGATTAGATCCCTCGCAGTTCCCTCTGCTTCCATGAATTAAAATATGAAAGTGCAACATGTAAGCACAATAAATGTCAAGTTCACTCCGTGTCCTTCGCTGTGTTGTTAAGTGGCAGACCCCATAGATACGATTACCATCAAGTACCCAGCCACAAGTTCTTTTTGTGTCTTGCAGTGGATGAATGGCAAATAAATGTATCATGTACGCGTGAACCAGGGCAATCAAAGGGGGTGAGTTACAAGCAATTAGTCAATGATCAATATGGACAAAGGAAAGGGGCTACGTTTCAGGGAAGGGAATTGATTAAAGAGTAAAGAAATGGCCGCAAAAGGGTAACAGAGGTATGAAACTTAATTGTAAGGAAGCAGAGGATGAAGGGGCATCAAGGATGTGGTGCAATGGAAGAATGCTATAGGGTGATGTTTATGGAAAATAGGGTAAATGAGACACAGGTATAAATCATGGGTCATTAGATTGAGTGAACGTTACAAAAGAGCTGTGCCCATCTCGCAAGCCAATGCAACTCCTTGTGGAACTAGCTTCACTGCTTACTTGTTCCAACAAGGTGATGCATACTTGCATTAAGAACACATGTTTCAATTAAGGCTCTTCTTGATGACTGGTCTTATGCGACAAAGTAGTAATGGTCTTCAAACTTTACAATTAAATACATCTTTGTTACATGCTAAAATCCATACATTGGCTGCCTATTTGCTCGGTGTTGTGCACAGTCAAACCATAATCCAATGTTCAAGTCCCCCAAAAAAAAAGTGGGTGGACTCATTAATATATCAATGAAATGTTGTTTCACCAGGAATTAGCATATGAGGGTGCCCTCTGAAAAAAATGGTGGGACTCCTGAAAACAGTGGGGCTATTCCGTCCACACTCGTGTCCCCTCGACTTCAGCCATGTCATAATGCTTGATTACTATCAATCACACAACTAATAGTTCTTTTCCTGTCAATTCATGTTCTGTGGGCAAGATAAATGGTAACAAATGTAATATTACTTCTGGAATCTGTTTTACTGTAAAGATTCAATTTTGTCAATGCATTACTTTCTATCAATGTTATATTTCTCGTAATGAACATTTACCATGAATGTTTACACGTTTTAAAAAAGTTAAAACGTGTATATAAACATTTAATCATGAAAGACTTTCCATGATTTTTCAATAAAGGAACATTTAAAATAATCAAATTGTCATTTATTGTTGTAATATCAATCAATGATATTGAGGGGGAAAAAATAAAGAAAAGGATAAGTAAAACAGAACTATTAATGCATATATACTAAGATGACATCACAAATGATAATTAAAATAAATTCTTCAACAATAACATTTCAAGTGATATACGATTACATTTTTTGTGTGATGAATACAGTTGCCAAGCATTAGACAAACGATTGAAACTTGTTGTGGATAAAATTGTAAAGACCGCACCACATCATTTGAATCTTGAAGTCAACCTTTCAACAATTTAAAGTTTTGGAGGACAAACCACTTTTGAAATGTTCTGTGACATAGACTGGGCCCTAGGAACATAATCTGCTGCTGTTGTGTGCGTATTCATGGTCAGCACAGTCAATGTCAGATCTTTAACAAATTCAAAATCCATCTGTTGGAATAGTGGCTTTGCTATCCACTGTTTGCTTCTTGTTGTAAGTGCCATGTAGTAATGAAGCATCACTTAATTCCTGCAGTGTTGGCTAGTCCCCTCCCAATATTGTCGTTGTGTGCAAGTACAGCCACTCTTGTTCTGTCCACCATACCGTCTATGTCGAAATGCAACCTTTTAGGACTGTAGTTTAGGCACATATTATGGAACACCTCCAAATCACCAGTGTGCCAGTAATCTCTAAGTCCCTTCATGTCTCTTGAAAGCGTTTTGTCGCACACAATCTTCTCTAGTTCTATGTGTAGAGGGGAACCTGGCACCAACCACTTTTTCTTACGCTCCTGCTCCTTACTGAAAGGTCCATGTACACATTTGTGGACATTTTCATTTTCTTCCCGAGAGGGCATGTTTGAACAATGATGCAGCATTGAACGCCACTTTTCAAGAAGAATAACTACATATCCCTCAAGTTTTTGCGTTCCACCAAAGATTGTTGCTGATAGACTGTGACCATTTTTTTTTACCAGCAGCTGTTTTAGATATTGATTTTGCAACATGCCATGTATCAAATTGATGCTTTATGTGTGGGAACTGCTCATGCATAGCCTTTGCTATTTGAAAGTGCCTGTCACAGGCTATCCGGTCCATTTGCATTCCCCTGGATTGCAGAGGTTCAATGAATTTAATGAAACCATATTTCTCCATGGCAACAGATGATGTACATTCAGATACTTGCACGATGTCTGAGCTCACCACTTCCAGGACAGCGAAATCAAAAAAATTGTAAGTTCAGTATTTAGCAGAAAAACTGGGACTGTCGCACTGTCCATCACCAGCAAGACTGAGCCTTTTGCTTGTGAGAGCATTGCTCATTGATATCGGTTTGCAATTCCACGCCTGGCTAATACTGGGGAACAAGAAATGTCTCCATTTGTATTATGCGGTTTTTATCAAGGAACTAAGTCCCACAAATGTACAGAAACTTGACATTTTAATGAACATTGATCCTCTAAACAACAAATCTGATGAACAAAGTAAATTCATAGCAGGCACTTTTCCAAGTATAGGTTGAGCGGACCATGAAAAGCTACCTTTGACCTTCAGGTTGGCACCTTTGACTACACAAGTAAACTTCACCAATGGCTCCCCACAAATACTCCTATGTAACTTATGATCACATTTAATCATTTTGCTAAATCTCTAGCAGTCGAATACAAGGTATTTTGGCTCCCTTAATCGCCAATCATCCTACAGTACAGTGGTTTGTGATTGGACAAGTCCTCCACACTAGGAAGAGTGAAGTCCAGATCACAAACACATTTGTCAATCAATTCTGAAGATGCTTCAGTTATTTCAATCTGTGATATTTCCGGATTTTCAGCATGTATTGGTGTGAGTTGGTCTGCAAGTATTTCTGAAACATCTTCTGTGTGGTCTGTCTCTTCTGGGGGACGTTGTGTGCTGTAACAACGATCCATGGTTACTTTCCATAGGTCACTGGTGACATGGAGTTCACATTTCCGGCCACTGGACATCTGCATCTCGACTCCGAATCTTGAGACTAGCATGCTGAATTTAGTTGCTCCCAAGTAACATTGGTTTGGCAAGCAACATCATTGGTTTGTGGTGTGGTCTGAGTCTTTCTGTTCCTCTTCTTCCTAGGCCTCTAATCGATTAAAAATGAAATGCTTAATTTATAGCACACTTACAGAATATAGGAATTTAAACCTCAAAATGTAATATCAAATAAATAACTTCTAAACAACCCCTTTAAAAAAAATGAAAGCCTGTTTGTTATTTACTCTTGTTTTCATAGTGTGCTTTGATACAGTCAATCTTGATTTGCTGACTTCAACACCGAGCTGAAAAAGCATTTTGAAAATGTAGAAACCAAGCATTTGACTCCTCCCTTTCAGGATACAGAGGTACAAATCACAAATAGAACCTAATTTCCGTATGAAAAACCATTATCACGTAATAAAAATTACATAAAAAGAAAAATGGATAACTGATCATGTATATGTATACCTGGGGACCATGTGTCTCTTCAATCTGAACCACTTCAGTAGTACACTCCTTGTACATAAATTCAACAAAAATAGTTTAATAGTTAAACAATTTAATGTTAAGTTCTTTGCTCTCAAAAAATATATCTTGAGAATTTAGTTTTTATGATTCTCAACAGAGACTGCACTTTGCTGGAAGAAATATTTTATTGAAAACCTTTATAGAAACGTACATTTGTAATAAGATAAAGTCGAACATTTTTTACATTTTAAAAAAGTTATGTGAAATTGTACATGGTAGCTTCCAAGATGTCAAAGGGAACTAGTGCGAGATCATCCTGGAAAAATAAAGTGAATACATTGTTGCCGCCAAATGTATGTCACATTGTAATGTTTTTTTGTACCTACAAAGCTTCAGATAGGCAGCAAAGTATTCATAGTATGCAAAGTAATGATACGTAGATCATTCAGAGAGTAGATATTTTACAATCTAGGTTTTTGTGATGATTACTGTCATTGTTGCACGTTTGTGGGTGACTGGCAAAAGGTGGTTGACTGAATGCTTTGCAATTTGCCAAAATAATTATGAATTCTAAATAAATTATCACTTTACTTATACATTTGAAACAAAATATTATCAACAATTATTAATATCATTCAATAAGTATGCACGTCTCATACCTTACCCCCCTGACCGGTTGCAATACTATGTTGTCGACGTTACTGCATCCATCCTGTATCAAAATAATTGTTATAATAAAGATGTAAGAGAAATATAGCAAGAAAATGTAATGAAAAAGATAGTGGATATTGTGATACGATCCTACATGCCAGTTTATATCAATGGCTAATATTATAAATACCAATAATCAATATGTTTAAAGTGGAACTTGACCTTATAAATGTATTGTGTAGTCGGATCTTAAGGAATAGTATAAAACATTACTTGAAAGGGGAGTGAGGTTGATGTTCATTCCGGAATAGTTGCACAAGTTGAATCTCTGCCCTTTTTGCAAAGTATCATAAGTGTTCAATAGAAAGCGTACATTAGTATTCAGATTTCGACCACTTCATACACTTAAAATAAGATTACATGCATGTTTCTTGGCTTCACCATTTCGATATTTGACTTGCCTATTGTTTCGTCCGTCGTAACAGTTTGTACTTCCATCAGTGTGGTCTACGTAAAGACAGACATGGTTATGAACACATATACCAAAACAACCAATTTCAGAGGATGCTATTAAAGTTTTTAGAAAGGCTCACATTGCACTGAACAATATTTTATCCTAAAGTAGTTGAAAATGAGAATTGTAAAAACTACTGTACATTGTGTCGCAATGGGAAATTGTGCAATAAAATATCTATACAAATATTTTTTTTAAATCCAATCCTTTCATGTTACTTTTTGACACACTATTTCAATAGATTGTGTGATCATTTAGACATATGTATACACACCAATTGCGTACATATGAACATGCATACGTAAATATTTCAACGTTCCTTACTCACCGGAGTCAGCGTATCCTGAAATTCAGTTGGACCTGCATTGGGAAGTAATTTGCAGAGGAGTCTGGGGCAATACTTTTTAGTGTACTTCAATTGCCCCTTAAGTCCTCCAAGAAATCCTTGGTTCTGCTTTCAATCTCGGACACTATAAATCCATAGTTCAACAACCATGTTCTTATTATCATATCCTTTGGTAAAACATGCATCACTGTACCAGGAGGTTTGACATGTCTGATATTAGGGAAACCATAAACAATACATTAAGGCATTGTTTAATTCTCCAGAAGATCTGTTAAAAAAATATAAAGATTACAATTAACAAAAGTATCACAGTAAGTAATACAACCATCACATAGCCTTGATGGTAAACATTTTTTTTTAGACTTTGAAGAATGTCCTGTAACCTGGTTTAACCATTAAAGCGATACAATTAGTTAAAAAGCATTACCAACACAAGATGAAACGGATTACTGGTACTTTAAATACGCTTTGAGTCACCTAAAGAAAACCTGCATTTATAACATGGATTATGAAACATTACATTTCCAAACAATACGCTGTCATGTGAGTGGTAATACCAGAGATAAACACATTGAAAGGTTGATAATGGTGAAGTCTTTGAGATAAATGAAAATGAAAATACAATGTACATTGTGTAAAAAGCAATAGAAAGTACCGAGCTGAAAACAATGACACTTGAGAAACCAATAGTTGACTAACCGTTACTTGGAAAAATAGATCAGCTGATACAGCAACCAAGGTAAAAAAGCAGGTGGAGGATGATATTGTTGCAGATTGCACAGATGTGTTCTTGCTAACTTTCAAGGGAAAAGTGGGTGTGTATGCAAACGTTTGACCTGTTCGTTACCAAGCACACACCCGTCCAGCCCCCTTGTAAGTGCACGGTCGCCGGTGTGAACTGTCACCCATACCAAATGGGGGATGGATGTGGACGAGGGGAGCGTAATAGGTCTGCAACATAGTCAAAGGACACATACATATGTTGATTGCAGGGACAGGGTCTGGAGACACTGGGTCTGGGGTGGCCATGTGGCCAATGGTCCCCATGCGAAGGAACCCTTTGAGGTGTACATGGTATTTCACCTTGTTTGTTCCCACCCGCCCAGCCCCTTGCGAGCGCATGGTCACAGGTGTGAACTGCCCAGAGTGGGCTGGACATGGAGAAGAGGAGTGCAATATGCCAGGAACCATGTTAAAGGACCCAGATCTTTCATGATCTTCTTGGTATAGCATATATTTATAATTAGTACCCGGCGAGGGCGCAATCAGAATGAAAGAGCCATTCTGATTGGCCCTCGGCGAGTCATTACCAGGCCGGGAATCTGTCGGAAAAAAATGAAAAAAAAAAAAAATTGACCTGGGTCCCTGGCAGGGGACGATGGCAGACTCCAGCCGAGTGGAGGCTTGGAGCGGGGATTTCCCCTTTCCCTCCCCTTGCGCCCTCCCAACCGCACTTACCTTCTTTTATTTCCGGGGAGCGGTCGCGCTAGAAACGCTTCCGTTTCCAGTGTGTCCACTCCCGATGGCCGTCATGGAAAGGGAAAACGGACTCCGTTTTTCCTGTCCGGTAGCCATTTTCTTCAGCGTTTTTTTTATTCCCCGAAACGCTGCATTTCGGGACAAAAAAGCTTTTAGTGCCCCGGTCACACAATTTTTGCGGGCTGGGGGACTCCTAGCTATATGCCCCTCGCGGCGGGGGCATTGCCGACTCAGGTAACGCCTCAGGGCCTTTGTTAAGTCGCTAAAGCCCCCGCCGCTCGGAGCATATTGCTTTACTATTAGATGTTTGGACTTGTTGGCGACTTACAATTTAGTTCTAATAACTTTTCATATTACCTCATTGTTTTCATTTAGTTTGGTAAGGTTGATGGCACTGACAATCTACAAACTGTACTGCTGTGGTTGAGGTACTGTCTGTATAAATCCCTAGTATTATCCACTCACTGAAGAATTTCTCACGAATGGCTCGAAACACACAGGCAGGTATTACTATTTGAACGCAGAATACCAGCCTTCCATGAATCCACTATGTAAACGTTCAATAGGCCACAAGCCTGTACCATCTGCGTAAGAGACACAAATAGATTAGGCGAATGAATCCAATAATTCAATTTATTTTGTTTGCACTGTTTTCTAAAATACAAGGCATTGTTATGCTTAAAAAATACCTTTTGAGTACTGACAGTATTTTATTTTTGTTTTCAAGCAAGGATGAATTAGAAATGTGAACGCCCATTCCAGCAAAAACAGTTTGGAACATAGTGAAATATTGCCTTAACTTTAAAATGAAAGACATTTAAATTGTTTGGTGGTAAATGTAACGTTGAAAATTTTGGCTTCAGATTAGACATAAATAACAGAAATATTATTTCGTCGGTGAACCATTGAAGTTATAATGATGTAGGAGAACAACATAAAATGCTAGTGTTTTGGTTGTCAAACATACAACATATAAAGAGGAAACATACTCATTACTTGGATTACGAGGGCAGACTTTTGCTCCCAGTTCGTGCATACAAACCATCATCATTTGCAACACAGATCTTGTAAGGCAGGCTGCCCTAATGTCATGCAGGTGGGTAACGCATTGTGAGGCGTGTCTTCTTCAGCTATGTAGGCCAAACACCCAGAGTTTTCTCTACAACAGCAATTCTCCAACGAAGTTGGCATAACCTCTCAATGATGGCAGTTACACCAGGTAGAAACGTCTTCCAATGTGACTGGAATCAAGCCCTGCTGATTGATCATCACGACTTTCATCTGATTCCCCATCATTTTGGCTTCTGTCCCTTTCAACCGTTTCATCCTGAATATTTGGGTTTGTACATATAGGGCTGTATTATTGCCATGGTTCCTGAATATTGAAGTATAAAATCAACAGTGAGAAAAATAAAAACGTTTTTGGTTTTATGCAGTAACAAAATTAGGTTTTACCTTAAAACGCACTGTAAAAGAAAATAAGAGAAGAAACAGCCATGTTACAAAAATCCATAGTGCAAAGACAAGAATAATAGGCACAAACTTTGAAATTTGGCATTGACACTTGTAAAAAAAGAAGCCATGTAAGTATAGAATTTGAATATGGTTTAGCGAAGACATTTGTACATAATATAAAAATATTTCAAATAAATAGCGATAAGAGTACGTCGTAATTGGTAGATAGCCGAACAGAGCAAAAATAAGCCAGGGGGATTAGAATGAAATAGACCGAAACACAGGAAAAAGAAACTCCAATGTTGGTTGATACGAAAGGGTTTGTTGTTCCTTGTCGAGGAAAGGTGTCTTGACATTTCCATGGAGACACGTAAAAAGATTGTGTACAGAGGACGTTGACATGAGACATGCATTGGTGTTGTGAAAAGGGGCATAAGCGTCTAGAGTCTAGTGATGTCAGCTTGAGGGGTGGGTGATCTGAATTACTGCTGCAATGGCTCTTGTATTTAGGGCGATGGATCAACGGTTAAGTTTAGCACAAGATGGCGGTACCCGACCCATCAGTTATGCATGCCTAAATGTAAGAACCAAGGTAAAATGCATTGGAATTTTTTTACGATCAATCGATGTATGCTCAAAAATACATGTGCGATTGATTGGGCCAATACAAATTCTGAGAGAATTCCCCTTTAAAGATGGAGCCAAGAGGAGGATGCTAGAAGACAGGGAGTCCCAATAATAAGGTGGCCAGTAGTCCAGGCAGTAAAGAATACAGGCAGAGATCAAACGTTTAGTGGCACTGAAGGAAAGAAAAGGAAAGACTTTATGAATATTAAAGTGGAAATGTCGAGATCGAGAAACATTAGAAATTTGCCATGAAAACGAGAGAGTGGTCAAAGAGTACTCCACGATAACGTTCAGATCAGGAAAAAGAAAGAAGAGGGCGGAAAGGACAGCAGAGTGGAGAAGGGGAAATAATAGAGCGGAAAAAAGAAGGGTATTTTGTTTGTTTTTTTATATTATTGTATTTGGTTAATATACATCAACTTTTACAAAAACTAAAATGTGCATGAAATAAACCCAATCCTCCTAGCATACAATTTCTAAATTTAAACAAATCCAACCCCACATACCTGAAAATTGTAATATCAAGGCAACTCCTTGAACCAAACCAGTAGTATGAGACTAAACAAGTTTTATAGTGGGGACACAAAATGTCACTACCACTATAGTTTGTGACAGATCTAGTCAGTAGGTGCTTTTCTGCCTGCTTAGTTGCACAAACTACAGATTTTAACTTGTTAGTTGTGTTTTAAATGGAATTTTAAATTGCCTAATTAGTAGTTGCTAAACTGGGAACTCATTTTAAAAATTGAAGCTGTATTGATCTTGAATTGTGCTTAGACCTCTTGGCTTAGTGCTTTTGCATCATTAACTGCTTTAGTTTGCTGCGCCGATCCATGTGAGTAGAATCCAAGTTTTACTCTGCACACACGAGCAAAGAGAGACAGAACTACATCCTCCAGCAGGATTGTAGTCTTTGCGCCGTATTTCTTCCGCCCCAGGCGCGAACGCGCCGGCATGAACGGAACCAGCGAGTCTGTGCGGGTCCGTGAGCGGGCGTGTAGACTTGCCCCAACATCGTGGCATCACGGTTCCTGTTGGAAACATGAAAATCACTGGTAAGGATAATAGACAATCTCACGACCATGTGTTGCATATGGAGTATGCGCGGGAGATTACTAAAGTTACCCCTCAATTAGGAGTTATATGTGGAACGTTTACTACCACACCAGACCAAAGCAGTACAAACTGTAATAATGATACCAAATCATGTAACACTGACAAAATGAAACCTTCACTGGGGACAGAGACTTTACATTCCGAACTTAGTATGGTTCTGCTCAATACTCGCTCCCTAGTAAAACATACTATAGATATACACGACTACATTCAGGAATAAGGGGTGGACATCATGTGTCTTAGCGAAACATGGCTCACTGAAGCCCACGCACCGACTATAGAACAAGTGACCTCCCTCCCGACCCCCCGGACTATGTATTTTTCAGGAAACGTTATGAGGGAGCTATTGGGGGTGGAGTGGCTATCATATGGAAAAAAACAGTTGGGGTTTTATGAGGTCAAAGTCGAGTGCACAGGTAGGGATATAATCCATGTTAAACTGATCTCAAATTCCGATCACAGTAAGAGCTTGGTATTACTTTACTGGGCACCTGGGGAATCAGATAGTTTTAATGATGATATTGTTAATATTGTCGCACCCATGATAACTACTAATTTAAGCTTGGTTATCTTAGGTGATTTTAATTGTTGTAAAAACGACAAACAGGATAAGAAAGCATTGGAATTGGAAAAAATGCAGAAAATTGACCATATCACAGTTCATAACACAGAACCCACGCATAATAGGGGTCATATATTAGACTGGATTGGTAGCGGAAATATCCAGATCGGAACCTTAACGACAACTCCTTGTATCTGGTCTAATCAATTCTCTGTCTCATGCCTGTTGAAACTTCCTGCTAAAGCACGCAGAGTGTATGAGCCCCCATACATTGTCAAAACTCGAAACTTTAAGGGTGTTACTGCCCCTATGCAATCCCTGATGACTAAAACAAATTATCTTGATGGCCCAGCGACCCTCAAATAGTTATGATGAGGAGATCTCAGAAATGCTAACTAAACAGGCCCCCATGAAAGATACAAAACTGTTAGAGACCTACCAAATCGCCATAAATGGTTTTCCCCAGCCCTGGCTGAACTCGGGACCAATAAAAGACAGGCGGAACATGTTTGGCGTAAGGATAACTCCACGAATAACTTGCTGGCTTGGAAATCTAAAGAGGCATTATAAGATCAAGATCATTAAAGCAAAAAAAAACTTTTACAATGATCAAATTAACTTGCCGGGGGATCAGACGAAAGAACTTTCAACTCTTCAGAACGTGGGAAAAACCTATCGCCTCCAGTCCCTCTATCAAACCTACAATCGATGACTGTAATAGAGTAAAAAAGGCATTTGCCAACAAACTACTGAAAGCACAATATAAAATCAAGAAGTAAGCTCAGGCATCCTCACCCCTAGTTCTCATATCTAAAAGCCAGACTGAGGTACAAGAAACCTGTGTCAATTCCTTAAAAAAACTTGTTAAATCAGCAATCTGAAACCTTAACAATCAGCCCACAGGGTTTAGATTCAAGGAATCTACCACAGTTGAAATGCTTGGCATACTTAAAACTATGCATCCTACAAACTGTCCGGTAGAACTGCTCCTGTCAAAATATATACTAGAACATAAGGACTTATTTGCACCTTTCGTTTGCAGATTTGTGAATTCCTCCTTTTGAACCAGTGTCATTCCCCAGTCAATTAAGAACATAGCAGTTACACCGTTGCTAAAAAAGTAGTACTGGAACCTACTGATGCAGCCAATTTAAGGCCCATTACCAATACCTTATTTTTTCTGAAGCTCATCCATAAAGCAGCCATGATACAGCTACAATCTCATGTCCAGACTACCGGTTTACTGCATGTGAAATGGTCAGGGTTCAGGAGTTATCATGGTACCGAGAGTGCACTTCTGGATTTACAGATGCACATGCTTTTGAAGCTGGAACATAGCAAGTCAGGGCTGCTGATGTTGTTAAAGCTATCAGCAGCTTTTGACTTGCTAGATCATAAAATACTGCTTGATCAGATGACAAGGGTCAGAGGTCTCTCTGTGGATGCTATTATTTGGCTTAGATCTTTCCTAGAGGACCGCCAGACGCGGGTACATTGGGGCGGCAGTGCCTCTGAGTCACAAATTATAACATGTGGAGTGACCCAGGGGGAGTGCCTTTCTCCCTTGTTATTTAACATTTATATTCTCCCCTTGTGTGGTGACCTAGAACTACTGGAGATATTTTTCTGCAATTATGCTGATGATTTCCAGCTGGTCCTGGATATTACCGGAGACCTTGAGAAGGATCAACGGATGCTGGACGGTGTATACCACATTATGAAATGCTGGATGTCTACTAACTGGATCTGTCTGAATGCGGCCAAGACTGTACATATGTTATTCGGTCCTGGACAGGCCCAAACCAACTTTGGTCAGAGGTATGCCAGTTTCATAATTGACGGTGGCCAGATAAAGATAGTACAGAAGGTAAATACGCTTGGCACCTACATGGAAGAAAGCTTGGACTGTGAAGCCCACGTAACAGCCATTACCACCAGTACCAACTATCATCTCAAGGTACTTAGGCAAGTAGCGCCATTGGTCTCAATAGAGAATCGCATCAAACTTGCAAGATTGGTGATCTTCCCACGTGTAGATTATTGTAATGCACTACTGGGAGGTGCTAATAAGGCCGATATCCAACGATTGCAGAAAACTCAGAATGCTGCAATACGCATCATCTTTCAGATGAAACATTCGGAGCCAACGACTGCAGCAAGAAAAGGCTACACTGGCTCCCAGTGGCAGCCCGTATCCAGTTTAAATTGTTATCCACATGCCAAGAATTCATTTTTGGCAACGCCCCAGTTTATTTGAAAGATAGAGTCAATATTTACCATCTTAAGAAAAACCTGAGATTAGCCGAGGGATCCTTATTGGAATTACATCGGGTAAAAATTTAGTTGGGGACTTTTTCCTAGTATGGAGGCAGAACACCCCTCTTTTTATGTTTGGCTCATACCTGTGCATACAATGTACATTTATGGGTATTTTCACAGGGGATAATACAAAAAGTCACTCAAATATTTTATCAAATGATCACTTGCTAGTTCCATCTCATACAAAAAGTTATGACGTGTATAAACAAACCTTGACACTGCATTACTCGTCTCAAAGTGTGCCAAACGCTTTAAATCACAACAAAAAGAGTTTTCAGCCGGTAACAGGATTTTCCTAAAAGAGAAAAAAAAAAAAGATCTCCAGCAATCTCCATCTAGCTATTGTTTGCAGGGATCTGGTTGGGAATTCAAAACGAATGACCACTACAGGCATACAGATCAGTAATTTCAACTCTATGCCATATCTTTGCTTCAAGCCTGTCCATGTAGTCCGTCGTCTAACATTTTAACTCTTTGCTTTATAACATCTTTGGAACCACTTTTTGCTCATAGTATTTAATTAAAGGTTCCATAGAAAACTTCCTGTATTATTAATTTAGCTCATTTGGACCAGCAGAACATCTGCTTTATGTAATAGGAATATCCAAATCGGAGATGTATTTGGCTTGGCGCTAATAGGGAATCCAAGGTACACTAGAGAGTCTATCATGTTCGCCTTGGCATTGTTTTTATGCCATGAACATTTTTGGATCTTTAGAGATGGTTTAGTAGTGAAAATTATAGTCTGAGATATTTATTTACAGTAGATTTTCTGCACTATAAAGATTGAATGCATGCAACAACCTCTGTAGTTGGATGGGCATTCTATCCATCAATATCAAGTTATCTGCATAGACCAACCATAGAATATCCAAGTTGCCCACTTTAGGAGGAACAAAAGCTGCATTCTGTAAGTGACTTCAATCCAGCACTCCAACTAAATCAATGCCTAGTCTGGGATGCCCAATGGAAGCCCTTATTTATATATTTTTTATGCCACAGTTCCTAAATCTGGATGATGAACCCTTATATAGCGCCCCTCTCTTTGAATCCCCCTGACCTCACTGAGCCAAGAAGTAGGTTTGTTTTGCAAATTAAAAGTTTTATTTGAAAAATTAAATATATACAACACACTTTTATGAACAAAATAATCTGAATAGCACACTTATGAATATGAACGGTAATCAGCAATGGGTAATATTACAACATCAACAATCTCTATAATCACTTAGGAGTAGGAATAGGAAGGATACTGTAGCAGAGAATACTTTATATGATTCAAGGAAATGCCAGATGGGAAAGAATACAATACAGAAATAACTTGATAGGATTTCAATGAAAAGATAATATGATCACTTTTTCCCCTGTGACTACTCACTCCCCCCTATGCAATATGAAGAGATAAAAATGAGGGCACACAGGTTTCAAGAATGCAATCGATAATGCAGTTCAATCCCAGTTCCCCCAGCAAGCTTAGAGAAAACAGGTATGATTTTAAAACAGGCAAAAATACTTTTGAATGTGATTGCAATGAATGGGAAAATATGCAAAAATGATTTTAATTCACTAAATGTGATTCAGGATAAATGAGAGTTACTTTGGATTGGTACAGGTCAACACTAGCAATGATTCATGGATGATTGTCAGATTGGAAACGAATTTCAGCAGTTGAAAACAAGAAGCAGCTATTTTGACAGAAAATGAAATTGAGCCAAATTGCAATTTGCTGCAATTTTTCAGTGTGCGTAAATCTCGATTACGGAAAAACTATAATGAATTGGAATGATTTGGGTTGGTTGGAAAGCTTAGGATCTTAGCTTTAAAATGACAGTTAAATTTTGCTTCTAGGGCGTGCGGTTCAAAAGTTACAGAGGTTTTTGTGAAGGTAGATTTTCAGATATAAAGTCAAGATTTCCAAATGACAGATCGCACCTTACAGATTTGAAATCAACAGGATGGACAAAAGATTCTATAATGCAGTTCTGAACAGGTTAAAATGGATGTAAGAGGGTTACTTTAAACTAAGAGCTTGGTTAAGGACAGTTCTAGACTAGATACTCACTCCTAGGCTTTGGAATGGAATGCGCCTCGTCAAAGATCTGGTCAAGGGTTTGACTTCACTCGCCACCGGACAGGTCTCAGTCACTGGGTTCTGCTCACAGCACGGCCTCTGGTCTGCTCGGTCCCTCGGACTGGATCTGATGGGTTCCGGATACAGCTCTGTTTTCTGGGTCGGATCTGGGTTCTAGCACAGGGTTCTTAGCTAGAAGCAAACAGCACAGCCCTGCTGTTGAAGGTGACAATCAGGTTGCTAGATTCTGCAGGCCTGCTGAAAAGAGTTCAGCTTTTGGTATTGGCCTCTCTGCATTAAGGTTCTAGAGTTTGGGTTCTAGAGTTTGGTTCTATCTGTAGTCTGTATCTAGCTGGAGTCTGGCGTCTTCCTGCAGAGTGCTTCGCAAGAAATCGGTTGAAGAGTGGAAAGAGTGTGCATCTCATCTGTCCTAGCAGTCCAGAGTGTGCATCTCATCTGTCCTAGCAGTCCTCATTTATGTGTTTCCAAAGTGGGTGGGTAGGCTGATTCTACATGCCCAACCCTCTAAGGATTTGATAGGTTAGAGAATTCCCTGTCCCCTGACTGGAGAAAGGATCAGCGTGTCAGAATGAGTCAGAGTGATGCTGTGTTTATGGCTTAACTGAAAACCCTCCCCTTTGCTTTTACAGAGAAAATCAATTTTTCACAAAAAACATATTTCCCAGATACACAAGTTGTTCATAATACATATACACATCTGTTCAAGTCCCATGTTCCTACGAGCTTGGATTCAGACATGAGCACTTATTCACGCTTTTGGTGGGTTTCCCAATATTGGTTCTGCACCAAATTTTACACATGCATACACCCCCCTCTCTGGGCATATTACTGTAAGTTTTTATGTTTCTAGCATATACACCGTATCTACAATATGAATACATTCCGGGGTTTAGTCTCAGAACATCATACGGCGTCCAGCTTAATCTTAAATTGTGAGTGAATTTTTCATTTTAACCATCTCAAAGTTTAACATTTTTGTCAGCTTGGTACACTTTGTTATAAGCAATTTTATAAAACATATTTGCTGGGCTATCTGAATCCACAATGGTTTGTTTCCGCCTCCCGGATCGGGCTGCCTCAGAGGTCACAGAAAATCTCCTCCTCTCCTGATTTACATGTCAATGCGATATCCTCTCCCGTTGGTGGGAAGGCCCAAGGTGTGAAGGGTTCTCATGAAAAGAAGGCCTCTTGAAGTTTTAACTAAATCAGATTACCTTCTGGTCAATTGCAACATAGTTCCTTGTAAAAATAATACATTTATAAACTTACAATAAGCAACATATCTTTAAATCAAGTCTTTTTCAACAATGAAATCACTGTGTGGCACTCTTATATGGCATTTTGATGGAATTCTCTTCTTTGGCATAGTTTGGGTTTCCATGCCCAACTTGACCCAAAATAGTTTTAAAACGCCAGCTTTCTGGTAAAGGTGAGCAACGGTACTACACCCATTTTTGACAGCTGTCTTTCCATCATTATCGTTAAAATAGGATTTTGTTCTGAGAACATATGATTTTTTCTGACATTGTATTTGTGTGGATTCTTGCAGTAAATTATGTCGAACACCCAAAAAAGCGGTTGGATCTTTTAGGGTGGTTTGTGAGCCATGATTTTAGCACTTTGACACCCAAGAAAACAGATTTTTGAAACTAGCTCGGTTTCTTTTTCAATCAGCATTGCTATTTCCAGGTGGTTTCAGGCTGCTTTGTGGGTAGCCCAATGATGGTTTCAGGCAGTGACCTCCTGTGCTCACCAAGATAGGCAAAAGTGGATGGTGGCCTGTTTTTCAGGTTTTCACTGCGCATTTTCTGGTGATTTTGAGCGAGCAGCCTGCTTTCCAGTGGCCATACTGATGTTTCTGCTGCCAGCAATGCACAGTGATGTTGCAGGGCTTGGATGAGTGGGTTGATACATCCCACAATTCTCTGGTGTCTCCCCCAAGTCAGAAACAAAGGTTAAAGTGGCAGGGTGCCAAAATGCAACCCTGCCTCAAGCCCCTGTATGACCTGAACTTCTTGTTCCTTGATGATTCAGTCGAATTTGGACATTTGAACCATTATGTAGGTGTATTATGATATTCAACATTCCGGTGGATAGTCCACACCAGGCAAGCTTTGTCCACTGCAATTCCCTACTCACTCGGTGTAAAGCTGCAGATAGATCTATAGAAGCAACATAAACAAACGCTTTAGAGTTTCCCTTCCCCCACACCCCCAAGACCCTATCTTGGAAACAACTCAGTAAAAGTCCATTCAGATTAGTGCCCACTGCTTCCCTGACGCCCATCTGATTTCTGCTCAGCCTTCCAGTTTCCTTAGCCCATCTCACTAGATCTTTTCGAACCAAGGAAGCATAAATCTTACAGTCTGGCTCTAAGATGCCTATCGTTATCTGCATCTAGTCGGGTTCCCTTCTTAAGTAGAACGTGGACCATTTCCACAAGATTTAGCCATGGCCCTACATTGAATAATCTGTGTAAAAAGGTTGAACAGGATTGTCGCCCAGAGTTGATTTCACAAATTACTGGGGCCGGCGGCCCTAGACCGACTCGCTTTTTGAATGGCCAAAAGTATATCATCCCAATTAAATTTGACATCCTATTCAGTGGCACAAACTTCATAATGCAGTCCTGACACTTGCATACCTGACCTCCCACAGAATCCATATACAAAAATTGCCAAAAAACCTGATGGTGACTCCCTGAACTGGGTTTATTTGCTTCTCCACCCGACTCATTTTCATCCCTTTTATTAACTCCCAGAAATTTGCATTAGACTTCCTAGTCAAGACCTCAAGTATCTGCACTCCATCTCTTTGATAGAGATGCCAAAGTTTTCTAAGTTAGTTCTTGTGGTATTGCTAAATTATCGTCACCTCCCGTAAAATCTCTGAAGCCCTTAACCTTCAGTTTTTAATCCCTCAATTTTTTCTTCAATGCCTTCCTCTTCTCATATCAAAAGTAGGTTTATGCGTTATTCTGATGTTCGCTCCTAATTTATTACGACCATCATTACTTGGGAATGTCATCTCAATCTTTCCCTTAATATATTCAAACATTCTATCCCGATTAAAAGTATTCCATTTCCAAGTAATGGATGCCTGATCACAGTCACCATGAATACAACCATTCAATGTCTGCTAGTTGAAATCATTCCATCTAATATGAGTTTGCCACCAGATGTATAGGGTCTCTTTCAATTGTTGCTACCAAACGTATATCCAGATGAAACAAAAGCATATTATGGTCACTGGCTCATGTAGCGCAGACCTCAAATAGCACTTTACTTGTAAAAATATAATCCAAGACTGAGCTGGAGTCTCCTCGCCTCCAGGTGCATTGCATGGGTATGTCACCCAGTACATTACCATTTCGAATATGCAGTCCGAACCAGGTAGCAAAATCCACCAAAAAATCTCCTTGTTTAATTTTTACCCAATGTATCCTTTTTTCTGCAGCCAGAGAATCTGAAACTGTGCTAGGCCCATGCAAATTGCAGAGTTAATTTAAGTCACCAGCTAACACGACTGCAGCCTTATCCAGGGCGACTAGCCAATTACCCATTACTTAATTTAGTTGTGCCAAAAACACATTGATTACTAACACTCTTATGCTTATGATAATTAAAATCCTTTAAACTTGTGGATCGTTTGAAAATTCAATTGAGGTACACAGCACTCCTAATATCACACTCCCCACCCTCTGCACATTTATATCACACATTTTATTGTCATAATCCCACCAAAAGGGCAGCAAAACAGACTTTTGTAATGTGGTTGGAAAATGATAGAAAATACATCAAACACTGGTGCCTCCACCATCCAGGTTTCTTGCAACAATTTAATATGTTACATAAAAAAAGGTTTTCCATGTTATTAAACAACTGGACATGACCATGTGTGTTCCAAGAGACTCATTTCAGAGTCATCCTATCCTATCTTAAGCCACATTCTTCCACAGCATTGCATCTTGGGCCATTCAAAGCCCTTGCAATCAGGCCCAGTCCAAATTATCAGAGCTGCCGCCCTGCCTTATAAATCGGTCTGCTGTCTGATGCCCAACCATTCCCCCTACCAAAGCTCCAAATCGGGAGCCCAGCCCCCACTAGATTTATGCTGGGTAGTTACATCACACTCCCCAGACAACTATATGTGGGAGGGGATGTCATATCCCAACTGAAGATAGCATTAAACAATTCTCCAGGGAATAATCAGTGACAATACCAGTACAGTGCTCCCCAGAAAAGTAAACCAAGTCAATGTCTCTACTAGAAAAAGAAAGCACATTGGGTACCTCGGAATACAATGTTTAGCACATTAGATCTATTTAAAAGAAGTGGAGGCAACCCCCTGAAAAATGCTCTTCAATGTCAGTCTCTTTGACGTCTTGTCTCGTAGAACAGCAGGTTGATGATTCTCTTGCCTTCTTCCATTCTCAACCACATTATGTTCTCCATGTGAGACCAATTTCATATATCTTGTGTTACCATATGAAGTGCCTCTAAGCACACTATATGCCAGTCTCTCAAATGCCGTGGGTTGGGTACCCAAATTGACGTTCTTCTCCTTGTGTATGAACATCTGCGAATTGGTACGGCTCTCCTCCCATGCCACGAGGTTTGTGACCCTGGCTTGTACTACAGTTTCTTGTGCGTCATTACCCGTAGTCCTGGGACAATATGACTCTGCCACTTGGGCCAACAGCATTTGCCCTATTCCAGATAACAAAACGTCACACTAAACTTCAGGCACCGGCTGCTCGACTGTCGAAGACCTAACTAATGTATCCATGTCTGTTATCCTGTGTACCGAGACATTAGTTGCTGCAATGTATTCAGACGATGATTGTAATAGGTCCATTGACAAAGTCTGCCAGCCACCTGTAGCTTTTGGAGAGGGGGGATCAAATGAAGGGACCACTTTTTCACATCTTTCATGCCAGACACTTACTCGGACCACACTTTTGAATTCCTCACCCACTTATTTTTCCAAAAGATTGGGTCTAGCGGCGGGCCACTAATGTGTGCAAGCACTGCCCTCGATTTCTCCTAAGTTTCAGATTTTTGGGCTTTTTCACCCAATTTTTTGCAGTTCTTGGTGGCCACCTTCATTTTAATGCATCCTCACACTCCTGCCGAACTTCATCTGGTCTTTGATACTTCTGGGATCACTTACACCTCACAAAGATGACCCAACTATTTTTCCATCAGGTATAGCAGCAACTCATTGAAGCTTGGGTTTACTTCCCTGACTGTCTAGTGCTATTACATCAATGGGTGCCGCCACCCCACAGTTGCACTCTTCAAGTTTGTATTTTGCTTCTGTGCAAGATTATCCAGTTTGTTCGTGATTGACAGCAATAAAGCTGTGTGCTCTGTACAGTCTCGGACTGGCCTATAGGACAATGCCCAAACCAAAAATGCAAAATGCTAGTGTGGGCCCGTTTGAGGAGATACTTCACTATGCAGCTAGTAGTTTTGACCATTGTTGCTGAATAAATATTCTTTCAAATATCACAATGTGCTTAAATTTTAACAAAAACACCCCCTTGGGTACTATTCAAACAGTCTTCCCTAAAGGAATGAATTGCCATTTGCAACTGTGGGCACCTTTTCATTGGTGCCCAAGACAGTTTTATGCTCCTGGCTCTGTGACCTCCGCTTTGATCTTCTCGTACAGTTTAACAAAGGAGGTTAACATGAAGTTTCACGTAGTCAAAGCTGTGAGGGTTCCAAAATGTGAGGCAGAAAACTTGGTACAAGTTTTTCACAAGTAGCCATTTTATTAACTCATAAGGGTGTGACAAACACCTCACTATCCCTAACCTAAAGAGGATTTCCCTGGCTATCAAAATAAACTGAAGGAAAACTCCAATTAAGGGAATCTGTCCCTGAAATATAAATACATCAAACTCATAAAGGGGATAGATGGCAATTCAAATGTAATAGAATAAAAGTTATATTCAAAATAAACCAAATAACTGATGCGTTGTAACCTGGGTTGGATCCACTTCCCCAGATTTGAAGCAAGATTTTTTTTAATCAAAAGTTCAAATAAGAAAGTTCCCTTTTGTAGCCAATTTTTGATCACAAAGTTAGCCTTACTCCAAAAGTCTTTCACTTCGACTTTTAACAGAAGTTCAACCAGATGCAAAGTCTTTATCTCTCCAAGCATAGACAAAGATTAAACACAACTCTTTTTCTTAAGAGAACAAAAATACTCACAATTCCTCTGAATTAACAACAATATTTTGTCATGATGATTCCACCACAATTTATGAAACACTTTTAGTGGTCTTAGCACTTATTCTTCTCCATAACTTTCAACCACAATGCAGTACTTCAATTATTTCTTCCCAGTCCACTAACCTGTCAGGAATACCACTAAAAGATCCCTTTCCTTATAAATACCTTAAATACCTGCCATGACAAAAATAAAAACCCTACCACTACTACGAGTACTCTGGTGAGATTTACTTCAAACCTTCTGGAAAAGTCACAACATCGGAATTCATAACTTCTTTTATGAAAACATGCTACACATTGGTGCTGTTTGTTCCACTAATTTATTTTCCACTTGCAATGAAGGTTATGCTCCTCTCCTCCTTGATACTTTCTAACAGGAGGGCTTTTCTCCTGCCACTCTTGTAGTCCCACTTTTACATCAAATAACTGCTCACAATGTTTCTTTATTACACTTGCCCCTCTTTCGCTTAGGCAATGCTTGTTGATGTCCTCTTCAACTATTGCCTCTTCCACACTCTGTCAATAATTATCATAATTAGCTTCCTTTAGCATTGCCCCTTCTTTGCTTTGGCAATGTTGTTTATAGTTAGCTTGCTTCAGTATCGCCCTTTCTTTGCTTTGACAATGGTGGTTATAGTTGGGTTGCTTTAGTATTGCCCCCTCTTTGTCTTGGCAATAACGTTGGCCTCGATTATAACCTTTCTTTTCTTGCCTTTTTACAAAGTTTTTAGTATGCCCATTAGACTTCTTTAAATTAGTTAAGTATTAAAAATTGTTATCAGTAGCTGCCGGTCGTTTACAGAGTGTACAGGGATTACCCAACAATGGTAAACTCATTGAAGTCTGACATGCGTCCGCTCGACCCGCTGCCACTGCTCGTTTTGCTTCAAACTGCCCAGATCGATCTCTCTCCTCTCTCCTCTCTCCTCTCTCCTCTCTCCTCTCTCCTCTCTCCTCTCTCCCCTCTCCCCTCTCCCCTCTCTCTCCCCCCCCCCCCCAAATGGGAGAAAGCTTTGTAGACTCCAACCGATGTTACAGTGAATGCATTCCCACTTCCAATTTCGACCGAAGAGACCTGCTACTCTCTCTGCATTCCGCTGTTATGTTTTAGAAGAACAAGTTACTTACCAACTGTAACGTTCTTTCGACTGAATGTTCCTCCCACGTATTCCTCATCTTGTGATAAATCGTTATCTCCAGTTTCGCTGTTTCGGAAAATAACATTCTCGGCAGAGGGCGCTGTGCTCGAGGTCGTGGCGTCGATTGTCCCTCAACGTACTCCGTACTCTGTCGACGTCACCGATGGTATAAATAGCTCGAGCCGCGCCCGTTGCTTCAGTTCTGTTTTTTCGATGAAACATATAGGAGGACCACCTAGGCGTGTCCCATGACCGATACATTCTTCGTGAGAGGAAAGTGTAAGAAAGCGTAAACTGTACTGTGGGGTAGGATGGGAGGGTCGATGAGGAATACGTGGGAGGAACATCCAGTCGAAAGAACGTTACAGTTGGTAAGTAACTTGTTCTTCGAATGGATTGTGTCCTCCTACGTATTCATCTTGTGATAGGCTCCCATAGCAGTATCAATTTTTGGAGGTGGGAGTACCAATTTCAGTTTTCGTGGACAGAATGCAGAACTGCCTTTGCAAATAAACCCTTGTTAGAGGAGGCAGTGTCCAAACAATAATGTTTAACAAAAGTATGCATTGTTTTCCAGGTTGCAGGTGCACAAATGTCTGCTGCCGGGACTCCGCTCTTTAGAGCCGCAGAAGTAGCCATTCCCCTTGTAGAATGGGCACGAAGCCCATCTGGTGGTTCTTTTCCCGCTAATCTGTAGCATTCAACTATGGCTAATATGATCCAGTGGGAAATGGTCTGTTTTGTTACAGATAAGCCTAATTTTTGATCAGTATAACCCACAAACAGTTGGTCATCTTGTCTCAATTTAGCCATCCTACAGATGTAAAAACTAAGAGCCCTCTTGGGATCCAATCTGTGTAATCTCTCCTCTTTGCCCAGATGAGGAGGAGGATAAAAAGTAGGTAGTACTATTTTTTGTGACACATGGAAGTCCGAGACTACTTTTGGCAAAAACGAAGGTTTAACTTTAAGGACTACCTTATCTTTATAAAAAAATAGTATATGGTGGTTTGCATCAGAGAGCCTGAAGTTCGCTAACCCTGCGGGCTGATGAAAAGGGCCACAAGGAGGACAGTTTTTAGAGTCAAAAGCCTCAATGGACATGAGTGCAGAGGCTCAAAAGGTATGCAAGTCAAGAATTTTAATACTAAATTTAAGTCCCAGGTTGGTACATGAAAAGGTACTGGAGGGTATACATTAGTGAGCCCCTTTAGGAATTGAATTAACGGTATTTTGAAATATGAAACCTCTTCCGAGGAGCGCTTGAAAATGGACAGCGCAGCAAGGTATCCTTTGATTGTTCCTATCTGGAGCCCCAGATTAACTAGATGTAGCAGAAAGGAAAGCACCATTAGGGTGCCACACTGAAAAGGGTCCACATCCTTGTCTTTGCACCAGTTACTAAACCTATTCCAGCGACATCGGTACAAAGACTTTGTTGCTGGTCTTCTGGCCGAAAGCAAGATTTCCATTACGTCATTCGGAAGATCCCAATCCTTGTATCTCAACCTCTCAGAAACCATGCGTGAAGGTTGAGTGTCTGGACCTCTGGATGGAGAACCCAACCTTCCTCTTGCGAGAGAAGATCCTCTCTTTGTGGAAGACGTATTGGAGGGCAGATGGCAGATGGACAGAAGGTCCGGGTACCACGTTCTCCTGGCCCAATCCGGGGCAAT
The DNA here is from genome assembly GCF_040938575.1 of Ambystoma mexicanum. Classification (NCBI taxonomy): domain Eukaryota; kingdom Metazoa; phylum Chordata; class Amphibia; order Caudata; family Ambystomatidae; genus Ambystoma; species Ambystoma mexicanum. The sequence goes on from NC_090929.1 coordinate 183,357,291, forward strand.
TAGGATCATGGTTTTCCTGAACTTTCTCAACCTCCTGATTACTTGAGGAATCATGGGGACTGGGGGAAACGCGTACAGCAGTAGAACTTCCACTCCACTACGAATGCGTCTCCCAGAGCTCCTCTTTGAGGAAATTCCCTTGAGCAGTACTGATCGCACTTCCGGTTGATCGCGGTGGCGAACAGATCTCCAGAAGGACTTCCTGAGCCAGCTCCCACTCGTGAGAGACCGTGCTCTGCCTGCTCAGAGAGTCTGCCGCTGTGTTCTTCTCTCCGGCTAGGTGAATTGCCGACAGAGATTCCTTCTCGTATTGCCCAGAACCAGAGCTGAATTGCCTCTCTGCACAGTGGCAGTGACCCTACACCTCCTCTCTTGTTGAGATAGTACATGACCACTGTATTGTCCGTCATTATCAGGACATTCTTTCCCTGTACAGGAGGGCAGAAAGGCCTTCAGAGGTAGTCGGATTGCCCTCAGCTCTAATAGGTTGATGTGTAGTTTGGACTCCGATGGAGACCAACGACCGCTGATTGTCAGATCGTTGGTGTGTGCTCCGCACCCCGTGAGTGAGGCGTCCGTCACTACCGTTATCTCCGGCCATGGTTGCCAAAAAGACTCTCCCTTGAGAATGTTGTTGTTGCAAGCCCACCATAGAAGATCCTGAGCAACTGCGCTCGGGACTTGCAGAAGATCCGACATATTCCCTGAGAATTGGGACCACTGAGTTCTGAGTGCACACTGAAGGGATCTCATTCTCAACCTGGCCTCTAATACTAGGAAAATGCAGGATGCCATGAGGCCAAGCAACCTGAGAAAATCGAAGGCCGGTAGATTTTGGGCATTCTGAAACTTCGTTACCATCTGCTGGATATGGAGAGCTCTCACTTCGGGAGGCGAGGCTTTTCCCGATGAAGTGTCCAAGACTGCTCTGATAAACTGGAGCTTCTGGGATGGTATCATGTGGGACTTCTTGAAATTGAGGGAGAAGCCCACTTTGTGGAGGAAGTGGCAGGTGATCGAAAGATGTTCCTGAGCTTGTTCTGGAGAACTTGCTCTGATCAACCAGTCGTCCAGGTAGGGATATATGTGAATACCTCCTCTCCTGAGACTTGCTGCTACAACCGCCAACAGTTTGGTGAAAACCCTCGGGGCGGAGGTCAACCCAAATGGCAGAACTCGAAACTGATAATGAGAATTGCCAATCGCGAACCTCAGGTACTTTCTGTGCTTTGGATGGATTGGCACATGAAAGTAAGCATCCTGAAGGTCCAATGATACCAACCAATCTTGGAGTTGGAGAGCCTGAAGGATCTGAGAAAGAGTCACCATCTTGAACTTGTCCTTCCTGAGGAACTTGTTGAAGTTTCTCAAGTCCAAGATGGGTCTCAGTCCTCCGTCTTTTTGTGGGATGAGAAAATATGGGGAGTACCAACCCCTGTTCCTCTCCGCTACAGGTACCAGTTCTATGGCACCTTTCTCTAGCAGGGTTAAAATTTCCTGCAAAAGGAGCGGATCCGGAATTTTGGCCGAATTGGCTCCCGGTGGATGATTCTGAGGCCTTTTTAGAAAGGGGAGACAGTAACCTTGGGCTACTGTTTCCAGTGCCCAAGCATCTGAGGTAATGCCCCGCCATTCCTTCAGATGTTGAGAAATCCTGCCTCCCACTGGTGTTTTGTGTAACAAGGTCTCAGAGGGGTTTGGAGGCGGCTGCAGGAGTGGCTGAGGGTACAGATGCCGCTCCGGAGGCTGATTTTGCACCTCTTCCTCGTGCTCCACGAGGGAAGTTTCTTTTACACCTTTGAGAAGCCTGTCCTCTTCCTCTACCAAAAGAGGAGTAGTATCGAAAAGAACGACCCCTCCAGGAAGATGAGCCGGAATAGGGTTTTAGAGGCTGGCGCAAAGAGGCGCTAAGTGATTTGGCTGCCGCTTTCGAGGTCTGAAGTTTTTCTAGGCTTTCATCAGCCTTTCTGCCAAAGAGCCTCAAACCATCAAAGGGCATGTTGAGGAGTCTAGCTTGCACGTCCAGTGCAAATCCCCGACTTCCTCAACCATGCAAATCTGCGTAGCACAACGCTTGCAGCCATGGATCTGCTGATACTATCAGCAGTGTCCAGTCCAGATTGGAAACATTCCCCCATTGCCTCCTTCCAATCTTTGACTATATTCAGGAAGCCTTCCCTTTCCTCGCCTTCCGGAATATGATCAGCCGTCGCTGAAATACAGTCCCACAGGGTATGGGTAAACCTGTCTAGGGTACAGGTGACATTTGCCGATTTAAGTGCCATACTGCCTGACGTGAAAACTTTACGTGCCCAGGCATCCAGTTTTTTATCCTCTCTATCTGGAGGGATAGTTGGATAAGCAGTTTGTTTCGAAGTAGATGCTGCCTGAATGACTAAACTCTCTGGAGTCGGATGTTTATTCAAATATTCAGGATCCATTCCAGCCGGTCTATATTTTCTTGGAAAAGTGCTATCTGCAGCAGCAATAGTTTCTGGTTTCTCCCAGTTTTTCGCCACAGTCCTTCGAAGGGCCCTGTGAAAAGGGAGAACAGGATCTTTCTGAGGTCCCTTGACGATAATATCCATCATGTCATCTTGTTCAAAAATGGGTGAAGTATTACCCCAACCCATGTATTCAACTACCCTAGTCATAAGACCCCTGTACCCCGCATCTGCATGCTCTACAGGATCAGGTTTGGCAAACTCTAATTCTGGGGATGTGTCAACTCCACTGGCAGAATGTAGAGTATCACTCAGGTCTCTCATTCTAGATTCCTGGTCAATAAGTTCCTCAGGAACTTGTCTTGTACCATAAGTAACTCCCAAAGGAGTAACCTCGTCTTCTTCTGAAGCAGACTCTTCATAGATTTCTGACATAGATTTGAAAAAGTCTGATCTGGGCAAAGGAGCGAATCTCCTTTCTTCCTCTTCCATCTGCTTCGAAGGAAATGGCAAATCCCTCGAAGTTTGAGGGTGTCTTCGAAGACGACTTTGATAATGGCGTCGATGACGCATTTGGCTTTGGCGTCGAAATTATCGACGTCGAGGGCGTCGACGAAGTTGTCGAAGTCTTCGACGACTTGTGTTTCTTGGCCGGCACTGGAGAGGTGTTCGACTCTCGAAGATTCGACGGTTTTACATCGACTCGAGGTTTTTTGTATTCCTCGACGCTACTGGTCTTGGCCATAGTAGCTTTGGACTTCCCTTTGTCGTCCAATGGAGCGACTTTAGGGGTATGGCTTTTTCGAGTTTCTTTTGAGGGGGTCGAGGCTGTATTCTCGAAAACCTCCATCATCTTTTTGCGGAATTCTTCCCACTTACTGTGAGAATCCGATTTAGTCGGACAACGAATTTCTTCGGTCGACTCTGAAGAAGATGATGAGGGAGATCTATGTCTCCTCTTCATTTTTTTCGATGACGACGAAGAGTGTCTCGATCTACTCCTAGATCGAGATCTCTTAGAGTGTCTATGGCGATCCGATTCCTTAGAATCAGTCGCTTTCTTGTGTCTTTTTGACGAAACCTTTCTTGAGGCCTCCCTCCCCACCGACAGTTTACCTCTCCTCTCACGAAGAGCTTTTTCGGTCATCGATTGGCAGGACGCAGTCGTCGGTTCGGTGACTGGAACTGAGACACCAGAGACAAATCCGGTGGGGATCGGTGGTCGACATCTTAGATCCACAATCTGCACACTTTTTAAACCCAGATCTGGGTGTCGAAGGTGTCGAGGATGATGACATTTTCTTCACAGAAAATAGACGCGCACCGTTCTCGATAGCGAAGCGATCGGAAAATCTGAACTAAAGCAACGGGCGCGGCTCGAGCTATTTATACCATCGGTGACGTCGACAGAGTACGTCAAGGGACAATCAATGCCAAGACCTCGAGCACAGCGCCCTCTACCGAGAATTTTTTTTTTCGAAACAGCAAAGCTGGAGATAACGATCACAAGATGAGGAATACGTGGGAGGACACAATCCATTCGAACAGTTGAGATGGGGAAAAACAACAGTGCATCTAGGAATGTATTCCCAGCAGGCAAGCAGAAGGAGAAGTGTCAAGTGTAAGTACATGGAGCCAGAAAAGGAGAACAGCATTTGGGAATCTATGAAAACAGAAGGAAGCTATAATAGAGGAAAGGGGAGAAGTGTAGAGCAAGAACAAGCGAGGACTGAGACCAAAAACTTGAGAAACACCAAAGTGCAGCAGCAGTGAGAGAAAGGGGTTACCGGCCCAGGAGGCAGAAATTAACAAATAGATAGGAACCAAGCATATACAGCACAGAACTGGGGAAACCCAAGGAAGATAGCATGTTAAGCAGGGTAGTTTGATCAACAGTTGTAAAGACAGCACAGAGATGGCGAATGAGAAGGCTGGAAGATTGTTTAGGATGCTATGTAGGTAGTAGTGAGTTTGTGACAGAGCAAAGTGGTTTGGTGGAGTCAAAGGGAAAAGAAAGATTGATGTAGAGGGAGAAGAGAATAATGATTGAGGTAGGTTGAAACTTGGGAGCAAACAATGTGTTCAAAAACTTTATATAGGAATGGGCAAAAACTGAGGATAGCAAGGAGTCCAAGGCTTGCTTTTTGAGAATAGTAAGAATAACTATGTTTGAAATCAATGTGGAAGGCAGTTGTAGAAAGATAAAAATAAAGATGAGCCATCAAGAAAGTTAAGAAATGGGGAAAATGTGAAGTATTAAACACAGGAGGTGAGGGAAGGTAGAGGGATTGGCACGGGCAAGAAAGAGCGTTGTCAGAATTAGACAGGCGGAAGAAGGTGGAGGGTGAATGAAATGTAAGAGAAAATAAGATGAACAGTGGTGGGGGAGACCGGAGACAATTAAAGAATTTAAAAAGCTGATGGGGTGAAGAGAATAAGAGACAATCACAAAATAGTGTTATTTGGCAGAAAGGAGAGTGGAGTTAGTGTAGCAAAAATGTAGAGTAAAAACACAAAGGGACAGATTATTTACAGTGTCATTCAGCTCAGAAGAGAGAAGAGCATAAGTAACAAATATGAGCACAACGTCCTTTCATCGCGGGATGTTTTTTCGGGGGGTTTTTAACCACAGATTTATTAACGAAAATAAACTAGATGTTTACGGGGGTTAGAAAAATATATATTTGATGTGTGGGTGTTCGGGAATATATACAAATTAAAAGGGGATGGGGGATTAACGGGGGACCATCCAAAAATAAAAATTAAACATTCGCCGAGTTTTTTATTAGAAAATCCACGGTAAAAAAACACAAAAAAACATCCCGTCCATGAAATGACATGTAACCCAAGAGGGGGTGAGCCTAGGTTGTGAAGGTTTATGGGAAGGAGTGATGGAATGGGAAGGAGGATAAGGGAATTTAGAGTGGAGCAAAGGGTAGTGTTGAGAAGGAGAAAGCCATAACTATTTGGAAGAGAGGTGTAAGCAAGGAGAGGGGACAAAGAGCGGGTTAGAGATGAAATGGAGGTAGCATTGTCAAAGGTTTTGGGGTTCTGGCAGGTGAAAGCCGGAGAATGAGATGTGCTAGTAAGAGGAGGAGGGGAATGTGGGAAAGAAAAGTAAGAAGTGGTCAGAGCAATAAAGGGACAAGCTAGAATCAAAGATACAGAAGTGAAAGAGGAGATAAGGTCTAAAAAGGATTCAGAGTTGTGGGAAGAAGCAATAGAGTACAGAGTAAGGGGATGGGATTCAAGCAGAGACAGAAAAGAGGAAGAAGCATGAGTCGTGGTTACGTGAAGATTAAACATGCTTAATAGAAAGAAAGGAGAAGACGAGGAGAGACTAAAAGGAAAGTAGGGAATCAAGATCACCCTAGAAAGAGAAAAGTGGTCCAGGAGGAAGATGGATAACCAGAAGGGCAACAGAGTAAGGGGCTGAAAGGGGCAAAGTGGTATTCAAAAGAGGCGAAGGAAAAGAGAAAAGAGATCAGGAAGTAATACAACAAAAATAAGTTAAAGGAATGGTTCAGTAAAAAATGTTATTGTCCCTACGGGCCAGCCATGTGTTTTTAAGCCTAAGTCGCTCGATTTTAGAAAAAATTCCTATGGACCTTACCCAAGTTTTCGTCCATTAAATGCACGCGAAAACAGGCATCAGGGAGCTGCCATTTTGTGATAATCCTATAATTTCCCCCATCGCCCTGGCTGACCTGCTTTTGCGGCACTAAATCATATCCCCCGCCCCTGAGCCTGTCATCGGCAGACGCGTATCGCCCATTTCACAACGCCAAAGCACATCTCGTGTCAACATTCACTGCGCTTCAGCTAATGACGTGTCGCCATGGAAATGGCAGGACGCCTCTTTCCTCAATAAGTATAAACAGACCGTTTCACAACGCACAGCAGCAGATTTTCGATTCCATTTCTCTCTCTGTGTTACTTTTTATTCTGTGACTCGTTTCTGTGCTCTGGTCAACTACCTTTGTTGCTTGTAGCCCGTGTGAACCGATACCAGTACCACCGCTATAAATTATTTTAGTTTGTTTAACACACAAGGACTACAATAATGCCCTACATGTACAAGCCCAAGTCTACCCAAGAGGAACTACTGGAAAGGGAAACACGCGAAAACGATGGGGCTTCGGACGGCAGTTGGGAGGACGATTCAACAGCTGAAGAGCCTGGACCTAGTCGCATGGACGGTGTTTCCACCTGGTGCACATGCAATCGGTGCGAGCTAATGCCAACCGAGGACGAGAACTGTTGCTGCTGTGAAAACTCGGGATGTGTGGCCTACATTTCGGAAGGCGAGCCACAACCGCAATGCATCACCGAACTGCCAGACTTCAGGGCAGCCTGCCTCACACGGTCCGTGCTGAGGATAATGATCGTGCTTATGCACGAACTTCGCGCAACTGTGCGTCCTCGTAATCCGAGTAACGAGTAAGTATACTCTGCTTGTCATGCCACTCCCATTTCATGGTCTTCTACTATATCAAAAATTACATATACATATCATTGTAACGCATGAAAGTCGTTCAATAGTGTGCAGTGTCTAGATGGCATTCTGCTTGGACAAATGCTATTAGTTACAAGAATTGTCATTGACAACAAACGTTTATTAAACTTATGTAGTTCATTTAAAAACAGTTTGTATCATTCTTTTTCACAGGTGGTACCGGCTGGTGGCCTATCGTTCCTTTACATGGTGGCTTCACGGGAGGCTTGGACACCGCGTTCGAAGAGTAATACCTGCCTGTGCCGTTCGTGCCATAAGAGAAACGTTCCCGAGTGACAGCGGTCAGTACAGGGGATTTTCTCCCGCTGTGCTGCAAGCTGACCTGTACAATGTGTAAAGTCTTGTATTTTTGTGTCATCAAAATAAAACACCAAATATATTTCAACTGTGTTGTTTCGATTTTTTAAATGAATCAAGTGTGTCTCCATTCAAGGATTGGACGTCAGACATCTGTGCTCCGAAGGGGTGAAGGTCAGGTCGCTGTGAAGCAGGGTGGTCACTATCTAAGCTAACATAATATATTCTCAATAATGCATGCACTAAATAACACTTGTTCCAAATCTTTCAGTCGGTTATGTCTCTATAAAAGTCACACATATATCTATACTATCAATCAACATTGGATTACACAGGCCTTAGGTTCAGGGTCTTGACCACTATAATACACTGTTTGAAGTGTGGGTCTGTGCTCACAAGAATCTCCGGTATGTGGCATTTGTTATTGATAGGCAACGATATACTGCAGTAGGGGTCTAATGTTAGTTGGGGATCTGCTAGGTGGGCATTATGGTGTGGTCAGTGGTCTGGCACATGAAGAGAATACCTTGCAGGGACACAGGGTCAGAATGGCAGTAAGTTTCCACTAGCGAGGGTGCGTGGGCAAGGACACGTTTGTGGAGATGAACGAGCTATGTGCTTAGTTCAGGCTGGTTCACATGCAGGACAGTGATCTCGGAGGAAGAGTGTTGTGTTGCATTTATTAGCTGTTGCAAATATCTCTGGTGTTTTCCAGTCAGAGTGGGAACGAAGGTGGGGGCCATGTGCTCTGCGCAGTGAGGCCTGGTCACCAAGATGGAGCAGAAAGGGGGTACAAAAATTGATGCCCGGTGTCCTGCTCAGTGGTCCCATCTACGTGAATGTCAACCAAAGTTAACATCACATAAGGACAAGGGGCGAACCCACTACTGGAGGCACTTGGTCCGAGTTTCTACTGAGAAGTAAAGGATGAGAGGGGCCTGATGGCCCCTCGCTCCCACACACTTTTCTGCATGCCCACCGGCCCATCCATCCCACCCCCCTCTATCAAAGGCGGTTCGCACCCGGGGATGAGCGCTGGCATGGGGGGCTGTCACGGGCGCAAACGGCCAAGGTGCCAAACAGCATGTACACTTCAAAAGGTATCCCAAGCCCAGGGGCCATCGCTCCCATGGCCTCCTCTGACCCAGTGTCTCCAGGCAGGCCTCCCCTGAGGCCGGCCGCCCCCCTGCAAACGACATAATACCACGACATACACACGTCATTCATTCACAAACACACCCCTGTTTCTAATACTTTATAAACCACTGGATATGTCTCATGAGAACATCTTTGTGCTTTGCAAGTCAACTCCTGAACCTTCTACCGAGAAGCACTGAGATCTATGTTAATCTGCTCGTCATCGTGCTATCTGTGACCGGTTCGAGCAAACTCGTCAGTGTGCTACCTGTGGCCATCTACCTGTTCTCCTGCAACATACAGCTCAGCCTGCTGAATCCAACTGTTTTTTGGTCAAGGTAAGGCCATGTATCCTAGTCATATTTCGGTCATGTTTACATTTCTATCTATTTGCGATTACAGTACCCAATAGTGCTATGGTCATTGGTCTCATTGCTATTGACTTGAGTTTCAATTGTTATGCTATCAATAGATCTATTTATTTTCATCTGTGTCAACTGTCATCGAATTGCATCCTTCGGGGGTCCAGTCTATAATGTAAGCATGTTTCCTTTTAGTGCAAGACAGAACATCCAAGGGGCGAGTCACATGTTCAGAGTTTAGTCACATCATTAAAAACATTTCTGTAACTTATGCAAATACTAAGCCGCACATGATGAACTGGTATAGTTCCGCCAACCAAAACAAACCTTGCATTGAACATGGTATGGTTCATTTACTTTGACATTTTTATTCATCAAGGTTTTATAATAATCTTGATATTTACTTTTCAGAATTTTCAACAATGCCTTCCGGTTCGATTAGCGGTTGCCCTTCGAAGACCCATGCTAAATCTGAAGGCACTACAATGCATGTATTCCTGAAAACTGTTGATCGAATAAGAGAATGGGTCAGACATTGCGGATATCCACTGGATGAGCTGGAAAGTAGAGTCCAACAAGTCTTAGAGGACAAGAGGGGTGATCGATACCTCATTTGCAGCCGGCACTTTTCCCCGAACATGTACGCCACATCTTGGGTAACAAAGAAGAATAAACGGCGAACAACACGAAAATTGCTCGCAAACGCTATTCCAACTCTATTCGTCCATATTCCGCCACTGGTGAGTCAAGTGTCCGGATTTTGCTTTAGGCCTTGCGGTAGTGTGTAGGTAGCCGAATGGATTAATTGATATTTTAGGTGTTGTGTCCCTTGTAATACTTGTAATACTTTCGATATTGATATGAGTGTATAGCTTTTTGAATAATGACATTTATCAATAAATTATTTTTCGATTTTATAACCCCCAAAGGAAATCTATTTATGGGCACAGGGAACTGTATAATTTTTTAATATTTGCATTTCATTATCAAACAATAATTTACCTTTGCAACTGCTTGACTATCCACTGAATCTGAAGCAAGAACATTCTACATCCGTGACGTGCCCGCAGTTATCAACCACTTCTAGCGCGTATCAGGTAATCATACTTGGCTATTCCGCTACAGACTTGTTTTATGCATGTCAAGTAATAGTTTTTATGTATCATGTGATTATTTTACCAATTGTTTGGTTAGTGCTTTCCAATTGATATTTAGTTGTCGTCCCCTGGTGTTTGTTTTCAGTTATAATTAGTGTTATCCATACTAATGCAAGTACTGTCTTTCAGGGAGATGCTGAAGTGTCCACCACATTGACAACAGCCCTAGAGGTTCTTCAGCAGCACGAGGTATGGATACTGACAGCTCCATCGACCGTGATCATCAGGACTGGAATACTTGTCGTTTGATTGTTCTACACCATGTTTCATTTGTGGTTAGCCATTGATATGTACCTGTGCGGTCGACCCCAAGTGTGTGTTGTGTTTTCAATATTGTAATCCTTACTAATGCAAATACTATGTTTCAGGCAGTTGTTGAAGCGTCAACCCACGCACTTGATGCAGAGCCTGACATTCAAGTAATTCCAGGGGAAGCAGGACCATGCAGATACGAATCGGCGCAACAGCTTTCGGAAGTGCGCACCACATTTACAACATCCATAGATATTCTTCAGCAGCACGAGGTATGGATACTGACAGCTCCATCGAGCGTGATCATATAATGTGATTCCATTTGCTATACTTTCTTCCCTATTAACGCAAGTACTGTGTTGCAGGGAGACGATGGAGCTTCCACTACAATCACAAGATCCCATTTAGATGATGCAGATGTAAAGAAATGGGAGAAATAAGTCAATTAAATCTGATCATATTTAAATATTCCTTGATTCTTTTAGACAATGCAACATTTGTGGTTATCTCTTTATATGTACCTGTGCCGTCGACCCCAAGGGTGTGTTATGTTTACAATATTGAAAACCATACTAACGCAAGTACTATGTTTCAGGGAGTTGCTGATGCCTCCTCTTCAATACAATCATTCGTGGCAGTCCATGCAGAACCAGAGGTATGGCTACTGACAGCTCCATCGAACTAGCTCATCAGAGCTCGAATACTTGTCGTTTGATTGTTCCATACAATGTTTAAATCGTGTTTGGCTATTGAGATGTACCTGTGTGTTCGTCCTCACGTGTGTTTTATGCTAACAATATTTTGATACACAGTAATGAAAGTACTATGTTTCAGGGAGTCGATGGAGCCTCACTCCGTGCTGTCTATGCGGATACAGAAAATATAGTCGTTGCAGCGGAACAGGAAAGGAAGAGATGCGGAAACGAATCGGAGCTACAGCGTGCAGATGTTGAAGGTCGAGTCAAAAAAGTTGCAAAGAAAAGAAACAAAAATAAGGTTAGTTACAAACAGTTCATAACTTTAGACATTTTTTTGTGCTGGGGACTATTTTAAGTTTTTTTCCAGTCAATTGTACTATACTTTATCTTGTGTTTAAACTGAACATCCCTTTTCCAATCTATCCTCTAGTTACCCGTGGGTGTCCGAACTATACATACACAGACAGTGAAGTGAATGAGAGATGTTGCTTGCCAGACCATTTACACTATGGAGGAACTATTAATTCAGACGCTGCGTGTTGAGACTCGAGATGCTCATGTCCAATGGTCAGAACATAATCCAGCAAAGTTGTATTGGACCGTTGCTACAGTGCGACCGCACCACCACAACATGATACTGGATGTATTGAAGATAGCTCTGAAGTAGTCGCAGATCAATTCACACAATCTACACCCGACAAAAAATTGCCACCAAAAGAGCTGTCGACATTGTTGTGTTCTCCCATCAATGTTGAAGTAGCAGATGTTGAAATGACAGCGAATGAACCAGCAGCAGCAGCATTCACCGACACATCAGAACTTGATAGCAGCGATATTCATTTCAAATGTGGTGATATGTCCTCAACGTCACAGGCCGAAACAACTTTGACGCCGGATGACAGTCTAATGAAAGAGGGCAAATACATAGTATTCAACAGTTGTTTGATGAATATTATAAGTATGCTGAAATGTGGGCATTCCGTTAGAGGGAAAGTATGTGGGAAGCCATTGATTCATGTCACTCGTCAAAAAAAAGGCAGGAACGTCAAAATAAATGCCGCCTGTAGATTAAATCATACGTTCTCATGGTCTGCGCAACCGATGCTGGGGAAACTGCCAGCAGGCAATCTACTGTGTGCAGCTGCATCACTTTTTAGTGGGTCCAGTTTTAGAAAGTTAGAGTCTTTCTTTCAGTTTGTGGGACTCCATTTCATTTAAAAAACGCAGTACTACAAATACCAACATGATTATCTGTTTCCGGCCATTAGTGATGCTTGGAAAATTGAACAATTGTCTGTAGCAAGTACATTCGAAGGCAAAATGATTCAGGCTAGCCGGCGATGGACAGTGCAACAGCCCTGGATTTTCTGCCAAGTACTGCACCTACCACTTTCAGGACACGGATAGTAAGAAAATTGTGAGTTCGGTGGTCGTGCAGGTACCACAATGTACATCCTCAGTGGCCATGGAGAAACTAGGATTTATAAAATCAGTGGAATATCTACAATCGAGGGGAATGCACATCGACCTCATAGCCACGGACAGACACGTTTGTTTCAATTGCCAAGACAATGAGAGAGCAGTTCCCACATATTAAACATCAATTTGACGTATGGCATCTTGCTAAATCAATCAATAAGAAAATCTCGGCTGCAGGGAAAAAAAAAAAAGGTTTGGAAAGCATTTCAGAGTGGTCCCAGTCTATCAGCAACCATCTTTGGTGAAGCTCCAAAACTTGTGAAGGATCAGTGGAAATACTACTTGAAAAATGGCGGTCACTGATGCACCACTGTACGAACGTACACCGCTGGTTAGAAAAACTACAATGAACATGGCCCTTTGTCCCCAGTGGAGGCACGGAAGAAGAAGTGGTTGATTCCATCTTCACCGACACACAAAGCCATTGAGAAGATTGTTTTCGATAAAACTCTATCAAGAGATTTGAGGGGACTGACAGAATTCTGTCACACAGGAGGTTTGGAGGTGTTCTACAATATGTGCATAAAGTACAGGCCAAAGCGCTTGCATTTCAGCATACAGGGCATGAGACATAGGACTCTACTTGCCGTCTTGGCCCATAACGAAAAACTCGGCGGTGAACAATCTAGGACTACGGGTAATGTAAGGATGCCTCGCTACACTAAGGCCTTTTCAAAAAGGAGTAAGCAATGGGTGATCAAACCAGTCTATGAGGAAATGGAGTTCGACTTTGTCAAAAGCCTTATTGTTGCTGTATTAGAGAAGCACAGATATGGAATTTTGAACGTTTCTGTGCAGAGCACTGATCCATTGCCACCAAACATTGCCACTGTGCCATGTCTACCCAAAGGAGAGCTGGTTGTGAAGTACAAATCCCGGTTTAAATAATTGTAATACGATTGTCTTTTTGTAAATAAATGTTATTGTACAGTGTACATACAAAGTATGCTAACCCTAACCCCTACCTTCACCATCCTGGGTGGTGAAAAACCTGGGTGTCATCTTTGAATTCTCTCTCTATTCACCTCATATTGCTGACCTTGTCTATATGTGTATGTATATATTTTTGTTGATGTAACTAATTTTCGCAATCTCATGTAAATGCTGCGCACTGTTAACCGAGGGGAGGCTTGCGCATTGCAAATAATAAAACAAACAATAAATCTAACTATCAACTCAACTCCTCGGGTACTTTATACTTTCCCTGACCTTCCCCCAAAAATTAAATGTCTCCATAGTTATGGTTCTTTGGGGCTGCAAAGCTCGCAGACAACGAGGACATAATTGGGGGCCTTAGAACGCGCCAAGCGAGCCGTTGCAGATGGGAGAGAAGCCAGTTCGCATTTTCACATTGAGGCGCAGTACAAAGAAGAATTCGAAACTTCAAGTTCTCACAGATGGCTTTACTACGGGATGTTGCAAAGAAAGAATGTATGCTCATTTCTAGTGAAGGTCAGCGGCTTTGATTTTCAGCTCGCGGCCTGAAGAGGCCCACAACTCGCACTGGCAGTATAAGGTTCTATTGTTTTTTGCCCTTGAGAGACAGGGACCATGCCGAAAGAACTTCATTTGAAGGGGGGTGCAATAACGTAAGAGACGATAAGGCAGAAAATTCTGAAACTAGACCGAGTTTCAGGTTAGTTCAGTATACGAAAAATCGTTGTCAAGAGCACAGTGGGATTTACGGACTTCATTACGCAAAGACACAATGGAAATTGCAAATATAATGTAAGTAACTCCTTCTCTTTAGATGCTTTTATACCGGAATGAAGAATTAATGAATGGATGCATGAATGAATAAATGAATGAAGAGCTAGGAAAACATTTGTGGGATCATCCTTGTAGCGGGCACATGGGCATGCAGGTCCACATTCCACACGCATGTAGACAAACAGTCATTTCTCATTGTGTGCTAACCTCGATTTATTTCGTTACTTTTCGCATTGATTTTAGAGCCGAACATACTCCATTGCACTATCCTTGCAAGCAAATAGTTTCAGATCGGCCGTAATAAATAAAATGAATAATATTAATAAAGCTCGGCTGGCGAGACTAATTAGAATTTGTATATTTTCAAAACAGGTATATCCTACCCTACTGCTACTGCCACTAGTTTCAGACCCCGGCAGACGGCTTCTTCAACCGCCAGCTGCAGCTTCTTGTCAACAACTACACCACTTTGATGATCTTTTGGGACGATCGCCAAGGGCCCATATGCCCTTACGCGGTACTAGCGGCTAGAAGCAACATATCAACCTTTATGCTGGCCTAGTGCCTAGTTGATGGGACAGCCTTGCGGTTCACCGTGCGACCAAAGTGCTTCTTTTAGCAAAAACCAACACCCTGTGTACCATAAAGGAACAGCGCGTGACTCACGATAAAACGGAACAGTTTTTGCGGATAGAGATAAAAGAAAATAAATGGCATTACAAGTTAATATGGCAATTGCTGAATATTCTATAAACATTTAATGTCAAATAAATGTACTTTACCAAATGTACCGTGTTGCTGTTTGATTTTAAAGTACAGTTTCATATTCCGAATTGTGGCGCGCTGTGTTGCGAGTTGATCTGTGTTGGTTTCCAGGTTCTGTGTGAAGTCGCGTAGAAGACAACTGGGCGCGTTTGCCTACGCAGCACAGTAACGTCACGGAGAGAGGCGGGGAATATGAATGTTTTGATAATGTCAGGCTCAGAGGTGGGGGATATGATTTAGTGCTGCAAAAGCAGGTCAGCCAGGGCGATGTGGCAAGTGATAGGATTATCACAAAATGGCAGCACCCTGGTGCCTATTTCCGCGTGTGTTTAATGGACGAAAACTCGGGTAAGGTCCATAGGAAATTTTTCTAAAATCGAGCGACTTAGGCTTAAAAACACATGGCCGACCCGTAGGGACAATAACATTTTTTACCAAACCATTCCTTTAACAAGAATGCTGGTGCTGCCACCTGTGCCCGTGAGATGAGGAGAATGAGAGAATTTAGTTGAGGAGGAGAAAAGGGAGACGTGTGGCAGTGGCAGTTAAAGAGAGCCAGGTTTCAGTAAGGCAAAATGTGAGAAACCTGAAATGTGAGCATACTCCCACCCATTACCTCGGGATCTTCCATTCAGGTGCCCAGGGAAGGGCCATTGCCTTTGGATCCCGACCCTGGTTGTGGACAAGCGAGGGAGGATCACAGCGGATTAGGAGGGTACCCAAGGGCGAGACATGGTATTCCCCCAATCCCAATAATATCCGAACTTACTCTCCCTCAGCCTTTATGGGGTATGTTAAGTGACTTCAATTCAGCAATCCCACTAAGTCAGTGCCTTGTCTGGGATTGCTCAAAGGAAGCCCTTATTTATATATGTTTATGACAAGTTATAATCTGGATGATAAACCCTTACATAACACCCCTATCTTTGAATCCCCCTGACCTCACTGAGCCAAGAAGTAGGTTTGTTTTGCAATTTAAAAGATTAATTGAAAATTAAAACAATATATCACACTTTTATAATAAATTAATATTTGATATCACACTTAAGAATATGATGTTGATAAACAATGGATAATCTTACACTAGCACACTTATTTTATTACTTAGGAGTTGGCATGGAAAGGATAAGGTAGCAGAGAATACTTTTATGGTTTCAAGGAATGCAGTGATGGAAAAGAATGCAGCACAGGAATAAACGGATATGGGTTCAACAAAAGCTAATATGTTCACTTTACCCCTTGTGGCAATTCACTCCCCCCCCTTTATGCAATACAAGGAGATGGAAGTAAAGCACACAGTTTTCAGGATTACAATCAACATGCAATTCAGTTCCCGTTCCCCCCAGCAAGCTTAGAGAAACAGGGATGATTTTAAACACCGGCAAAAGTACTTAAAATGTGGTATGCAAAGAAGGGAAAAATATGCTAACAATGATTTTAATTCCCTATAAGAGATTCAGGGTGGGTGATAGCTACTTTAAATTAGTTCAGGATCACTTTAGCAATGCTCTATGAATGATTATCAGGTTGCAAACGAATTTCAGCAAAGGAAAGCAAGAAGCTGTAATTTTGACAAGTGAAGAAATTGGAGCCAAATCGCGGCACTTTTTCCGAGTATGTCGAGCGCAATTACGGAAAAAGTATAATTTGGTTCTAGGTTTGTTGGAAAGCCTAGAATCTTAGCTTTAAAATGAAAGTTAAAACTCACTCCTAGCACAAACGGTTCAAGAGATACGGACGATTTCGTGAAGGTAGATTTTCAGAAATGAAATTACAGTTTCAGAATGACAGATGACAGTTTTGGAGCTGTGAACTCACAGAATAGACACACGATTCTTATAATGCAGTTCTAAATAGGTTAAAATAGTTTGAATTAGATTATTTTAAACAGTTCTGGCTGAGCATTCACACTATGAATTTGAAATAGGCTGTCAGGGTCTGGTCAGGTAGGGACTGGACTCCGGGCGGTTGGTTCTGAAGTCACAGCTATCTGGGTCAGCTCTGCTCTGCTGGTCTGGATCTCTGGTTCTGCTCACAGGGATCTGGTCTGGTCTCTCTGGATACAGCACTGCTTTCTGGGTCTGCTACCGGTTCTGGCAAACGTTCTTGGCAAAGAATCCAACAGCTCGCCCGGCTGTAGAATAGTTTGGTTGGATTGCTGGATTCTGAAGGCCTGCTGAGAAGAGATCTCAGCTTGTGGGTTAGGCCTTTGCTTTAAGTTCTGTAGTCTATCTGGAGTCTAGGTTCTGGATGTAAAGTCTGGAATCTGGATGTGAAGCCGTCTGTCAAAATGCTCCGCAAGAAAGTGGAAAGTGAATGTCTCGCCTGTCCAAGCAGTCCCTTTTTATGTGTTTTACAAGTGGTTGTGTGCGTGGGCATAACTAAGCCTGCCCCTCACAACTTATCATTGGCCAAGCTCTCCTCTCTCCCTTGATTGGGGGAAGGAAATGGAGTGTCATCGTGATGAGGCAGTTTATGGGTCAGAGGATCCACCCCTGGTCAATTTGCACACAAATCTATTCTTGATCCAAATACATATATTTATCTACGTACAATTTTTCTAATATTTTATGTCCAGTTAACATATTTTCTGTAGCACCAAACCATCCGATCCCTGTCTTTGTAAGATGTGTCCACTTATGACAGAATTCTGCCCTTTTCATCAAGAACCCAACCTCTAAACTTTTCCAGAATTTACACAAACATGTACAAGGAATATGGGCATCAGATGATAAAGTGTCGGATTTTTAACATACAGACATTCGGAGTAATACCTTATTTTCCACTACTACCCCCAAGAACATACCACAGAGTCCTAACACCTCTTAAAACGTGCACAGAAAAATCACAAGAATGATGATATTATTTATATAATTTTGACAAGGCCATACTATGAATTATCCATCTTTTTAAAATTATGCTCTGGCCCAGAGGGGTGTGGTTTCCCAAAGCACATGGTGGAATTTCTGGTTTGTCCACTTCCTCCAACTCAAGTTGCTCACAGAGACACTGCCCCTCCCAGTTTCTCTCAAGAGGAAGCCATTTACAACCCCCCCCCTAATTTAACATTTGCCTGAGCCAAGGAAGGCTCATTGTTCTGTGTTCCTCCAGTCCTAGGTGCTCCTCCCCTGATTCAATCAGGGAGGTGTCATCTCCTTTTGGTGGGGGCAGCAGAATGCAGCCAGGCCTGGGAAGAGTGGTTGAGCAAGTTTCAACTCCTGTCGGGGGTAGTTGCCGGGCAGAATTCACTCTCTTCAAGCCAGGCTTCAGCCAAATGTCACGTTTGTTCCCAGTTTTTCTTCATTCAAATCAAACTTACAATTTTTACACATGCAGCTAGAATACTGATTCCAAGTTCAAAACTATGACATTTAACAGTTGCAAACTATGTGACACTCAACAGTAGGTCACTCATTTATTTTAAACATTTAGATTTTAGTGGCTTTCAGTCCAATTTAACTTAAGCTGCTGACATCCACAGCTCAGCCAGTTTTGTTATAAACATTGTTTTGGGCTCTTCATCTTTCCAGATTTTGTATGCACACAAGACTACATTCTGCCAAATGTCTGCTGGTGTTCATTGAGATTTTTGAATATCTTGCAATGTTTTAAATAGGCATTTTTAGCTTGCATTTCAGAGAAACAAAGGTGATTTCAAAGCGCTTTTTGAGCTAACAGGCACTGCTGTTTTTCCTTTGGCACACATTCCACTCATGGCACTCCTGGCCCATCACGCTCGCACTGGTGGGTGGTAGGTCAGGCGACCATTTTGGTGTGCGCAAAAACTGCGCGGTTTTCCTGGAGCCTGGCGCAAATGTGGGCTTTTCCGCCATCTTGGATTTCCTAAGCCCACAGCACCAAACGTTGCAGCATAATAGTCCAAACGTGGGTCAGGACACCCAAAAGGTATCACCGATCTCACCCCATCTCCCCCTCCCCATTTCCAACAAAGACGAGGAGGCGGCAACTAAGATCAGTAAAGATTACCCATAGGAATAACATGGGCAAAATAAGGGAAACCTATCCTAGAAAGAAGTCAAATTGTCCTACTAAAGGAGTCAGACAGGGTCAGGCATTTAATAGTGACCATTCACACCGGACTCCACTGGACTTTTCTTTTCACTATAAAAAGGTGTGGTCTTGCACAGATGGATGAGCGGGCTGGGGTGTCATACTGGACCAGAGAAACCATGAAGCTGGGTGATGCAGGAAGAGTGGCGTGCTGAGATGCTGGTCCAGTGTTTGAGAAGGGCTGCAGCGTGGCTGGGGAGCCGTGTCTCCTGACAGCTGCAGCGAGGCAGTTGGGACCCTGCTGGCGGTGTCCGTGCAATTGCTTGTTCCCTTGGCCCATGTGCTGGGCCCAAGGGTATCTGAGAGGCAGGTGGTGAGACCCTGAACTCGACCCAAATAATCCCGGAGACCGCTCGTCAGCGCTATGCTACACAGCGAGTTTCGCCTGAGAGAGACACCCAGGAGCGTGAGGGTGGCTGGAGCAGGAAAGGGAGGAAAAAGCAAGATTTGTAAAGCGCCACAAAGTGGAAAGCAAGGAGGACAGTTTTAAGAAAATGTAAGAAAGGCGAAAGCGTGCAAATGGCACAGAAGGAAGAAAAGATACATTGGGGACGCAGAGTAAAAGGAAAGGGTGCGAGCAACCGGGAAAGAAGGAAACAAGTGCAGGTGTGCACTGATGAGTGAAAGAAGTGTGCAAGAGGCACAATAGGAAAAGGCAGTGCAAGTGTGCTTGACTGTCATCAACTGCTCAACTCAAGGCACACTCCCCTCGACTATCAGGACTGGACACATCTTCCCACTTCTTAAGAAACCAACACTGGACCCCGACTATCCCAGCAACTACCGCCCCATTACCCATCTTCCCTTTCTAGGTAAGATCCTTGCAAAAGCAGTAGCCACACAACTCCAACACATTGATGACAATAACCATTTTCAGTCCTACCAATCTGGCTCCAGACCCAGATGCAGCACAGAAACGGCTACCATGAAGGTGATTGAAGATGCCCTTAAAATGCTCAATGATGGTCATCCTTGACTCTAGTTTTCCTTGACCCCTCAGCAGCATTTGACACAGCAGACCACCCAACACTCACCGACAAGCTACATCGCTGCATGGGGATTAGCAAGACTGTCCGCAGCTGGTTCAAATCCTACCTTGTGAACCACCAACAGTTCATACAAATGGATTCTTCCAGATCACCAACTCTACTCCTCACCTGTGGAGTTCCCTGTGATCTTCAATCTTTACATAGAACTGCTCAGAACCCTCCTCTCTCCACGCAACATCCACATTTACCAATATGAAGATGGGACACAGATCGGTCTCAGGATTCCTCCATTGAAGGCATCCACAGGCTCAAGGCCTACATCACATTGATCCAATCCTGAATGTCCAGTGCTTACCTGAAACCCAACCCCTCCAAGACTGAATTCCTACTGCTGGCCAACACTGAACACCCTGGCAAGCAGACCTGGCTCTCTGCTATGAACTCAAGGGATTCACACCCCAGCTGGCCGCTTGTGCCAAGTCTCTTGGGTTCAACATCGGCAGACACCTCACTTTCGAACAGCAAATAGCAAGCAACACACAAACGGCCTGGTACCAACATTTCCTCATGCAGAAAATCAAGCTCTTCACCCCAGAAAACCACTTCAGATCTGCTGTCCAAGCCTTGTTCCTCTCCCACCTGGATGGTGGCAATGCCCTGACATGTGTCCTGCATGTTGCATCAGGACTCATTAAGGGACTCTACAAATTCGACCACATCACCTGATCCTCATTGAACTGCACTGGCTCCCGCTGCAAGCCAGTATCATCTTCAAATCATGTTGCATTATCTACAAAGCTGTGATTCTCAAGTCCCCAAGCTACCTCACTGAGAAACTCACCATCTCTTAAGGCCTGCGATCCACCAGAAGTAAGGAAATGTGCAGATGTGAATTAAGACAGTGCAGGAAGGAAAGAACCAGAATACAGGCCTTCTCGTGGAGCGTAGGCTCCAAGACTCTGGAACCTCCTCCCCCATCAACATCAGAGTTGCCTGATCACTTCTACAGTTCAGGAAAGGGCTCAAGACCTTCCTCTTCAAGGAATTTCTCATTCTTAACACCTAGGTGTACTCCACACCCTACCTGAGACTCTGATCTGCTCCCCACTGTCTTCCCCCCATGCTGCCAATTGCCCACCCTCCCCTGTTGGCTCCCCACTAATTTTTGCTCCGCTTCCCAAACAGTACCCCTGCCCCTATGATTGTAAAGCACTGCGTTGCTTCCCGAAGCTACGTACGAGCTCAATAAACACCCTAATAATAAATAATAATAGTGAAAGGAAAGATCCCAGAGCTCTAAGCATAAACCAAATCACCTAGCGGTGGAAGGGGCTTGAGTGACAGAGAGCTTGAATGAACAATAGATGGAACCAGGCCCACCCCACACGAAGGGGGAAATGCAGTTGGTCTATCCCAGGGTCCAACCTCTCCATAACAATCTGATACCTAACACCCATCCAAATGACCCAAGGCACTAAAGATGGTTTCCAATTCATGGGTACCAATGTGTCATTTTGACAAGTCCATTTGCAGTCAATATAGGCTCTAAGCAGGTCAAGAAATACGCGAGGGGACACTGAAACCCCGCAGACTCCGAGTGGCTGTTTGCCTTTAAGAGGGCAGATTTACTTAGGGAAATAGGAAAGTACAGAGGATCACTGTCCTGAGACATGTTTCTTTTACATCCACTCCTGTAATTTCCACCGGTGACCTCAGCTAATCATAACCCTTTCTATTCCGTTACTACGAACAACATTTTGAACAAAGGATCTTGAGTTGTTAGTGGATGCTTTAGCCATGACACATCTTACACAGTAGACCTTTCAATTGTAATGCCCCTCAGCATTGAATATGTGTGCTGCTTGTAAGGAATATTATATCCAATGTTCTTCACATGAGAAATGGTTTTCCAAGCTTGAAGCATTTGCATGCCCACTTGGCTATACAGTGCAGCCATATTGCAATTGCGTGGTGTCAAGCGTATGTACAGCCATATAGACAAGTGGGCACTACAAAGAGGTCCAACACAATAATGAGTTGAAATGCAGTTTAACATAGAAGCACCTCACATGGGTCCAACAAAACACATTGGGGCTCATTTCGGAGTCCCCCGGATCTTAAATTGAGAGGCTAAAGACAGTCATAACAAAGTTAAGCCTATCCTAACGCCTCTGTTCACGCTCTCCTGGATTTTGATTGTTTTTTTTTGGCAGAGAGCAATAGCAGTACAGGAGTTCCGTTTGTGCCTCACGTTCGCCCTCGGACTTCAAAAACAACTTGGTTTCACGCCAGCTTGATAATTTTAAAGCTAGCGTGAAACCACTCATTTCCTATGGAAACCGCCTGCTTTTTGCACCAGCTGAAATCATTGTAAACTCTGCCGGCCATGCATACATGGCAGACAGCGGTTACTCTATTTGCACCTGTGATTGCAAATAGTGACATGTAAAGAGGCTTACGCCATCTCTTTACATTTCTCATTTGCACTTCGCAGTGCAAATGACAAATTGCCCAAAGGGGGCCTGTTTGCACCTAAATGCAATACAATTTACATTTAAATATAAAATTAGTTCCATAGCGTAGAGACAGGCTTCTCAAAAGTTCTAACAGTTTTTGGATTATATTGCAAAGTCCCCGGCCTCACTCTGCCCCTGTCTCACTCGGAGGACAGAAGTCACCTGATTCGCTTTGAGGATGAGGATGTCTAAGGGGCCCAGTACCTCCCTAAGCTAAAAACGATTTGCCAGGGGTAGTATGGGGAAGATCAACTTGTCATCCCTACATAGTCCACTTATCAGGGAAGGGGGACAGGCATGTGAGGGAGTCGATCGTCATGGTCCCTTTATAAAGTGGCAGCACCTACACCTGGAAAAGGTAGACCATATAGGAAAAGGAAAATCAAGCCCTCTCAACCCCAATGCATAGTTCTCCCTCTTTCAAGGGTGCTGGGGACTCCCCATTAAAAGGAATGAAGGAATGGCAGTCCTACAATACTCGTAGTGAGGAGTATCGTGCGAAGCGTATGGATAACACAGGTTACCCATGAGAGTATGACACTGAGGCATAACGGAGTGACACAGAAGGGGAGACCAATAGTGCCACAACAGCGCTTAGAGCCCTGATGACGGACTATGTCCGAAATGCACTGGCATAACACTAAAAGGCGCTATACGGATAAAGGACGCTTAAGCCTCAGTAATAAAACAGAAGACAAGATCCTTCATGATTTTACCAATGAGTACTGAGTGACTTTGAAATAAATATCACTACATCCGATTCAAAATTTGAGCAGCTCCGTTTGGAGAGCAGGGGAGAGCACACCTAGAGCCAGATTGAGTTCTGATCCCTTTTCTTTTGTTTATACTTTACCTTGTGCCAGGGTTTCAAGGTGTGCCCAACATACAGAATACATACATATGGATTAAGTTTATAAAGGAATTTCAACAAGCACAGCAGTGCCCACCCCTCCCAATCCAGTCCTACAATACTGTCAGCACCTGTATACTCTGCACAAGGGCATGAATCCCATCTTAACCACAGTAGGAAGGAGGGTGCCCTGATTCAGGAAGGGACACTTCTATCTATCTATCTATCTATCTATCCATCCATCCATCTATCCAGTGCCACGACACTCATACAGTTAATAGACAGGCACACAGAGAGCACCCTGGGGAAGGGTTTGAAGATGACAATCCGAGCGGACCCGCCAATAGGAGGGACCAGTCAACTCGAAGCCCCACAACAGAACTGGAGCCATCCTCGGGGCGAAGAACACCAGCCAATCTCTACACCAGCTGCCTGTAGAGAAACACCCAAGTAACCCTTCCCAAAAGACTGAGCCAAGGTGTGGCAGGCAGAGAGAAGACCACCCAAGGAGAGGGTGGAACCAATTCCAAGACCCACATCAGGCTTTTAAACCATCATAGTGGGTGTTGCTGGAGCACCAATCGCCAACCCAGTGAACACCCAAGAATCAATTTCACCAAAGAGGCGGAGAGGTAGGACCGAAGCCCAATAAACACCCACAAACAGTATGACAGTGAAAGTGCTAGGAGTAGGCGGTGGGACAGAAAATGTTTTGGAGAAGGCTAGAATGAAAACGAGGCCTGTGGGGAGAAGGTAAGGCGATAGCGACTGTTGATCAAAGACCAACAGGATCTGAGAGCTTGGAGCTTAGAGGGTGAAGAAAGTAAAAGGTGAAAGTGTGAATTGGAGAAGATAATCGAGGTGAGGGTTGGTGCTCATAGGGCTGTGGAAGTGTAACGCTTACCTCTGGTGCCCTGCAGGAGTGCCTGGTCCGGACTGTTCTGAAGTGTTGCCCCCACGAAATAACTGCTACGATGACTATCCCAGCCACTCCTTTCCCCACTGGTCCGCCGGTGAATCAAACCCTAGGGGATAGTGAGGTCGGGAGGGACTCAGATGAACTCGGAGCCTCTGGTAAGGTGTCATAGGGGATCTGGAGGAAGACCTAAAGGCAAGTAAGTACAGGTATTCAGTGTTTGTTCCCTTTAGCTTTCTCCCCCACCTCCCCTTTGTCCCTCTAGGTAGGCGGGCTGGCGCGCTGATGTTGGTGCTCACCGTATTAAAATGAAGATGGTGGGCGGGCTGATCTGGTAAGCATACAACTCCAGGTACCTCACTGAAGGTAGTGGTCCAGGCCGGCTGTGACGCACTGGATGCTGGAAGGATGAAGGCGAGTCTTTGCAGAATGCTGCTCTGGAGCTTTAGCTTCTTTGGGTGTGAAGCGCAGCTTATATAGTACTGTTTTATCCTTCCGAATGATGTGATGCTCTTTAACTAGTCTCTTTCTCACTTTCTTCCCAGGTGTGGAATCACAGAAAGCCTTTGCAGGAATTGCCGCAGCACGCAAGGAAAGCGCTGCGGTTGAACTCTGGCGCAGATAAGTTTGTGCAAAACAGGGAACTGGGAGGATTAGCTAGTATTGCAGTCTCTTTCTATTGTCTTTCTCTGCTTTCTCGTTTTCAGGAGCTGCGGTTGCTGTGGGCTTCCATCGGAGAACAGAATCTCGAAACGGAACTTCTTGCGTTGAATGAAGTTATTGGTTTGTGCTGCTACGTGTAGACGACGATCCAGATAAGTATCAGGACAGAAGCGTGCAGTGGAATTCTTGTGCCGATGCCTCCGATCTACAGGTGAGTATGCTGTAAATAAGTCTGGGCGTTGATCGTGCGTGGATGAACAGGAGCGGTAAGCATTACACTGCTCTGGTAGATAGCAGACGAAACGCTAAGCACAGAGTGCGGCCCGGGGAGGGATTTTATAGCCTCGGCCCGCGCCCTGTAACCAGGTCAGGTCAGATCTTTGTATCTGACAGGGGTCATCTTGGGTTCCATAGTGGGTTTTTTCTTGGCAGCCATGTTGGGATGGGTTAATGCCATTCCCATCAAAAGCCTATGCCAGCCAGCCACAATACAAGTCCACCTTTTCCCTACATTGTCATGGGGGAATGTACTCCTGGTCCTACCACCCGTGGCTTGTGCCCTTAGTGGAATCGTGACAGGAAGGTACAAGTGATAACCACAAACTCAAGAGGGATTCTGCCTAAAGCGTAGAAGAA
The DNA here is from genome assembly GCF_040938575.1 of Ambystoma mexicanum. Lineage (NCBI taxonomy): Eukaryota > Metazoa > Chordata > Amphibia > Caudata > Ambystomatidae > Ambystoma > Ambystoma mexicanum. The sequence goes on from NC_090929.1 coordinate 183,382,749, forward strand.
GGTGTGAAGTACGGTCATGAGCATGGGAACATTTTTGAGCATAGGAGTGGTGTCCAGAGTCAATTGCAAGTTGGAGGGAGGCATTGAGAAGTCAGGTGGTGCCTCAGAGAGGTGAAATAGATGGAGTGATAACATACATCATGTCACATATGATTGAACAAACAATTTGCAGTCAATCAATAAAAATGAAAAGAATTATTATTATGGCATTTATTGAGCACAGACCTAGCTTCGAGAACAACAAAGTGCTTTACAGATGCATAGCAGAGCGCTTTTCAGAGTTAACAACATAGCAAACATGCAACAGGGGTAGGAAACAGAGGGGCACAGAGGAGGACGTACAGCTGTACCAAGTGGCGGGGACGAGAGGAGTGGGCGGCGTCTAGCAAGTCAGATGGCACAAGGGGTGACCTGGTGGCTTAGGTGTTGAGGAGGAGAGACTCCTTACAGAGTTGGGTCTTAAGTACTTTTTGCAATTGTAGAAGCGTGGGGGCGAGTCTGATGCCGACGAGAAGGAAGTTCCATGGACTTGGGGCGTAGGCAGAGAAGGCTTGTTTTCGGGTCCTTTCCTTTTTGCAGTGCCGGACTTGATTGCATGTTTAGCATTCTGTGTAGATCTGCCTCTACATATTACTTTTTATTGTGTTTTAGGTTTATAGTAATCTTTAGACAAACATATGACAAATCAACTTTTTAAAAACATTACCACAAACAACAAAAATACAAATATGGTGACCGAGTCTAAAAACATCGACATTTCCAAAATTCTAATCCATTTCATCTGGTTAGATATTAAATTCTATTTATCATCATTTTCCCTCTATTCAACTAGATGGGCCAAAAAGCATAAGCCTAGTTCCTAGTTTCTCAGTTCCCTCTCATATCCCTACTCACCCTACAAAAATCAACTGCAAACTGCCAGGTTGTTTACCCAATGTTTAACCCCCCCACCCCACCTTCCACCTGCCGACACCCGGAACTCCTCTGGGTTGCTTCAGCCTCCCTTGTTACGCTCTGTCGCTCTGGTGTATTTAGTGGAAAATATTTATGCCCCTCCGATTAAAAAATTCACCAGCCGCCACTGACCACAACACACATCCATGCAACATTCACTTGTGCAAGTGCACACAGCATGCGCATAAATACACCATACACTTGCTCATTCATACAAGCACCCAGCACCCATCCATGTGCGCTTGTATGTTTGTGATGGACTGCTGATTTGGTGGAGGGGCTTAGAGGAGCTCTGTAAAAAATCATGCATTGACAGCGTCATTGTTTACTGTGCATCTTTAAAAGCAAGCAAGATAAGCATTGTTAGATGGCTAGACGGTCATTTTGGTGCAGACAGTCTAGCCATTTCTTACTGTGGCATGTCATTTCTACTGGGCATCTTTAATAAAGCAGGCATGATAGGTGTTATTCTATGGCTAGACTGGCATTTTGGTGCAGCCAATCTAGCCCTTTCTTAGTGTGGAATGAAGTTTTTACTAGCCATCTTTGATAAAGCAAGGATGATTTGGCTAGACTGGCATTTTGGGCGCAGCCAGTTTGGACATTTTTATATATTGTTGCATGGCATTTTTTATGGCAAAGCCAACCGGAGTATGTGCTTACGTGTGGACAATACATAATTGCTGGCATTCTGTGCAAGGCAAAGACAAGTATGTTCCCATAGGGAATAAAAACATATTGGTGCAGCCATCATGGGCAGGTATCGGCACAGTTTTATACTGGCATATATTGTGGGTGATGGCATCATGAAAATGCATTGGGAAATGCTTGTGTGCACTGTTGGTGCCTTGCATCCACTGCCATTTTTCATGAGTTAACCTACAAAACCTATAGCAAACGGTCTATTTACACAATGTTTTACTTTTAAGTGTGCTGTAAAATCGCTTGGTCGCTCTAGAATATTTAGTGGAACCATTTACAACCCGCCAAATTCAACAGCTGCCACTGCAAGGAATTGCACTTTGATTTATTTAACATCTTGTCTTTGTCATCAAAGCGTGGATGGCGGGCATGGTTTCATTTTTCTCAATATAGCACAATAGTGCCAAGCCCCAGAACTGATGCCATCCTGCGATAAGTCTTCCTATCCAACTCATATTTTGGATAATGTTCCTGTCAACATTTCTATTTCCGCACAAACAACTCTTATTTACTAAAAATGGCATGTGTGTTTTACTACTTGTAATGTAAATCGCACGAGGTCTGTTCTGTTGATAAAAAGTATCCAAATGTATTTAACATTCACTCTATGAGCCGGGTTTTCTCCTGTTGGCGAGTGAATTCTTTCAAGTGTAGTGTGTGCTGCTCATGAGGTGTTATAGTGTAGTTTATTGTGTTAACCTAGCTACACAATGGTGTAGGATGCCAAAGCTCAGAAACAACGTCCAATAAAAGTGTGAAAGGTGAGGCTTCTTAATCAAATCACCTTGTCCTTCGGCTCCCTACTCCACAATGATTTCAATACTTCTAAGATTGATTTTCCTTTTCTGAAACCTGTAAATTCTATTGGCCTCATCACACGTTTGGTGCTAAATTTGGCAAAATACCAAACAGATTTACAGTTACTACCACTTGGTCCGGTGTGGTGGTAAGCAGTATTAGTCCCCATTTATTGGCGTGCATAGGACCCCATGGGGATTTCGGAAAAATTACCACCTGCGGTAATTCCGCCAGCGGGAATTCTACCTATTATTTTGGTGGTGAGGTGGAGAATGTTCTTCCACCTCGCCACCAAAATTGTAGTACAGTGGTGTGGTAATACAGCAGTAAAATAGTTACCCCTGTTTAACTGCTGTTTTTTACCACACCGCTGTACTTCTAATGAGGCCATCTATGTTTTACTGATGAATACACTGGTGTATCATGCATCCAACTGGATGATATCTCTGTCCAGCAGCACTGGTGAAATGCTGCTATGGTGCCCATTTCATGTGTGTCCAGACAAGCCAAAATTAAAAGTACATTTCTTGTTTTTTTCCCCCAAAAAGGGAATTAACCTACAGGTGTAATTTTGTCTTATATTATGACCCCTTGCCCCTGTATTGAATCACGATATCTTCAAGCAGTACATATTTTATGTTGATGCATACCAGCATGCGTGGAAATGGGGAGTGGGGAGACTGCTTAGCTGCCGAATGCACATAGAACGTGTAGGCCTTACTTCACAATTATTCTGAAAAGACGCTGAAAATTGTCAGCGAATAACTTTCTGGTTCCGCAGCTGTGCCTTCCATGTACAGTTGAATCACATTTCAAAATGCTGAGTAAAGTAAATGTGCTATGGGACAAATCTAGAACAATTCGTCCCTTCTTCCCAGAGGGGAGCCACCCTACCCTCCCTAGGGGTCTTGACAAGTGGGACCTCACTGCCAGCGACTCCCCTCTTGAAGACAATGACTTCTATTCCAGAATAGAACTCCCCATCCAAACCATCTTGTCTGCATATATGAATATGGAAAAGATTTGTATATCTCCTGCAACCGCGGTATTTTACAAAGATCCTTCTCTACACCTCTTTGCTGAAGGAGATGCTGAACACAACGTGAATGCCATGGTCAACAAAGAAGGACACCATTCAAATTGTTTTGTGAGGTGTATAAGAAAAAGGCCCGATTGTAAAGCAAAGGGCGACGCCTACGGAGGCAGTGGGACTGCTACTTGGAGGCGAGCCTCCGCAGTGTTGACGTCCAGGAGTGGCAAAGCCACACTGGGCAGCAGAGCAAGCAGAAGCAAGGAGGGCAAGCAAAGCGCTAACCGAAAGCCTACATGGTGGCTTTCTACCGGACAAAGAAGCCCAGGTCGGAGCGAAAGCAGAGACAGAAAGATATGTCTGGTGGCACGACCAAGCAGGACATGTGGTGGCCCAGGAGGCCAGTAACAGACGCAGAGACCAGACCATATGAGGGAGCCCATCCCTGTGCCCTGTGCACGTCGGACCGCAGCTACAGAGATAGTAGCCAAAGGGAAAGCCAACAAGGTGTCGGGAGCCTGATAACCCAGACGGAACACATACTGCTACAAGGTACAAAGATTGCAAATAATAGATGGGGAGCACATGCCAGTTATGAGAACCTGAGAAAACCAAGTGTGCAAATACTGCATAAAAGGGGGGAGTGAGAGTAATATGAACGTTTTGAGAAATCGCTGGAAAAGCATTCAGGTTACGGAAGCCTGAGAAACCAGAGAGTAAAAGAAAACTATGGAAGTGGGGCTGAGAAAAGTAGTAAGAGTGAATAACGGCTGGAAAACAAAAGCCATTTAGGTTATGGAAGTCTGAAAAACCCAAGTATGCAACTAACACATAGGAAAATAAAGGTCTCCTGGCTTGGCCCTGATCTACCCAGAATTACAAATGCACTTTTTTCCTCTAAAGCAATTGGGATCTACTTCGGCTGAATAACAACACACCACAAACCTGAATCCAAAGTCCACTGAAAGAACATTGAGATCTATACCCAATGCAATTTCCTCACAGGGTAAGACTCAAGTTAATCACTATTTGCACTCTATACATATAGCATCTGCATAGAACATATATGGGGCAGTGTAGCTTTACCAGCAACACTGTGTTCTTCTTTTATTACACAAAGGGATCCGGGGATTTAAGAAACACCAGAAATTTGGCAATATTCATCTAGATATAATAATCAGGAGACTTTGACCATTTTGGATCACTCTGTGGCAAATCTACAACACGGTAAGTTCAGTGACCTATTTCCCATGAGAAATAGAGTCCTTCATTGTTTTAATGAATAAGCGTTAAATGCATCCTAAAATTAATGTAACAAATTACTGAACTAGTATAATTACTGAACTAGTATACACTCTGAACCACACATATCTTGTCGTTCTCTGACAGAGCAGTAGGACACTTCCAGTTCAACTTGTTTCCTGTCCTGATGAAGGCCAACCACTTGCCAGCTTATCTGATCAGCTGATGAATGGCCGAAACACAGTAGTGTCGACTCCTTTGCCCAGTTTTGTAGTGTCGACACTGTACATTTTGTCGACCTGTTATTTGTTCACCAAAATCCCTCGATTCTGTAAGGGATTATGCATGTTTACTTGCACTTAGATCCAGCTAATTTGGCTGGGAAGAACATCAATGTATTGTCCACAGATATTTTTATGCTATGAATTTGTGTCCTGCTTTGAAAATGACGTTTTATGCATTTAAATAATTGGGCAAAAAGCCAAATTGTTCATACTTCTACCTAGAGCAATGTGTTTCTTTGTGTAGGGTGAACTTTATGAGTGTATGTAAATTCAGTCACCCAGATCATTTCTTTGTATTGCAACACACACATGTAAGGGGGAAAGAAGGAGAAATGAATAATTGAATTAAGGATAAGAAAGCCAGAAATACTGTAATAAACAATCAGGGCCGATTACCACCCTATCCAAAATAACGTGTGTGAAAGAAAACAAGATGTTTGAGGACTTTGGGGAGACCCAGTGCCTCGAAATGTTTGTGTGTTCTCAAACAATCCTGGAGAAATGGAATGGTTTGCTTCCAGAAACCGTTTTTTTAATAAAAAGGGGAGACTGCAATACCTAATTTGGTATCAAGGCTGGAAAGAATATCCTGCCAAGGAAAAGGAACTTGGACAGTATAACCTGGGCCAGACAGAAGCTATGATGAAGCTAGTGTACAAAGCCTCCACTTTCCCTTCTTTTAGTGAAGTGTTTTCTATAGTGGTAAGGCCCGTTAGCCGGACAGGATTTGAAGAATTTTAGTTTGGACTTCAGCATCTACCCTTAGTTTTTGATATGTCGGAAACTTCCCTCATTGAAATAGGGTAAGTAAGGTGTTGGATTTCTTTTTGTTTTAAATAAAACCCTTGAAACATGACTCACAATCGTCTGCATCCTTCTTCAAATTTCTTTCATCTTTTAACTAACTGCTGGGCTATTAAGAATTCCTACAAAAAAAGGACAAGCATACTCGCCCTGCCCACTTAGTTTTCCTAGTCATTCCTCTACGAGGATGGCTCTAATGTAGTTTTTCGCTCCAAAAGGTCATGACCCTGTTTGGGCTCAACTACCATTCAACACTGTTTTTCTCAATGGTAACCAATACCTAAACCGGGAATAAGCACCACATGTCGTTGTGCATGTCTCTCCACTACACAGTTTCTTACCATATATTGAAGTGAGCTGAGAATGGACAGTCTCGTGGACACCTGTCAAACTCTGCCAAGGAAAGTTATGGTCAGAAAAATGTTTTCAGGGTAAGCCTTTGTTAGAGCCATAATAGGCATGGCCCATGTCATAAAATACCTCCATACAATCACTTTGTTCTGTTACTACATATATTGACTGAAAAAGCACAAACATTTTTTGTAGATATAGTGTGTTTGTGGATTTGAATGAACACGGCACAATAATATTGCCATGAAAATAAAACTGGTATATCAATAAACTTGAAAATGGCCAAATCAAATTAACCCCCCACAGGCCTATTCATCCAGAAGATTACAGAAAACATGCTACTTTTAGGTTTAGTAATCACTGGTTTAGCATTTCTTTTCTTTGTGTAATCCACTAGATAATATTTTCCAGCAATACAGAAGATAATATTTAGCATTTTGTTACTGTCATTTTTGTCGAATCTTCAATTAACTTTATAAATCTGTGATGCTAATATAAGAACAGCTTCAGTTACAAAACAAAGCACTCCATGTCTTCAAAGTGGGTCCAAAAATAAGTCCAAGATCCATTCAAGACCCATCAGAAAATCGCCAAGTGTTTCCAAAAGTCCAAGGCACAAACTCCAGGTTTCGATTTCTTTGTTTGACTTGAAGTCCACGCTCTTCCAAGATCAACTTTCGTATTCGTCCTAGGTTCATTGCTAGCTGCCTACTCCATTGAGCTGCATGGAGCTACACATTTCTTCAAACACCTTCTCTTTTCTTTTAAGACAAAATCCAGCCATATTTATACCAATTGATCTGACTTAGACCTGTCACATTAGAGAGAAAATCTCATGTTAGCTTCCAAGCCCCTCTCCACATTTCCAAAAGTAGTTCAAAATGTGGGAATAAATAATGAGACCCATGCATGCTTATGCATTTCTAACTTGCCACATGGCAACGCAATATAGGCTGAACACACTGGCCACTGCCAGTGTACAGCTGCAGTCTTTAATTCACTTTATCATGAAACAAAGGGAGGAATTTTCACAAGCCAAATTATCACCTGCAATAATTCCCTAAAATTACTCAGAGTCCAAGGTACTCCAGAATGTAGCTTTCACGCCTGGCTGCGGGGCAGACCTGGGATTTAACGGGCCACCAGCCCGAGCTGTGTAGGCCCGAGCAAAGTGAGATTTCCTGGGGTGCGGATAGTTTTCCTTTTTCTTTATTCCGAAGGGAGATGAGCTCAGCAAGAGCATATCTCCCATCGGAATGAAGAAAAAAAAAAAAGAAGAAGGCAAAAAATGGGCACCGCCATAAAAAATTAAAAAGGGACTAGGTCCTTTTTCGGATGACGGCAGCCATGTAAAACATTTTCAAAAATGGCTGCTGTCATCCGAAAAGGGACCTAGTGCCTTTTTTATTGTAATGCCGGTGGCCATTTTTGTTGGCATTTTTTTTTCAACCGCAGCAGGAGGTGAAGACACACGGGAAAAGCAGATTGGGATTGGTCAATCCACCTTTCCCGGGTGCCAATGGGGATTAACACTTCCATTCTGCCACTAGAATCCGTGTGGATTTAGCACAGTGGCGAATGTCAGATTTAGTACATGAGTTTGATGGTATTTCTTCAGGAAATGGTGCCTAACTCAAAATGAGGCCCAGTGTATTGTACTAAAGCATTTCAACAGGACATCTTCAACCTTTAATTATTGTGAAATATGATATAGCATGTTCATATAGAAATAATGTACCTCATATTACATAAATCACAAAAGCATTGCAGTGCATTCACGTGGCATAACAGCTTACTCCAGGTTATGAAAACACAAAACTGTACATTCAACAGCACTCAGACAAATTAGTTGCATTACCCCAATGCAGCTGCACAAACATAGTAATCCAGCCACATCTGTTCCTTCATAAAATTAATTACTGTAACGTTCAGTATAAAGCGCCTTCAACAGCTAGCTGACCACTCCATGTCCTTTCTGTTCCAATCACTATTGTACCCATGTTGTCGCAGTCCTTCACCTCCTTTGCCCCAGACCTTCTCCTCCTTTGTCCCAGTTATTCTCCTTCGTTCAAAGTCCTCCTGCACCTCGAGGGGGCGCTAGCGAGCCGAGCAAGATGGCGGCTTCTTAGGGAGCTCTATGTGGCTCAGAATTAATCCTGTCTCATCCATTACTCTGTGGGACCAACTTCATCGCTGAACACATTAATCTGACGCCCGAAGCAGAGCTGCACGCTCAGATGCCTTCCTGAGCTCGGAACTCCTAACAACACCTGAGACACAGGCGTCTTTCTGCAGCCCGCGGATCGCAGTGAGCCGCCATCCGCGAGGCCCGCGCACTCGGAAAGTATCCTGCGGAACCCCGACAGTCCTGGCCTCTTCCCTCCCCGTAATCCTGCAGCCGACTGAACTTTCCTGCTAATCGGCAGATTCTGGCCGAAAACCGGACCTCTGGAACCCCAGAATCCGTACACGAGGCTCAGGACCCGCGAAGTGGCCCAGCAGAATCCCGGGCGCCGCGTTTGGACTCGACGCTGGGTGCAGAGAAGGCCAGCGAGGTTGGAGGAATCCCCGCTCAGCTGCAGTCCCGAAGTGCAATCCCCCGCAGGAGCGCGAGACCGGGGCCCTGCGGCGCTGCCGGTGAGTGTCGCCGAGGAATCCCCGCCGGCCGCTCAGCCCGAGTCCAGAAGAGAAATCTCCCGCGGGTGCACGGAGACCGAGGCCCTGCGGGTGTGTGTCGCTGCCGCCCCCCCCTGCAACTGCGGTTGGCGGGCCCACCCGTCGGTGGCGGGTCGACGCTGGGGGAGCGGTCGGTGTGACGCCGGGCTGCGGCACCCCCCCGGGCCCGCCTGGGCCTCGCTGCCGATCGCCCCTGGCGGCGGCGGGTGCCCGCCCGCAGCGCTGCTGAGTGGTGTGGGCGGCGGCGGGGATCTGGCGAGCCCCGGCGGACCTACGCAGAGTGAACTGGATGGAGCGGCATAAATCTGGTTGCTCCTGTGCTGGGCCTTCGGCGCCACTCGCTGCGGCCGCACACCCTACCCAGAAGAAGCCCCCGGAGGAGGTGGGTTGACGGGCGCTCCTGCGGTGGAGGTAAGAGCCCTGCCGGGCACCCGGGTCGCCATATCTTCGCCCTGCAGCCCGCGCCCATACTGGGAACCAGCACCAGACTCCATGCCTGGAAGTAAGCCCCACAACGCCTCAAGCTAGACGAGTTGCAAAGCTACGCACCACCTCTTCATTCCTGTGGTGCCTTTTAAGGCTCATTCCAGCGCCGCCCCCCCCCCAGAACAGCAATACGCAAATCACCCCACCAGCGGTAATACATCTACGGGGTCAAGGCTACCCATTTCGAAGAACTTGCATATAAACAACTACTAACCACATTCCAAGCACTACCAAAACCTCGTTACGTAGACCCAGACTCAACATAGTAGTGCGCCAACCACACTCACTGTCTGGAGAAGGTGCCCTAGACGGACACAAATCATGGGGAAAAACGACAAGACACAGAAAAAGCTGAATTTCGAGGCCAGCTCCTCCGCTAGGCCAACAAATACCACTAGCAGACCCACATCCCCGGTTATGGACGGCGACCCCGCCGATAGCCGGACCCCTGGTCTCGACATCAAAGAAATCCTTCTGGATCTAAAAGCGGGAATAGGCGACCTAGGAAGCAAACTGGACAATTTGTCGTCCAAAGTGGATCGTATTCAACACCGCCTTGACCAACACGCCGAGAGGCTGGACAATGTCGAGCAACGTGTGTCCGATCTAGACGATGGTGCGGCGTCCCTGACCTCTAGGGTCTCCGCGCTAGAATCCCAGGTGAAAAACATTGCTGCTAAAAACGAAGATTTGGAAGGCCGCTCCCGCCGGAACAACATTAGAATTATAGGAGTCAGGGAGCAACAACTCCGGTGTAAGATGGAGGACCATGTTGAACGCATCTGTTCTGAACTGTTCGGACCGGAGGTTCTCTCACAACTATTCATCGTGGAAAGAGCGCATAGAATTCCCACAGCCAGACCCATCCCAGGAGCGAATCCACGTCCAATCATAGCTAGAATACTCAATTACAAAGACCGAGATGCAATACTTAAAGCGGCCAGAGAGAAAGGGAAACTCCAATTTGATGGCGACCCCATCCAGTTCTTTCCCGACTTCTCACCTTCAGTTCAAGCACAGAGGCGTTCCTTTACATCAATCAAACGGAGACTACAAGACAATCATATACTCTACTCCATGCTGTTTCCCGCCAAACTCCGCATCCAGCACGACGGGAAAGCCCACTTCTTCTCCACACCGGAGGAGGCTGCGGAATATCTAGATCGGGCTGGCTGTAGACCTGCCTCCAATAACCTGATCCCACGTCGCGAAGAGCGCATGCGGCGGGAACAACCGTAAGCTCCCAAACCCGGCAAGACGCAGCGAAACTGACCCCTCAGATGCCATCGACAGCCACCGTTCCCCACAGAGCCGCACAACTAAATGTTTCTGAGCCACACTGCCTCTTGCGCGGTGTCTAACGCCCTAAGCACAGCACTGTCTGTAGTTCAATGGTTAAGGGTGGGCAAACCATGGGCAGGTTGGGGGTTGCCCACGCAGGGGAGGGATGGGGAAGTTATTCAGTTACCTCAACTAGCCTTGTTATGTTCTAGCATGCAGTTATCACAGAATCCTTGGCCGCAACATGCAGTCTTCAGCAGCTCCCTTTTCATGTATAAGCACCATCAGATCCGAACAGACAGGATGGCTCTCATCCCCTTCTTGCCACCTCCTCAGACTGGGTACTGTTAAAATCGCCACTTGGAACATCAGAGGTGGCAATCAACCCACTAAACTCAGGAAGGTCCTCCAGTATCTGCGCAGGCACAAGGTTAACATTGCCATGCTACAAGAAACACACCTCCTACCAGCTGCAGAACGCCTCTGGGCCCGTTCATGGGGATGTCATCGCTACTTCTCTTCACACTCCTCATATGCGAGAGGCTTTGCAATACTGATCAACAGAAGAGCTAACTTTAGTCTGATTGAGTTCAAGAAAGACGAGGAGGGCAGGTCACTTCTGGTGAGGGGTCTGCTGGCTGGGAAAGAAATAATACTGGTGAATACTTATGCTCCCAACACCGACGGCCCAAACAATTTCAACTGGGTCATATCCCACCTGGCACCATATTCCCCAGCAGCGATCATCTGGGGCGCGGACCTCAATACCCACTTAGATCCCCTAATGGATAAATCCCACAACTTGAACAACAGGACCTCCAAAGCCAGTCGCCAGAAAACGGAAATCTGCCAGACCTTCGAGCTATCCGACATCTGGAGACACACCCACCCGAAGTTGAAAGAATTCACATACTACTCGCCGGTCCACAATTCCAGCTCCCACATTGATTACATACTAGCCACGACCCAAAGCCCTTTTCGCTGGACTAACTGCCAAATCCTCACCCGGTCCCTCTCAGATCACTCCATGGTCGCCCTCGAGTGTACAATGCCTAATACCCTGAAAACCACTCCCAACTGGAGATTTAAATCAGGTGCCCTCCTTGACCCGATTTTTGCATCCGAGCTCCTGCAGGAGATTACCACCTTTCTCGAGGTCAACCAGGAGTCGGTTGCCTCAGCCGGCACCCTGTGGGAAACGCTAAAATGCTATATACGTGCGGTGTGCATGGCAAAGAAAATGGTATCCTAAAATAGATTAGACGTGAGCTATCAGACCGCGAACAGCGCCTGAAGGACCTTGAAACAAAACAATCCACTTCCTCAGACCCGCAGATACAAGCCGACCTCAAAACAGAACTAGGCCAATTCTGTGAGATTGCGGAGCGGGAGTCGAGGTTCCTGGGCCGTCGGCACAGAATCAGGCAATATGGCGAGGGGCAGAAACCTGGGGCACTCTTAGCTCGTCTCCTGAGGCTTGATCAGACCCTCCCTCGGGTGGATTGTGTCCGCGATACGCATGGAAAGCTGGGTCTATACTGAGGACGAGATTGTCAACACATTTCACGGATTCTTTCAGAACCTATATAGTTCACAATGCGCAACGACGCCGGAGGCTATCCAGAACTATCTTAATAACACTGAACTGTACTGGGTGATCCAAGAACTGCGAGAACCACTGAATGCCCCTATATCACAGGAGGAAATCATTGAGGCAATAAAAGCCCTTCCATACACTAAGGCACCAGGCCCCGATGGACTCACAGGAGAATTTTATAAGGCACATGCACTCACGATAGCCCCATTACTCCTTCGGGTCTATGAAGAGGCCCTGGAGCGAGATACCCTCCCACCTACCCTTCGCGAAGCCAGTGTAGTTCTTATCCACAAACCAGGCAAGCCCCACGATGACTGCTCCTCCTACAGACCGATTTCCCTAATTAACCTCGACAATAAGATCTTTGCTAAAATTCTAGCGACGCGGCTTCTCCCCCTCATGCCTGCGCTGGGTGACCAAGCCGGCTTCATCCCCGGGCGTAACACAACATACGGCATCCGTCGTCTGTTTGGAGTCATCGCGGCACTTGACCCCGCACAGCAGGCCTTGTCAGCCCCAAACCTTTCAGTACAGCCTCCTAGTAAAACAACCTCCCGCCTGATGCCTGATTTGACCCCGCACAGCAGTCCATCGCGGTCCTATTAGACGCCGAGAAGGCATTCGACTCCGTCGAATGGCCATATCTCTTCGCAACTCTCACACAAATGGACCTAGGGAGACTCTTCATTAAAATGGTATCACTTCTATACAAGAACCCCCGCTCCTACATCACCCTAGGCAACACTAAATCCCCCGGAGTCCAATTGGAGCGCGGCACCCGTCAAGGTTGCCCTTTGTCAGCACTTATATTTGCCCTAATTATGGAACCTCTCGCCTCCAGACTGAGAGTCCACCGAATTAATCGAGGCCTTACTCTGGGCCCCCACAAGTTGATAGTCTCCCTATATGCGGACGACGTACTGTTCATCAACAACCCCCAAACTAATCTTAATCCTATTATGCGTGAGGTGATTCTCTTTAGTGGGATCTCCGGATTGAAAATCAACCACTCCAAATCAATAATTTTCCCATTGACAGCGGCCACCACTAAGTTCCAAGATGATCATGGATTTAAATGGGAAAGCACCAAGGTCCGCTATGTGGGCATCCTCATGTCACTGAACCACGGAGAAATATTCAGAGACAACTACGGGAAGGTACTCCAATCTATTAACGAACGTATCCAGAGGTGGAAATCGCTCCCACTAACACTCTGGGGGAGAGTCTCGCTGATTAAAATGATGATCCTGCCCAAACTCTCATACTTATTTACAAACATACCCCTAATACTACCACGTTCATTCCTCCAAAAAATTAGAAGCCTTATTCTAGAACTCATATGGGCCGGTAAACCCGCAAGAGTCGCCTACACTACGCTCTCTCTCCCGGTGACACAGGGGGGCCTTGCCCTTCCCGATGTAGGGAGGTACTACTGGGCCGCACAGGCGCAATTTCTAAGCCACTGGTACGCCTCTGACTACGTCCGCCCACACGTACAGGTTGAACGCGCCTTGGCCTCACCCAACTTTCTCACAGCGGTCATTCTCAGCAATCTACCGATACCCTACAATACACTAAACACGATGCCATCATCCTATGCCATTTGGAGGAGGATCGCCCATAAATACGAGATACACATAAGATACTCCCCGCTATTGCCCATTAAATTTATCCATGGCATACCCCTAACTAACGAAAAAGTGTTTCTGATTTGGCTGGATAAAATCAGCATCCTTTCTATTGGCGACCTTTTTCCAGACGGTTCGTTCCTCACCCCACAAATGGTGAGGGAAAGGGGCGGTGTTACATCACTCGACATCTTTATTTACTTCAGATTATGACACACCCTACAGACCCTCTTCCCAACATTCCCTAAACAACCACCGATATGGGCCCTTCTTCATAACGTAATCCAAGCTAAAGGGGAAGGGAAATTGGTTTCTACAATATATAGATCACCGATAACCGATACAGTTGCTCCTGTCCTCAGAGCAAAGCACCGGTGGGAGATAGCCATCCACTCCTCAATTCCAGAGGAGGACTGGACGCACGTCCTCCGGCAAACCCAAAAAGTCGCCTTAAACACGCGCCTCAAGCAGATCCATTTTAATTTCGTGCACCAAACGTATTATACCCCACAATTAAAACGACGACACCACCCTGAAGCCTCCGACCAATGCGAAAGGTGTAGGGCCTCCCCGGCAGACTTCATCCACCTTGCATGGGACTGTCCCGGAATAGCCCGATTTTGGTCCGCGGTTTTACAACACACAGGTGATGTGATTGGAGAGACCCTAACTCCCTGCCCGATGGTGGCACTCCTGGGTCTGACCAGACAGCTACAGGCCCCGGTGAGGAAGCTGACGGCACTGCTCCTGGTCCTTGCACGCAGGAGAGTGGCATTGACGTGGGGTCGTGGACCACTCCCTACACTGGAGGCATGGAAAAAAGACATCCTCTACTGTCAAGATATGGACACTGAGTTTATAAGGAAACTCCCTCTCCACGCACGCCCACCTGATATTTGGGGACCCTACATTACTCATCTCCTGTCCTCCACCGACACCACGAGTCCCCAACCATAGGGCCCTAGATAGACACTCCACGACCGTTTTTCACCTCCCCATCCAAGTCGAACTGATCAAGAAGCTATCCCAAACGCTGACGCTCATGATCATTTTGTTACCCGATAAAGAAACTGTATGGATTGCTACACGTTTTAAGAACAGTGACTGTACATGCTTTAACTAACACAAGCTGTTTTTGTTGTACTTGTTCAAAATCAAAATAAAGTTTTTTAAAAAAAAAAGTCCTCCTGCACCTCCTTCATCCAAAACCCACTTCCTACCTCTTAATCCCAGTCCTACTAATTCTCCTTTGTTCCATGTCTGACCACACCTCCTTTGTCCAAGTCTGGCTCATTCTCTTTCGGCCCAGTCCAACGCCACCCCAGTTCTTCTCATTAATTTGAGTCATTTTCCTTCATTCAAGGTCATCTTCCTTATTGATCCCAGACCTCACCGTCTTCATCCCATTCTGAATACTCCCTTTGTCCAACTCATACTCCTCCTTTACCCAGTCATACTGCTTCTTCTTTGTGCCAGTCCTAGGCTTTCTTTTTTGTCTCAAACCTATTCCTAGTCCTCCTTCATCCAATTTCTCTTCCGTGGTCCCAGTCCTATTACTTCTCCTTTGTCCAAATTCTACTCATTTGTCCCAATCATACTCCTTCTCAGTCGTACTCCCCTCCCCCTTCATAACAGTCCTCGTCCTTCTTCCCAGTCCATCTCCTCATTCCCCTTTGTCCCACTCCATGTCCCATATGTTCTTCAAATTCTCAGCTGAACCAGGCTTTTACTCCATTCCTTTGTCACAGCGGATATCCTTTTTCCTTATCCTTTTCTTCATCCCACACCTTGTTCACTTCAGTCCCTTTCCTTGGTCCTAGTTATCTTCATCCCAGTTCTTCTCACATGTACCCGTACTACCTCTCCTTAATCCCAGTCCTCTTCCTTCTGCATCACAATTCTTACCATTCATCCCAGTCCTTCTACTTCTCCTCCTTTGACCCATTCTCATTCCTTCATCTTGATCCCAATGCTTCTTAATCCCAGTCCTCTTTCATACAAGTCCTCCTTTTTAACAATCCTTCTTCATAGTCTTTCTCCTTTGTTCCAGTCCTTTTCCTTCATCCCATTAATTCTCCTTCATTCAGGTCCTCCTCCTGCATTCCAAACACCTCCTACTCTTTCATCCCCACTCCTACCCCTTCTCCTTCGTCCCAGTCCCACTCCTTTCCCCCCCCCAGTCCCGATCCCTCGTCCCAGGTCTACTCCCTTGTCTCAGTCCTTCCCCTTTTCCTTCTTCCCAGTCCGTAACCTTTTCCTTCATCCCATACTCTCTTCATGCCAGTCCTTTCCCTTTGCCCCAGTCCATCATCCCAGTTCTTACTCACAGTTCTTACTCATGCCAGTACTACTGCTCCTTCATCCCAGTCCTCTTCCTACTTCATCCCAGTCTTCCTACACCTGCATCCCATCTCTCACCCTTCAGCCCATTCTTTCTGCTTCTTCTCCTTTGACCCAGTCTTGCTCCTTCTACTTGTTCCCAGTCCTCCATCAGTCATTCTACTTTTTAGCAACCCTCCCTCTCCCCAGTCCTTCACCTTCATTCCAGTCCTTTTCCTTCATCCCAATAATTCTGTTTCATTCAAATTCTCCTCCTCTCCTCCTCCCCTACCTCTCGGACCTGTCCTACTTAGGTGGCGAGCCATTAGATGCGGACAGTGGGATCTTAGAAGCCAATCGTCCAACTTTGGATTTACAAGGATTCCCTCTAATCTGACGGAGGCCACCACCACTGACAATTTGGTAAAAACTCTGGGAACCGGGCTCAAATTAAAAGTGAAAACCCTGGACTGAAAGTGAGCTTCTCTGAATGAAAAACAGACATTTTTGATGCTGGGGCCAAAATGGGATGTGGAGATATGTATCTTTCTCAGATCCACGGCACAGAGCTAATTTCCCTGTTGGAGAGTAGATTGGATCTGTGCGGGGGTGATCTAGAATTTCTCTTGGGGAAAATGAAGGTTGAAATCTGTCAGATCCAATATTGTATGCAATCACTTGCCTTTCCCTTGTGGTGAGACTTCCTCTATCGCCTTGATAGCAAGAAGTTGCTCTACAGTAGAGCTGGGGACCCATTCTGAGAAAGAGGTGGACAGGAAAGAATAGCAGGACGAAGAAGACTTAAGCCTCTGAAATGACCCATGCATCAGAGGTGATGGTCCTTGAAGAATCCATGTGGTTGATAATGTGTCCCCCCAATGGCATTTTATGGGACCTGCTCTGACCATCACTTTGTAGTTGTATTGGTGGAGCTAGTGATTGTTCCTGCTGACCAGGGATGGGAGGAAAAAACCTCTACCAGCAGTTCTTTGCTGTTTTTTAGTGCCAAACTCTCTGGGATCGGTCTGGTTGTCTGGCTTTGCGGTCCTGAAAGCCTTACAATTCTGCAAAGGATCAGGATTTAAAGTCAGGCCTCAGTGTGAAGGCTGGCATAAGAGCTGTTGGCTTTATTAGGACTGACAAAGATTTAGCAGTCAGTGTACGGTATGTGACTTTATCATAATTTGAAGTATGAAAAACATCCTTTCCCTCAAAGAGAGTAGCTAGGACAGTGTCCTGAATGTCTAGCAAACTTTGTGGTGTGCATCCATGCTTGCCAGCAGCGGTCTGCGAGCCCTCCAGCAGAGGTCCACATGATGGGCCGCTGACACCAACAGAACTTGGGCTCATACTCTTGCGTCTGATAGGTCGCTTTTAAACTGGTCCCGTTTGTCTGGCATAATGTGTTGTTAAAACGCTCTCAATTATTTCCAGATCTTCAAATTAGCCACAGCTAAGATCATCTGTCAGATCACAAAGATGTCAGGGAAATCTTAGTCAGGTTGGGGTGGTGCATCAGGCGGGAGGTTGTTTTACTAGGAGGCTGTACTGAAAGGTTTGGGGCTGACAAGGCAGAGTGTGAGTGAATGAGACCAGATAAGTCCTTCCTTCTTTGCCCTTTTCCTTAAATATTTCTCCCTAGCAGAATTATGTGACCCCTATCCAAGATGGAGGAGGAGGATTAAGACAGTAAATGGTGCATTGTACTTCAATGAGGAATAGTGGAATCTTGTTGAAGGCTCTTAACTGCCTTTCATCCGGAGTATTGGAACAAGCACATCCTGGTAATGCGAGTGGCTCACTTTGGACCTAGTTTTGGTGAACTTAAGAGAACCAGCACAAGAAAGAGAACCAGAAGAAGACCCTCAAGGAACATGTTGGAGAATATTTAGTTGGAGATTCATTTTATGTTTCATGACTGCAGTTACCCTTTTGAGCGTAAATATAATTCTGCTAAGCAGAATATCATAGATTCTGGAAAGATAGTCAGGGAATTGCACATATCTTATTAAATTCTGTGTGGCCGAGACTTCTGTTATATATTGTGAATGTGCCGGTTTTTAGACAGATAGAGAAGACGGCATGGAATGGTCGGCATGGCAACAGAGTTCTACAGTGCTCAGTTGAGTTCTGGATGAGGGAACATCCACAGTACAAAAGCTGTGTGCGTGACGTCAGCATGTGGGAATTTGAAAAAAGGACCTACTCGCTTGTTACGCTGTTTGGGAATGGAACGGATCGCAATAGTAGACATTTGTGCTCAATACAGATCTTCAATATGTTGCGATACTTTCTAGGGTGAGATTTGCATATGTCCTTGAAAAAACATTAAGTGCATGCGTTGTCTTTGCCCTCAGACAAGGGTCTTTTAGTGGGCATTACGCATATTTACTCCATAGAGGATAAAGAGCTGTCTGTATGCACGAAGGGCATTCTCCAGACTAAACCTGTGCAATTCAAGGAAACTTCATGGTGTATGGATACTCTATAGACATTTGAACACATTGAGGAAACTCTGGAATCCATCGTAGTGCCCTTGTGGGTTACCCCTACACAACCTCTCCCTGCACCAGAAGGCCCCAGAAAGAAGTCACCTGGCCCGAGTGCCCTGAAAAGAAGAGTACTTACCAGTCGGCGGTGCTTCTCTTCAATTATTTCCTTCAAGTGAGCTGGATGAAAAAAAGTCTTCCCAGCGCTGTACTCTTCTTTCAAGCGCCAGTACGGATATGGAATCGTAAGAAAAACATGGACTCCAGAAGTTATAGGGGATCTGCCACCCCATAAAACACCCACAGGAGACGCAGTGTGACGAATCCCGAGGTATCGTCACTGCTTCAGATGGGGGAGCCCTTTTCATTGAGACAGGAAGACTGCTACCCAATAATCCCCCTGGGGGTATGATATGATATTTTATTTATATCACACTCATACACAAGTGTTTCAGAGCCCGACCAAGCAAAGGGAGGGGACCATGGGAGAACAAAAACAACAATCTTACTAGGCCCAGTGACATTAAGAACGCGAAAGTGCATGGAAAAGGGAAGAAGGGGGAAAGTGCGTGGAAGGTAGAGAAGTGGAAAGTGCGGAACAGAGGAGAGAACAGAATAAATAGTAAAGGCAATGAAAAGAGGTAGTGCAGCCAGCAAGTGGCAAGTGCATGATTAGTCAGCTATACCCTTTCTGATAAGTGCAAACGAAGAATGGGGGACTGGATGGGTACAGATACAGATTCCAGTGTAAGGGGTGGCCAGGAGGCACTGCAGGAGGGAGGCAGGGTGAGCAGGTACCTGGGCCAGAAGTACAAAGGGTGGCCAGGTGCACGGTGCCAATAGAAAAACAGATCAGCAGGGGAGAGGAGGGGCAAAGGCAGAAGAAATGAGGAAGGTCTGGAGGTGCTTCCGGAAGCGCAGATGGTTCTCCTCAAGTTAAAATGGTGGTACTCAGCGGGAGATCTCATGGGGAAGGAGAACCCCATTATCTCAAGAGAACGCAGTATCCCTTTGTCCCTCCCACATTCCCTCAAAACCTTTTCCAATTCCACACTACCCTATGTCCCAATGTGTTTTTGCAATATATCACAGGCAAGTACTACCGGACAAGGAAGAGGCAGTAATGAAGATCAGACAAGAAGGAATGCACACGTTCTAGCCTTTGGAATAATCCTATTGGTCAGCTGTCATTCAAAGGCAGCGAGGGAAGAGAAGGAAAGAGTCTTTGTTGTTGGCTCGGCAGAAGCCAGGAAAGTGCCCAGGTACGCGCAGGACAGCAAAGCAGAGAGGCAGACTGTCTGGGGGAGAGACGCACTCGCAGAAGCGCCATGACGCAGAAGGCAAACCGGAGAAGAGGAAACATACCCACCGGTGACTGAGGCTGCTGTAGTGCAAGGAAACCACTGCCCAACTACAGAGGAGACAGGCAGAAGAGCTTGGAAGGTCCCGGTAAGCCAAATGAACCACCAAAGCTCTAGGGAGAGTCGCTAAAAAATTGAAGATAACCGCCAAGGACCTTCAGGTACAAGGATGGCTAATTCCAGGGTTGGGGAGACCCAGAGAATACTGGAGGCCTAAAGCTTGTGAGGGATGGGTTAGGATTTGGACACAGGACAGCAAACCTTACTTTGGACATTCTGACACAGACCGTTTCACTAGCTAGTTTTGTTGAGGCAGCAACACCCCTCTTGGAGGCAGGCTTCGTTAGGATTTCCTCCAACCCTCCCTGCTTTTGTTATTGATAAAAGTATTTGCCAATCAACATTTCACCTGTGTGTCCAACTCTTACTCCCACACCCTCCCAACAGGAAGCAAACCCGCTCAGAAAGACATTTGCTGCACCTCAAAATCACTAGACTGCAGTAGTATACGATTTGGCTCGAAAATGTTTTTCGGCATTTGTGTATCGAAGTGGTGGCTGATATGTACTCCAATAAGTCCTTCTGCAGTCAAAAAACATCACTGCGCCTTCCATGTTTCTCACGTTTGCCTGCCTTCCTTCCTTCCTTCCTTCCTTCTCTTTTGTACCTACTAGCTGCAGACAGCAGGTCAACAATCTACGATCCCAGAAAAGAAAACGTGATTAACAGGATCTGGCAAGTGGCATGTTAAAATAGCTCCTGCGCTTATGTGCTACACTATGTGCCTTGCAAGGTTAAGTTCAGCTACAATTGCGAACTATTTGTGTGGTGCTATTTCCAGGGTTTTTATTATCTTACCATTCTAAAGGAACATGCCTATCACAAGGTCCTGCTACTTAAGGGTGACTTCTGCTGGTCCATCTATGTGTACACCCTCGCATTTTGATGAAAGGGGGAGTCCTACTATGCCCAAAGCAGAGGTACTCTTAGAAGCCAAAGCTCCCCTGCAGTATTGTAGACTCTTAAGCAGGGAAATCAGCTTGAAAAATCTCAAATTGGTTAGTAATCTCCCTTCCGAACCAATTGCTGCCTACAATTCCTCACTTACCCCTTTAACACCAAGTGTAAGTCGGCTCTCAGAGGTCCTGGAGTGGAGCGTGAGAAGAAGGCAGAGACTAAGGGAGTCAAGAGTTGAAGCAAGTGAGGAGGAGGAAGTTGGATTAATTTATAATCCACCTCTGATCTCTGCAGAAATGTTAGAAGGAGCTATAGACCCAAAGCTACTACATCTCAAACACAGTCAAGCTTGCAACAGCATATAATGGCACATATTGAAAGGGCTCAATCAGAAGTCATAGTTGCAATGGACAGCTCCTTGCCAAAATCATCAATGGCAAGGGCTGAAAGTGTGTCACTGCGTTCATCGCATGAAGACGTTCTAAGAAACCCAAGTGGGAAGTATCCACAGTCAGACCCAACAGATCCGCCTGAATCCCTTGACTGGCAATCAGTGAAAGAACGAATGATCGCAAAACTCAATCAAGCGGTTAACTTAAATTAGTTCCAGCAGTGGTTTGAATCTGTTAGTGGGTGGGCGAGACGCCTCCGATAACAACGGAAAAAACTGCCAAACTAATCTAACAGTAGCAGGAAGTGACACAAAGGTTGGAGGGAAGACTAACAGGTAGGCTGGCTGAAAGTACATGTTTTACCCAGCTTTCCTTTTCAGCAATACAGCCAACTACGGTAGGCCTCTCACATGGCCCGGTACAATCCATACCATTCCAGGGTTAGTGAAACCCATCAGTTTAAAGCAAAGAATTTACTTGCCAAATCAAACATCTAGGGATCTTTGCTTGAAGTAAAAGCAAATGCCACTGATGGCAAGTCACAAAATACATAGTCTAATCCAGGACAAGAGGAAATGTGTGATAGAAAATGTAGAGAAGCCCTTAATGAATGAACCATGAGAAGCCCTGAGAAATAAAGTCCTAGCCTGGCTACATCATAAAGTAGGAAATGGGTCCATAACATCGTACAAACTAAAGGTCATCTATAGGGTGAAGATTGACGAATGGTGCTTCTCCAACAGAGAGACTGTATCGAACCGGAGAACTGCGTTTGACTAATCCTAGTCAGTAAATCCAAATCATGGGCAGGATAGCTTCATTTGTTATGTTAGAGTCATGGCATGTTACACGAATAGTAATTCTCAATGTACTGCATTGGATTTTTACCAACTTCCTCAAGTCTTATTCCGACTGTAGTGAATCAACTAGGTTTCTTAATTTTTACCTATTTAGCTCTGTGTTTTAGTAAAATGCATGTCTATTGTCTTTTGGAATTGGATTCAGTGCAAATATGGCAAAGTGAAATATTGACCAGCATATGCATGGATACGTATTTACTCATGTTGCTCTATTTGTTTTATTGTTGGTTTGTTTATTGTTTGGTGGTGATGTTGTTTCTATCTGTGCCCGTTTGCTTATGGGCCTAAGGTGCAACATAAATAAAATAAAAAATAAATAAAAATTGCACAAATGTACACTTGCACTCTGAGCTTCCTTTTCCTGCACATAATCTCGTGGTCAAATGTACGAGGACAGCATTACATCCTTCAGAAGTCTGTAAATTATCGGCTGAGGCAATAATAATTACAGTGCTTAGAATGTGATGGAAGCCTGCATGAACCACTATATAAAGTTAAATACCTATCTGGATTACCTCTACAGGGAGATTTCTTGCTTAGTTTCTATTTCAGTTACAAATTAAACTATTTTTCGGTTTTGTTTTGTACAACCCTTGCACTGGCTGGAGGGTCAGGTTTTGAAAGTTAGAATTGTAGGCTTGAAGACTGAACAATGCTGTGACCTCTGTGTTGTTGTATTGACAATCACTCAAGTGCAGGCAAAGGTCTTGCATTCGCTTCAAGTTAAGGTTAGTGGATGTTTAAATTAGACATTCCATACTCATCCGTGCCTCATATAGGGTTTTGAGGTGCAAATATTTTACACCCATTGCATAACTGGAGTGTTAAATTATGAGAGTAAAAATTATTTGCCGACACAAGAGTGTAAAATGTATGCGACGGGCTACTAAAACATGACTAAACTTGAAAATGAATGGAGCACATTAGCAGTAAAATAGTTGTGTAGCAGAGATGGGTGGCTTCAAACAATATATAAAACATTTGTTGAAAACCTTCTCTTGCACATTAATATGAATTAGGACCGGGCGAGGGTCAATGAGCTTGTAACAAGCAAGCTCAGTGGCCCTCGCTGGTTCGTTACCAGCCCGACAAAGCCTTTGTCGGGCTGGTTGCAACTGCATCCTGGCCACCAAGAAAAAGGGATCAGGGACTATGTGTAGACCCTTCTCCCCCTTCCATGGTGGCCATCTTTTTTGTTCACTTTATTCCAATTGCCGCCATGGCAAGTGAGAAGGAACGACATGTAGTCCCTTCTACCCTTCAATGTCGGCCATTTGGTTTGTTTACTTTTTTTTTCTAGATTTTGAATGGATGCCATGGAATGGGAGAAAAGACTACTTTTAGTCCCTTCTCCCCGAATCCTGGCGGACATTTATGTCAGTTTGAGAAAAAATGCTATTACCACCCCAGTACGACATGCTTCGCTCAGGCTTCTAACTATTGCCCCATAGGGGCCTTACCCTACCGGTAATGCCCCCCTCCACAGGTTCGATTGCTTAATGAAAAAACCACATATATGCATCTTGATGATAAATTCACACAACTTCAAAAAATACTTTTGTAATGCAACCATGCATTCACTTAAAGCATGATGTGTTTGTTACAAAGGATACTTCCCAATGGTAACTTAAGTAGTCCAACGTATTACTGATACAACCATAACATGCTAGGAAAATAAATATGCATGCAGAATACTCCTCTCCATATCTGCAGACACCAGCAGAAGTTGAACGAAATAAATCTTTCATTTTCACACTGTGAGCTGCTTCTTTCTGAAAGTCTAAAGGCACACAGATCAGAGAGCAAATGTCTATCTCTACAGCATGTAATTTCATCCCAGCAGATAAAAATCAAAGTGTTCTGCTTTATGTCAAGTGACCCGACCATTGCACACCCCTATGCTCTCAAAAAGTGCGTAAATTAAACACAGAGAAAAATGGTGCATTTACAATATGTTTATGTGTAAAAAGGCCTGTCTGGAAGCCTGGGTAGGGCTAAGGCTGTATATGCGTCAGCCCACGCATCAAAATAAAACAAGGACTACGATTATTTGGTACTACAAAAAAGTGCTCCAGTCTCATCCTGAAGGGCAGAATGCAGCATAAGTGTGGAGGCAAGGTACAGGGCGTAGTCGAGGGTACACGAGGGTGGACGGAGTCGCCCACTATTTTCAGAGGGCACATTGGTATACTAATTTCTAGTGACGCCACATTCAATTGTTATGTTAAGGAGTTCGCCCCACTTTTTTTTAGGACTCGGCCCCTGAGTAATGTGGGTTCTCGTTTTGCTTTTTTTATTTCAGACACCTTTTCAGTGGCAGTTATCTCTCTCATTCCGAGTCTGATCACATTAATGAGGAAGTAGAGTTGACCTCTCATAGAAACCCACACCAGCACACCAACTTCAGTGTAAGGTAGATTGATGGCCACACTCAAACAACCAGCTTTGACCTCTTCAGAAACACAAACCTAGCAATTTCTTCATCCCCCACAGTGCAACACAAATGAAACCTATGACCTCCATGCACACACTATGGAATCAAGAATAAGAACACTCGTGGTAGCCTCTCACCATCAGGGCTCAATGTCACCTTACCGCCACTAATACACAGGTGTTGTGGTAGGTCGCAAGATGCAGCCCCCTTATGGGCACACCCCAGGAAATTAAGCCCACTACTGCCAGAGTAACATCTGCCCCAAAACAGGCCATAGTGGATGATCATAACATGTAAACCCTCTACACACCGTTGCCGTGTAGTAACTCACTACCAGCACATGCCATGCTACTACTAATCCCAACAGCTGTCTGCGTAAATGGCAGACATCGATGAAAAATCACCCACAATACTATTTATTTGAGATTTAGCTACCGCCGTTACTGTTAACGCACAGTAACTTTACTTGTTCGGCAACACAACCCCTGGAATACGAAACGCACCAGGCTCCAGGTCGTCATTTCTAATATGAATCTGTGTTGGTTGTTTTATAATGTCGTTTGACAGTTATGGCGCATGGCTAGGCAGAACCTTGAAATTAAATCATGTAATAAAAATTAACAGCGCGAAGCGACGGTTTTATACCGACGCTATGCTGTGCCACGAACTCATCTTATCGCAGTTAATCGCGTTTTACAATTTGGGGGGGGGGGGGGGGTTCAGGCGACTGTTATATAGAACTACAGAAGTAAAAACGTTTCTTCGGAGGAAGCATGGCACAAGTCAGCTAAAATATACTGCGATTAGGCTCAACAGCGAATGGCGTGTAGGAGGGCAACGATCACTGCTAGGAAACGCGACAGGTAACTGTGGGTCATGGGTATGGAATTCAAAAAGACCGGAGTCGCAGGAGTTCAGACAACCAGCACGCACGGCCACGAGCCTGTTCTAGAGATAATGAATTTCAACACACAGTAAGACCAATGCAAAGGGAAACAAAGGCGAGTTTGCCAGGTTGGTTTTTGCTGACCTATTAGCATTTTGGTTCATAAATGCTAAATTATTATTATCAGGACCACCTAACACCACCAGGTTCGAAGTTGTCCATAACTGCTTTTACTTATGTAAGGAAGGATGAAACCAAACATGGTTAGTTAAGCTTTAACAGAATTCAGACCAACGGAGATCATTTAATTTGGCTCCATAAGAGCAAAATGGTAGCCAACCAGGAACATTAAATTTCAATTTGTTTTTTTTTTTTTTTTTTTTTTAACTCAGACACTGCCCAGGCCAATACCATCAGGAACATGCCAGCATCAATTGATAATGAAAAGGCCTTATTCATTTAAAAACAGTAAAGTGCACAAGTTAAGCATGGAAGTAGTGCCCCTACTACATATGGATGGGTGACTGCTCTCCTGGGGCATCCCAGATGTGGTATAGAGGAAAGGCCACAGATGAGTCCTGAAGAATTACGCCAGGAAAATAATTAAAAGGTTGCACTGCTCGCCAACAGGGGCGGGGGAGGGTTGCGAAGGAGATAGAGTGTGAAATATATATATTTATATATTCGGATCTCTGTGTGTATATCAGTTGGACGTTGCTCAAGCCTCGTTACCAACCATCAGGCGACAACAAACAGAACCCTTGATGAGCAAAATGAGCCGGCAGGGAGCGTGCAAGCCAGCTGCACAGAGAACAAAAATAAAAAACAAAAAAAAAAAAAACATCGATACACCACACTCACGGCAAAACAGCTACCAGCAACATAGAAAAGGCTACCAACGAGACACGCAGCAGTCCAGAAGAAACGAGGGAGACAAATATCTCTAGCAGAGGTTCCAAACCAGATACTTCCCAAGATACAAGCAGCCACACACTGGGACTCCACGATGAGCCTGACAAGCAGAAGCTGCACCCTGTCAAGTGGGGAGCGAGCGCCAGACCGGCATGCTAGTGAACCAGTTAAGGCACAGAGCCCCCAAAACGTGCCAAAACCCCAAAAGCAACCATAAATGAACGCCAGTAGGGGGCGCACCATAACAGCCACACAGAAACAGTTGACAATACGCAGGAAGAGCACAAGAGCTTGCCCCAACATAACACAATGTCAGACGGGCAGCAAACACTGTCCGCCAGCCAAAGTGGCGCCAGATCCCCGGGAGAACCCTCCAGCCAGCAAGAAACACGCGCAGGAAGGAGCACATGGCAGGATTCAGCACAAGGTGCGTTTAAGAAACCATTTGATCCATATGCTGAAGGTGCTGCCCCTCTGGTGGGAGCTATGTATGCAGCAATTTGAGCGCCACCTCAATTTAAAGAAAGTCACAGTAGATGAAGAAAAATGCATGCTACTCATGCTCGACGACTTCCACTCGAGGATCCGAGAACTAGCAATCGGCTGCGAGTTCCCCAATGAGGAGTTCTCGGTGAGACAACAAGTCATTCATGACACCTGTTCTGAGAAGCTTTAGAGAGACATTCTGTCTGAGAGAAATGTCCCGCCCCCCCCTCGAACTCATCTTGGAGAGAAACAGACACCCAAGTAGCCGCCATGGAAGCAGCAATAAGCCGCCTGCCAACTGACGCTGTACATCACACAGCCAGCATTGCTGCATTTGATGCCAAAGTAGGGCCAGCTGGGAGGGGGGAGGAGGGGGAGACTCCCGTCTTGCCGACGCGGCCACCACGAACAGAGCAAACCTGCAAATGGTGCGGCGGAGCATAGCAACGTGATGACCACGGGGCAGCACGTCGGAAATGTGGGAAGCTAAACCACTTTGCCTCAGTCTGCCTCAATTCCAGCCAATGGAGGAAGGTCCATGGAGCATACTCCGGAGAACATCAAAAACCAAGAGCTGGAGTCACAGAGGGAAAGCGAGAACGGTAGAAGGTGAGAGCAGCACGAATGTCAGTGACAGCGAGATGAGCAGAGGGGGAGTCGTCCCAAAAGCGACGCACCAAGCACCAGAAGAGACCGAGTTAAAGAGTGCATCGGATTTTAGCAGTTGTCACTCAAGCACCAAGAGAACAAAACGGAGTTCTCAACCAATCTGCACAGTGCTCATGAAATGGGACACCAACAAGGGTGGTCATTGATACCGGATCCACTGCAAATGTCATACCGTTGGACAAACTAAAGATAATGCCCAGCAGTCCCCCAATACAATGTAAAAGCATCCAGATCTACCCCTATGGGAGCAAGCTGTCCCTCCCTGTGAAAGGGAGGTTTAAAGCCGACGTTGTGTACAATGGGAAAGCATGCCGAGCCAAGTTTTACATCATAGACACAGGCACTGAGACATTACTGAGCTGGAGGACAGCAGAAAACTTGAAGATCATTAATTTTGCGCTGCAGCTGCAGTGACCAGCCATCTACAATCTAATAGCCAAACACACTAAACTCTTCAAAGGCATTGGTTGCCTAAAGAACCGAACAGTCATGCTCCATATCGACCCCACCATATAGCCAACAACAGTCCGGCACAAGCGATTCGATGTGAGCGACATAACACCCAACCATTGATGAGCTAATCATGGACTTAACAGGGACAACAGTATTCAGTAAGCTGGACCTCCGTTCCGGTTATCACCAAATTCGGCTGGCCAAGGAGTCAAGGAACATAACCTTTTTCACATCTGGGACTCCCGCAGGCTCAACTTTGGCATTTCTTCGGCAGACAAGGTGTCTCCGAATGAGATCCGCAAAGTACTGCAAGACCTGCCCAGTGCCACGAATGTCAGCAACAACATCCCCATATACGGCACCTCTGAGGAGGGCAATGCACGTCTGGCCGCAGTACTGGCATGGCTGGAAGAGTCAGAACTGACACTACACACCAAAAAATGTGAATTTAGCAAAACAGAGCTATCTTTCTTCAGCTATGTATTTAATGCGAATGGAGTATCTCTCGATCCAACTAAAGATCACGGACATAAAAAGCACCTGTCCGCCAACCACAGCGACTGAAATACGAAGCATCATGGGGGATGGCCTCGTACTGCAGCAGATTCATACCCGACCTGGTAACAGTCGCGGCCACGCTCCGACAGCTGACCAAGAAAATGGTACACTGGACATGGGGACAGGAACAAAAGGAAGCATTTCAATGAATTACAGACTCCCTCACGACCAACACCACCATGGCGTTCTTCAATACCACCCGGAAAAAGTAACTGCTAGTGGACGCTGTTAGGACTGATTTTTTATGTACTCTGGCCTGGTGGACAGATGTATAGAAGGCCAACCTATATTGTGACAGGGACAACTCTCGGGAGCTGCGGCCAAACCATTTCAGGTAGCAGTAACAGGCGGTCTAGGCTAAGATCGTCAGAGGTGGTGAGCTTGTAAAGGGTCCATAATGAGGTCACACAATGGGAAACACAAATTACACTTAGACAGGATGTATACAAATACATGTATTTATTGTCTAAAACACACTACGAAAAATGACTACTAGCAAGTAGAGTTATCACACAAGACTATTAAACTAAATACATATATACTTTCACTTTGTTATAGGGCATAATACATATCAAACTCCTGCAAAGGAGAGGTTAGATCAGATCAGTATTATGCACTTCAGGTGCACATAGATGATCCCTAACTAAAATTGTCCAGTGTTAAGCTGTCGGGGGCCTTTTGCCCAATAGTTCAGGTAAAGGTTCCACAGAAGTTATGAAGCAGGAAAAAATAGAGGTAGGGGGTCCAGTGAAGGGTTCTAATGGTTAGGATACAAATTAGACTAAGGCCCAAAAGTAGCCAGAATGTACAGATGTCTTGCACAAGCAAGCAGTGGCAAAGCCAATAATGTTAGAATTAAGGTTCATCATAAGCCCATTGACTTATAAATGGGGAGTATAGGGGTAAGTAAGAAGCTCTGTAATTTACCCCCGTACTCCGATTATTTCCCAGATTTGGCAGGACAAAGGAAGAGGGTCTGAGGTTGTTTTTCCCGCCAAAAGTCACAATCCTCGATTCACTGGGGTTGCATGTTCGAGCTGATCTCCAGTTTGTTTGTTTCACTGTTGCAAGGACTCTCGTGAAGTATGCAGCAGAACTCGATGCAGGACCCCTTCTCAGGACTGGACTTGCGTCAGGTAAGCAATTTCGGATGTTGGTCACCGCAGCCCGGCGATGCAAAAGGACTCAGCAGCCGTGGTTGGACTTTCCCTCCTATCTCAGGTTCCCACGATGCTAGGACGCCAATATTTTGCATAGGTTAGTCCGTAGGGCCAGCTGAGGGTGGCCGAATGTTTCAGGCCGAAACTCAGTACATTGACGCCGTCAGCACGGTAGCCCAAAAACAAAGGTGGTCAGCTTCAGGACGGATATAGGACACTTCTGAAGGCTTCCTTTGGCAAGGCACCAAGTACACATCAGGACTGGATGGTCCCTCTACTCCAAGGGTCGCAGCTCCTTCATAGGACTGCTAAAAATCACGAGCAATACAGGGCTCCTCCAGGACAGCAGCAGAAGATGATCGCCAGGCCTCCTTCAGTCAGGTCTCGCAGCTGGATTGCATAGTTGGCTCCTTCAGGTTTCTACAGGATCTCTGAAAATGGGTGCAGGGGTCCTCTTTTGATCCTAAAAGCCAGGTAAGAGATTCTGCCCTCACTAGCCAATAGCAGGACTAGCCCCCCCCCATACACTCACACACACCAGCAGTGGTGCTGGTGGTCCAATCAGGACCTCCGGCGGGAACATTCATACATGCCACTCAGAAACATCCTGCCAGCAAACACACACATCCCATCAGTAGCCCACCAAAAGCTCCTGTTTCCCAGGCACTGGTAGTCCTTATAAGGATTTTCCTGGCCTCTAAGGCCAGGAAGAAGGCCAAAGAACAAGATGGCAAAAGGACAAGCGAAAAATCTTTTTGGCACGGCCATGTTTGACCAGTAGCCGCAGTTAGTAGCCAAACGTGGTAAGGCTAAAACGAAAATTCCCAAAAAGTGGGGAAAAGTCACTGGTGCCACCAACTATCCTTTTAGCACACCAAGAGTAACCAAAAATCCTCTGAGTGTTAGTCTAGGGCAAAGCAAAAATGTACCCCATTGTACTGCAGTACAAGCTGATGTGTACAATGATAACGGTTACCACAATTGATACAAAAGTAACCAAAAGTAGGAACACGACCAAGTGAAACAATGTTTCTCAGTACTGACAGCCTGAAGGACATGTCAGTTTCCCCATGACATATGAGCAAAAGCCACTGCAGTGAAGTTTAAAGCTTCACTGTACTGCAAAAAGCACAGGTCAAATCCAAAAATAAAAGCAAAACGTTTGGGGGTTCCATAAAGATGGAAGGAAAGGTGCAGTAAAGAGATATCGTCCCTAACAGACATCAGTCCCTAAGTCTGGGAGCTGTCCTCACTCAGACAGACCAAGAAGGAACCACACACCCTGTTGCATTCGCCACCCGGGTGCTGACCAAGACTGAACAGAAAGACGCTCACATGGAGCGAGAGGCCCTCGCCATCCTCTGGGGGTGCTGGCATTTTCAAGTATATATATATTTTTTTTATTTTGGTTTGATACAAAAACCTTTACAAAGACATGTATCTTTCTCTTTCCCTCCTTTACATCAGTTTATCATACATTAAAAAAGTACCACAAGAAGAAGAGATGATCGGTGAAGGATGCCTATCCATTGTGGTATTCAGGACAGATGCTTCCATAAAATGGCCCCTACAACTACATAATTACAGCCTTATAAGTAGGCTATGTCAGGATTAAAATCTTTTCCATCAATCTCATAGGTGCCAATGTCATACTACATAAGTGCCCATTAGAATCATCTCCCACCATTCTTTGGCTGATAGCGTGTGCAAGTCCTGGAAAAAACTCTCCATAGAATTGCTTCAAATTACTGTCAACTTCTTGCATTCCACCAACAAATGATACAATCATTCAGTTGAAGCTCTGTGATCACAATATCAACAGAAGGCCTGTGCTTCCCCAAGCTGCTTGCGAAACAGCAAGACCTCTTTCATTGGAAGCACATTTAATCGAAATCTCATGAATATATTATGATAGTAGGATGGGGGAAATTTAGAGATATGCTGGTAATTTGTTAATAGGTCCTCTTTCATGATTTAAGTTTAAGGCAAGCATAAACTGATTTCTTGAATCCTGTGTATCTATCCAATCCTGGATCAATAGTTTGTGCTTGATCTTTCATATTGGTTATTAGAAGCTCTAAAGAGGCTCCCAATGATTTTATCCAACCCGCACATCTTACTTTCCATTCTTCCAGGGCCCACTCAGTCCTAAAGCAGTTAACGTTCCTTACAATTTCAAAGGGGAGGAGGGAGACAATCGGACATTACACATTTCCTATATAACGATAGGATCCTCCATAGCACTAGTGTGCCCACTGATTGTAAACCCAGGTCATACCCAATTATGACTCTGGGGGAGGGCCAGAACCTCTTTCCAAAAGAGGCCCTCTAGCAATCCCCATATCTGCTAAGGCAGGTTCAACACAGCTTCAGCACCATATATTAACACAGGAACCACCTTCCGTTTATAGAAAGTCACCAAGGGGCTCGAAGTAAATTTGCCATAGTGTTTATCTAACACCCTAGCTTGCGCCCTCAGCTTCACCCCCTTGTCTCTTAATATCTCAACCCAGGATTTCTCAGTTATGCTTCCATTTATCAGAACCCCTAAGTATCTAATGAAGTTTACTTGGCCATTTCTGTCTTTTCCAACATGCCATTTAATGCCAGTATTTTGGATTTATTGGCATACATTTGTAAGTTATTCTCTAAATTGTATAAGCCCAGAATTGGTAGTCTTCTCTGTAGGCCTGTTTGGGTCAGATCAATGATAACTAAGTTGCCCGCATATAGGAGCCATGGTATAAGAGTCTTTGGGGAAGGCTTTAACAGAGTTCTGAAACTATTTTAGGATGAATAAATATAAATTGAATTACACGGGTGCCAGAAAGCATCTTTGTTTCATGGCCCAAGATGTATTTATTTCCCTTGAATATATCCCTTGTGTTGTCAAACATACCCTTACCGAAGTGGAGGAATATAGAGCCATTATGGCTTTTACCAAATCCTGCGGACATTTCCAATTCATGAGATTCCCCCACAAGCACTCCCCGCTTACACCAACAAATGCTTTTTCAAAAGCCACGTAGATCGCGGTTTTAGTTTTCATTGCTTTCAATTTGAGCAAATTTAGAAGGAATACGTTCAAATTGGTCCCGTCTCCCTTAAGGAATCCCGTCTGGCGTTGGGCTAATCTCCCCATTTCGGTTGCCCAGGCTTTTAATTTACTCAGGTGCAGCGAGGCAAAGATTTTCCAGAGTATGTCTAGGAGGGCAATAGGGGAGTTATTGCTAGGATCCTCACTATCGCCCTTCTTGAAAACCAAAATGATCAATCATTATTTTGGAACAGCCTTGCATGACATTATGTGCTTGAATAGCAGGTCAGTAAATACAGCCCATAGCTCTGGAGCCTCTCTCAACATAGAATTAGGTAGTCCATCTGGACCTGGAGCCCGTGAGGCGTCAGGCTTCTTGATCATATGCTCAATATCATCCTTATCCCAATCAACCATTTACCCAGGCCCATCATGATTTCAAACATTTGCCTAGGGCTCGGTTGGGTGAACAAGGCGGAGTAGTGACTGATCCATGCAGTTTCTGGCACTGGATTAGTTGCTACTGCTGATTGGAACTTCCTATCATTATTTAACAGTTCCCACAAATTGCAGGTGTTATTTTTGCATATGATCTTGCATCATATTGATCTCTCAGGGTTCTTGAAGCCTTCAGCCAATTCTTGTATTTATTTGTTTTTTAATATTAGTTCTGCTCTCTTCACCAGTAAACTTTTTCAATTTCCTCCATCCAACCATTGAGGTTTAACCTTCAACTGATTCCTCCCCTGGGAAACCTGGAGTACATCCTCAATTTTCTGGGTGGGGTGGGGACTGCTCTTTCCATACATCGTATTGCTAATAACTTGTGATCGCTGGTATTCATATGGATCACCTAAGTGATTCAACCCGGTGCCAAATATTTAGAGACACAAAACAGTAGTCTAGACAGGCTTTATGCTCACCCCTGGCCCATGTGGGCTTTCCTGAACATCTCCCTTAATCTGGCTATTCAACATTAGTAGACTTCTGTCGTGTACCCCATTCATCCATTGTCGAGCATGATTTTGAAGGGCAGAATCACTCCTAGGGACCCCCAACCCATCCAGACACATGATGTGTAGATCACCACACATGATTCAGCTTAATATAGCTCTCATCAAGCAGCCTCATCACCCTATCCACAAATGTTCGCTCCCCACACATCACAGGGTTCCAATAAGAGTTAAACAGTACAATCAATTCTTTTCCCTCCGTTTTTAGGATCAGCATTTGTATGTGTAGAGTGGGCTTTCGCACTTGCTTCACTTTGAAACCTTGTCCAACTTTCATCAAGGTCAAAAGACCTGCGTATTGTCTACCTGAAATGCACTTCTTGGCTGGATAAAAGTAGCAAGCGTATCCCTCACACAGAGGCGTTGTTCTTAACCAAGTCTCCTGGAGACAGAGGATATCATATGCTCCCAGATCCAAATTGTTATTATTAAAAAGGTGGACAAATCCCTGGTTATTCCAGGAGCGTATCAGTAAATGGTTCACATTGTCTGTGGCTTGGGATTCTGACAAGGCTCCTGCCAACCATGACCAACCTTGAGACTCTGGGGCCATGGCCCTGTCACTGTTGGGCTCCTTTGTCGGGCCCAGATGGGAATTTGGGCAGCCAACCACCACTCTCAGTGTGCAGAACTTTGATGACACGCTCCCTATTAGAGCAGATCCTTCCACCTTTTGGACCAGTGTGGAAGTTGCAATCACTCATCAATGAAGGACCAGCTGCTTCATTAGCTTGAATTATACGATCCTCTGGATCGGGGGAATAGTAGACCCTTCATTAACCCCTCTGGAGGTACTGCCTCCCCCTCGTCCACTGAGATACATTCTAAAAGGCCACTTAAGTTAAGATCTTCCTTTATTTATGAAACAAGAGCTCCCCAAATCCACTACTATCCACTGTAGATCTTTAGTTGAGAGAGCTCCTCGAGGGGTCATCATTTTGTATCGGATAGGTCTTTTTCTGATCAATTTGGAGTTGGTGGTTCTTTCCTCATCACTGGTGTTATGGCCAAGATTTGCAAAAAAGCTCTTGACCCATTAGATTTAGGTTTCACCCCCAGTTGGAGGTTTTCTGGCTTTTTTAGTTGTTGAGCTGGTTGTGGGACCCTAGGCAGAACATTCCCCTGGATCAAGCTCTTCCGTTCAGTAATCTATGTTGCTGTTGGAACCAGTTAAAATAGACACACCCTGCAGAACATGATGACCATCTGGTTCAGCTACTGGTTGAAGTTCTTGTTGTTTGTTAGGGATGATGATTGGGTTACAGAACGCTCACATAGTCCTGGCACTATGGAGCTCATTTGCTGCACTTCAGTTGCAGATTCAGGGCTTAATTGAGTGGGATGGAGATCACCATTCATTGTTTTTGTAAGCTTTCACCAGCTGTTGCCTCGTAGGGCCACTGTCCCCAGGCATTAGCTTGAACTCATTCCCACAGGAATCCTTTTATTTAAAATGTGCTCTCATCCACTTACAGTCTGCCAGTAATGCTTCCATCATAATGCTCTTATCCATAGTTTCCCCCTCTAGCCATGTCCCACAATATATTTTGCCACAGAGCTGAGGGTTCTGCCTCTTTATCCAGTCTTGAATTAATATTTAGAAAAGGGGGCCCCTGGAGATCACTAATGCTGCCATTATGTTTTTCTGAAGGGAAGCTTCCGCCTCCGCTGATAGACAAGCTTCATGCACCTGCCAAGATGGACGAAAAACAGAATCAGTATCCGACTCCTGAGAGGATTGGGAAGGTGCCAAAAGAGGAGCAGCCACGCTCCCTCCTGCATAATCCTCTTGGAACTCAAATGGCTTCACCTGTCTCCTTATTGCAGCTCGAGCATGCCCCATGTTTTTTTAATGAGACCCATAGCCACTATGGGCTGTGGTCTCTCCACCCCACCCTCCTCATTAATCTCCTCATATTGAACAATGTCAGGGGATTCAAGTCTCCTCTTCTTCGCTCTTAAATGGGATAAGTATGTAGCATTGTCATCATTTTTGATAGAAGCAATACACCTTATTATCTCAGCAATGTCCTAATTTATCCATCCAATCAGCGAAGTCTGAGGCTCCATGCAGAGGTCGGGTGATATCTGGCGCTTGTGTAGCCCCTTAGTAGATAACGGCAAGGTACCATTGATAACAGACGGATCTATAGACCTTTCGTGAATCAGCGTACTAGAAATCGAGTGCCGGTGCAGCATAGAACAGGGAACCCCAGCCAGTTCAATGACAAAACTTGTGACTGGGCTCCGCTGGGGTGGAGCCGACATAAAGGTTCCCATGTCTCAGAGGCACTTTAATCAGAGGTTAGGGTCATATCGAGGCCATTGACAGTAATTTCATCCACCTCCTGTGCCCCTCCCAACATTGGGGTATTTATTGGTGTAGGGAAACCCCCCTTCCGCTGGTCCGAGTTAGAGGAAAGCACAGAATGTAAATTGGAGAATGTTGCCAACACACAATTCTCCATCTAATTTTTGATAAATACGACAATTCGAGAAGGGGAGTTTACCTCGCTGCTGTTCCTTGGTGACACCGGAGCAGCTTCCAAGAGTTTAAATTGTTGTCAGGTACAAGGACCAGAATTTGCCATGGACCAGAAAAGGGGCGGGAAGATCACAGATGAATCTGCCACCTCCGACGATCAAGACGCGCTCCACACAACACAACACACTGCCACACACTCCGCCAAAGCTCTGCTCACGGCAGGGTGGAAGTAGTGTGGCTCTTTCTTAGTCAGTGAATAGGGAAGAAAGACTCTTGAATCCGAAGGCCATTTAAAACGAGGTAGCGCTATCTGGGATGGATGGGGATGCAGATCTTACTCATAGAACAATCATCAGACCGACTCAGGAAGTTGGAAAAACTTTAAGCTGTTTTATTAACAAGTATCTAAACCAGGGAGCACAACAGACATCAATGGGCGTTCGCTCGAGTCTCTCAATGATTTACATGAAAAAAATACACTTTATAGCAAAAACTCATCACGGACATTATATTACATGGCAAAATAAGCAAAACCTACGGGGGTTTGTAATAGGCTTAAAGGGAACATCTAAGTATACTTTCTATGGGGTATGGGATCGATCGTGACAGCACCGTATGCTTCTGCAGGCTATCTTAGCCGGCTTTCTGTTAGCAAGGGATAGCTTTCTCGCTTGTTACCCAGTACTTGCCATTGTACCCTATGGGCCTTGACTTTGCGAATGTGAAAGATGCTTCTGTTCACGTCTGTCAATTTCCTGCTATCAGATAACACCTAATGGTGTGAAGTCAAACAGGCTGCTAGCTGACATGCCAATGCAGGAAACGCACCATTTCCTGGCCGTTGGCTGTTCAAACACTTTGTATGCATCATTACATTTTATGTTAAAGTTTTGTGTCTGTGTAAAGAAGACCTTTTATGGCTACAGGTCTTGCGAGATATGAAAAGCTGTCTTAAATTAGTCTGAGTTCATGTCACCCCCCTCAAGACAGTCGTCATAGATCAGAGATTTGTAGCAATGTGAAGTCATCCTTAAAAACTTATATGAGCTATATTTGCAAAACAGGCCGCCTATGCCGGTGACAAAAAAATAAAGCATACACATCCTAGCAATTGTGAGTAATGATTACTGCATGCTAAAGTAAATGAGTTGCTTGGTGAATACATGAGCGCCTAGAAAGATAGTGTAGGTGCTCGGAAAAATCAAATGAATAAATGCATCACACTTTGAAGCAGTTAGCGGTTATGACTAACACAAGCATAAATGAATACATGTATTTAACAGTGAGGTATTCAGGATAAGTCCAATATTCTGTTACTGGAAATAGCTAAGAAAACATGAATGAATGCATGTATTTAATGTGAGGTATTTAGGTTAATTCAAACTTCTTAGCGGCAATAGTTTGAAGGTAAGACAAGGTATTCTTTGAGAACCCATCAGAAATATACAACCAGCATACCTTGGCTCCTGACTCTGACCCAATATGCTTTAGAACATGTGATCATGAGCTTATGACACATGTGTAAACTGTCCACAGTTTAAAGTGGTGCTCCTTGAGGTAGACCAATATGCGCATGTCTGTTACCCACAGTGATTTGCAGGTGGAGATCATCCAATACATACATTGGACACATGCACAAACTTGTACCTCGAGGTATAATGCAGTATATTTTCAATTCTGTGTTCCCTGATTGTGATGCCAGTAGTGGAGGATTCCGAAAAATGTCAGGTTTTCTGAACTCAGGGTTTGCTGCTAATCTTCTTTTGATGTGCGTTAGGAAGCAAAGTGGTGAGGGGAAACAAAATTTGCATATCAGATTTTTGCAAGATTATTATGCCATGCACTCCTGGAACCAGAGGTACCCATCACGGTCTCAAATGTGGTGGCTCCCTGGGGCCCAGGGTTGGAGAGTAGGCATGTGTCCTCTTGTGTCTGGCTTGAATCAGGCTTTGCAACTAGAGGCTCCGTTGTTTCACTTGCTGGTGTGTTGGTCTCATGGGAGACATTTGGAAATAGTCCTAATTTTTGTCGTTCTCCTAGCAGTTTCCTTGACATACTCCCATGGCGAGCTATGGCTTCTGGAGGGGTTTCAAGGAAATCACAGCAGAACACTTGAGGGAAGAATCTCTGGATGCCACACGTCTCTGTGAACGGACAAAGTTTTGGCAAGTCGAGTATGCCACATTGCAAGTCTCGATGATGAGACTGACCCCCAGGTTCTTGGCGAGAAGCGATTCCTTGGCGCACACCAAGCATCTGGCAATAGCTGATAGTATCGATTTCTTCCTGATCAATGAGAAAATGAAAAGATTTTTTGACATTGAGCACATTGCTGGTACCCACGGCGTCTGCATAGTTCAGCTATGAACTAAAAACTAGTTGCTTCGAGGCGCTTCATGTTGCGAACAGTCATAATTCAGTGTCTACAGTAGCATAAAAGAGAAAGTCCAAGTATTAGCAGCAGTCCACACAGTGAACCAATTGTCGAATAAGTCAGTGTTTTAATGGCAGCGTCCAGCGTGGTCAGCCCTTTTTGAAGAGCTTTTGTGGCAACCATCGTAACCACAGAGAAAACAGTATTCATGCCAGTTAACTGTGCGCTGTCAATTAAAGAGTGCATGGCCTCTTCTATCGTTATCTTGAGAGACTAGTAGAGATGCAATCTGTTTGACCACTGCAGAGTGTACTTTAAGAAAGAACTCTTCACTGTTCCACACTCTTAGATGCATGTTTTGCAGGTGTGCCATATGCAAGCTTAATTCTGGAAATTCTAAGGGTCTTAACTTGAGATTGTGCTAGTGTAGGAATTTGAATTGTGATGGCCCGGGTGGATTCAAATAAACCCACAACACTCAACGTGTGTACTCACAGTGACGAAGGTTGGAACCGCAATTGCAACAGGACAACAGGACTCATTGAACTGCACAAAATATGAGTCATTAGATAAGCTGTGTCATGGACTGTGAAAAATGCAATTGGTTAACAAAGTGTGCATTTAGTGTTACTATCACAGGAATTCACTGGCTCGGCAAGCGCGCAAACCATGCAAGTGGACCCTTTGTATTCACATAATGAGTACAATGTGTTTTCAGGACTTGAAGATGACACACATGCATGTGAATAAGGCAATACATAGTACTCCCGGATCCAAATGTCATTAACCAAGTGCACATTACCCCAGGAATGCAGTTCCCGACATACCATGGAAGGGGTCGTCTGAAGGGGCATATTTAGCACGTCGTGCAAAATCCAATTTGCAGCCTGGGTACCAGGCTTGACTAAACATTTTGAAAGTACACTACGCAACAAGAACGTACAGTGACATTGCCTGGCGTATTGCAACCGTGGACAAGTTAAGTGTATTCATTTGTTCTGGCCATGAAATTTCATTCCAACCTGGGACTCCACTTCTAAAAGTGTCCAGAAAATCTGTTACCTTAGATATACTTACTGCTGCTTCTTGGTCACTTCTAATCATAGAAAGGTCACTCTGAACCAATCCCACTACATCTATAATGACATCCCTTAGCGCATAGAAGCCCTGCTCTAGCGCTAGATTAGAATCTGATGCATGAAATCCTAGTCACACTGCCTCACTTTCAGTCTGCAGGATTTTCATTATTGCTTGTGACCAAGTGTAAGTTTCACCTGTTATTGACGCTTGTCCCACCTCACATGGTACTCTAGGGTCAGAGGTGGTGCAGGTAACTGATCTCCTGACACGCCCATTCTGTGTGCGCCTCAGAACAGCAGCTGACTGCATGATAGCTGTGCAATTCTCTTATTTTATGATGTTATCTAGAGATTGTATCACCTCACTCAGGTGATACTGCGAAAGCATTCCTTGGCACAGCTTACCTATGGCTATAGCTTGTGTCAAGGAAGTGTTCTGGGAATTCCAAGCCCTATATGGGCCAATAATGGTTCCTGCTCTTCTTTTTTTATTGCATTAATTTGCTTGAACCGCCCATAACACAAGACTCCCTGATGCATAGGTAATATGCTTGGTGCCACTGCGTTCCTTCTCTATAGGATGCACTCCAGAACTCACTTTCTTCCCTCTTCCAGTCAGGGTAGAAGCTCAAGTTTTTTTTACTGCAAATGGTCTGGAGCTGCGTAAAATCTAAAAAATACATCAAATGTGTGAATCTACATGCCATGTGTAACCTGTGAACACCTTTGATTTGCCATATCTGCTGACCCCAAGTAGACCACAGAGGGACAGTTTCTCGCCATATTTGTTCAGTCATGTTTGAAAAGTATTTTCTGTCAAACCCAACTGAATCGGCAACATACATGTGCTGTGCACCATTTGGCTCTAGAGAGAATTTATACTGATTTTCAAACCTGTAATCCCCTGCTTGGTATGGTCTCAGTGAAGTAACTATGCTTGGAATTCAGGACTATCGGTTTGGAAAGGCACTGCACAGTGTTCCCAGAGAGTGTATTTGGGTCACAGGATGGGCTCACGTTTGACAAGTAAAAAGGCATTGTAATATCGCACATAACACACAAGACCCAATCTCATGGAGATCCTCAACATCATCAAAAGCATTAAGCAACGCATTTTGCACAAATGTCTGGAGCCTAGTTCTTAACAGTTCTCTAAATGTTCGGACACACGGTCACTGGGTGCAAACAGTCTGGATTCATCATTCACAGAAAAGGTGTGAACTTGCAGCTGCTTGGTTGGGTCATTAAACGTCTTAAATAATGGCATCCACACATGACCCATGGTTAGCGGAAAATTTGTTTTGAGGCTGGAGTTCCTGGCTCTTTGAGCTCTCTTTTCTCTAACATGTGTGAAGAATTAATGGCTTTAGAACCACTTCTTTGCTTGCAGGTGGAGTTGAAACCTTGATCAAAAAATGCACCTGAAGTCAGTAAGATGAGAAACACAGTGAGGCTCAGCCACAGTAGAAGGAAGCATTGTATACACTGTTTCAGAAAGTCTGTCCAAAAGAATTCCTTCATTGAGTTAGCACCCAGAAAGGCTTGGTTTCCAAATTGGCAGACCTGTAGTACTTCCCTGAATGGTGGAGTTGTAGTCAAAAGTGGCATATTCTTCCTTATCTTGCACAGCAATCATCGTCATTTGTAGGATCTCCATTTCGTCTCCTTCTTCAGGCTCCTCAACTGGAAGACGATGATTGCATGGAACATCGCAGTTACCATCTGGTGCGGGTTTCAGGTGATTCGCAGAAACCAGTCTGGTGCCTCTCTTGGGTGATATTGCGGGCAGGACAGCAGTTCTGGAACCTTTCAATCTGATTACTTGTACGGCTGGTCTGTAGGACGAGCCAAACAGAGTCTTATCATGGATCTTCTGCAGGACCAAACCCCCTGCTTTGAGAGTGATCTCAGGACTGGCCTCAACAGCTTCCATCTGGGGGGATTCCATCAGCAGCACTGTCGCCAGCAGTTCTTCTTGCCTAGTTAGGGGCCTGGGGAGAGTGTGCAGATCAGGCATAAACATCCTTCTCCCAAACAAGAGTTCAAATGAAGTCTTACCGTTGCATAGAGACTGGTGTGGTAAATTCTTTAACCTTGCTAACTAGATGCACACAGCCTACCCAGTTACCCCCCCATCGAAATGGTGCATTTAGTCAGGCACAACATTATTGAATGGTTTGCCCTTCCTATAAGCCCATTTCATCGCTGAATGATGAAAGTTTAGAAAAGTGCAGCTCTGATGCCCCCCACCCTCTAATGACTTTCTCAGGGCCCGCCCTGTGAAAGCCGGACCATTATCGGCATAGAACGTTTGAGTTGCTGTCATGGCTACTACACCCCGGAGTGCCTGTATGACCGATTTGCAGTCTGCTCTCTTTTGAAGAATCATTCAGGTGAACCTAGTGCAAGAATCCAATATTACTAGAATATATTTGTACGTATTTATTTCTGGTAGTGGACCTATATGATCCAGATATTGAATCTCAAAAGGCGAAGTTGCCTTTCTTAAAAGGAGCCCCTTTAGGTTTTTTGCTGTGGTCCACAGTTGTCTTCAGACATGTGTCACAGTTTGTTATGTATACTTTAACCTGTTGCCTTAATCCTGGCTACCAATACCCGTCAAGGAGCAGCTGTGTAGTTGCAGTAAACCCAAATGGCTAGATGCAAGTCCAGCATGTGTGGCTGCTATTAGCTTTTCCCTGTCTGCTCTATTAGGGATTCATCTTTGAATAGGATCCCCCCTTTTCATAGGAATTGTGACTAGTGCTTTATTATTCTCGATGTCATAAATAGAATTTCTTGGGAAACCTTTCGGCCTAGGTATGATACCCACACAAGCTTCTTTCATTTCCTCATCCTTTGCAGTTGCTGAGAGATTTATGGCTGCTATGATTTTCCTCACGGTGTGCTCTTTGGCATACTTATCTGCTAATGCATTGCCAATGCTATGAATTTGCCCTTTAGTATGTGCTCTTGTGTGCAACACCCATAGAAAGGGTACGTCTGTTTACGGTTCCACACTTGTTTCCAGAGTTGCCTGGAAGCAATAGTTTTATGCCTAATGTCTCTAAGGTCATTTTGAATCCACCAATGCAAATAAGTGTTATAAGCCCTGACAATGTAATCTGAATCTGAGACTACTAGTGCGGGCTTCTCTGAGTCTGCTTGGCGCAATGCAAGCAACAATCCATGCAATTCAGCAGTCTGGACAGACATATCTCCCAGATGCTTTGTTGCAATACAATATGATATGATACATTTGATATATAGCACGCCTATAACACAATTGTGTCAAGGCACGATGAGGCAAGGGAGGGGTACAAGGGAGGACAAGACAACAATCTTACTAGGCCCAGTGAAATTGAGATCGTGCAAGTGCAGGGGAGAGGGGAGTGGAAAGTGCTGAACACTGGATCAAAAGTAGTACGGCCAGAAGGTGGCAAGTGCAAGGGTTAAGTGCAGACAAACGGGTATCTAATAAGCGCAGTAAAGGGGACTGTAGGGTTGCAGATACAGACCCAAGTACAAGTGTTGCCAGGAGGCAGTGGGGGTATGCAGCTGGGTGGGCAGGGACCTGGCCCTGGATTCAGAAGGTAGCCAGGTGCCCAGTTAAATTGCAGACAGAGATCAGCAGGGGAGATGAATAGAGATGTATATCAGTATGTATAAATGCTTCTTCGTGTGTAAAATGTCCTACCACTGCTGCACATGCAGCTGCATATTTGGAACGTGTTCCAAAAGCTGGTATGGCAGAGCCATCACAGTGAATGATTTGGAAAAAGAAAATCAAGCAATGGCATGTCGGGCAGTGAGGTGTCTGGTTCTGTATCCATTGTCCAGGTCAATCTACTCATTCTTTGTAATTCTGATTTATAATGATAATTTACATCTGGAGCATGTTGAGATGCTTACCATTGAATCTCATCTAGTATGTAATGCCTTTGCATTGGGCATGCTAGCTTTTGTGGCAGCCTCAAGTTGAGCTAAAGATGTATTTATGTGTATAGTTCTATTCGCCGCCAACAGCCTTTCTTTCCAAATGATCATCAGAATCTTTTCCTCAGGTGTAAATTTTAATTCAGGTATGCAATATACAGTCTCCCCTATATTACAACCTTTGTATGTGAAAGCCTCATCTCCCACCAACAGGTTTATTTCTACATCTTTTTCTGTGTTTCTGTCTTGCAAAGGACTATTTTGAGTCATTAACGAGTACACAAGGTGCAGAATCGGAGTGTGCTCTGGCAGCAAATGGGCTGCTAGGAACTTTGGTTTTATCAAAGCATACAATGGTTTTACTAGCTCGGCAAAATTAGAAACATAAGATCTGCCAAAATTCAAAAGCCCTAAAATGGCTTGCAATTGTCTGAGTGTGTTAGGTCGTATCCTGGCACACTTCTCAAGAAAATCTGCTGACAAGCCACTGCCTTTATCTGGAAGAGAGAACCCTAAGAAGGTAACCTCACAATGAGCTATTCTTGATTTCTTGAAGTTAATCAGGTACCCTTTTGCAGCCAATTTTGAATGGCTGTGTTCACTTGTTCATGGAGATTTCCATGTCATTGACATATTGACAACAGTTAGGAATGTCTGCCAGCAAACTGTATTCTACTTAATGTGCTGGGTGAATTCTTATACCCCTGCATTATTCTAGTGAATTGTAAATGTGTTCCTTTAAAAGTGAATGCAGTGTATTTATGGCTTTCTACATTTAAAGGCTATGTGATAACCTGAGCCAAATCATACATGGCTGTTCTGCAAAGGATGGGAATATTGATTACCTGATGGGCCATCTTCGGTACCCACCTAACCTCTTTTGTAAAAAGCTTTTTAGGAAAAATATTTGTGCCCAGTCCGTTTATCGTGACTGGGGAATGAGTTACTATTAGCAATGCTTCGGTCATCTCTAAGAAGTCCCATCTATCTGGGTTCCACCAGTCATGATTGCATATGATTAGGTGTGGCCACAAGCCCA
Organism: Ambystoma mexicanum; assembly: GCF_040938575.1. Lineage (NCBI taxonomy): Eukaryota > Metazoa > Chordata > Amphibia > Caudata > Ambystomatidae > Ambystoma > Ambystoma mexicanum. The sequence goes on from NC_090929.1 coordinate 183,427,481, forward strand.
TTATCTCATCTCCACCTCGTTTGAGGCTGTGAAAACAGACCCCTGGTCATCAGTCACTCATGTCAAAACTCACCATAGGCCGTGTCTCAGCACAAAAAGACAGGCATGCCTAGGTTCATGTGCTTATTAACATGAACATATACAGCCAGGAATTGTAAAGTTATTAGACTCAAAGATACCACTCTGACGCGTTGCTCTGAGATATACACTTGACACAGGAGTTATCGTGTTATTATATGCATTTAATATAATATGACCCCCTATCTTCTGAGGATTCTTATTCTCATCATCAAGATAAAGCAAAAGCAGATAGAACATAACATCACACATATGAACAAGACTGCTATGTAGGCAAAGAGCATGTTTGAATGTGTAAGTAATAGAACAAGTGGTGGTTTAGTGTAACACGTGGGTAACCTTTAGCTCTTATTAAGCTACGCTATACTATATGCCATCAGTCTTCATGCACACAGCAAGAATCCACTTGTCACTCACGTTTAGACCTCAGTGTGCTTCAAATGAAACCGCTCCTTATGGAGTTCTGCTTAGCTGGGACTGGCTATCTCGCTCGTATGTTGCTGCTGCCCTGCACTCATGCCCAGCCCCTCCGTTTTGAAAATGGACTGGCAAGTCTGCTGCTCTCCCTTCTCTTCTGTTCGGTCGTTGTGCTAGGATATATATATCCATCAAGTAAAACGGTGGCCTTGCACGTGTGGGTTCGACATATCTGCTGTTTGAGCTAGAGCGAGCTAAAGCAAGCTTGTTACGTTGTTCGTTCGAGGTAGAACTTTTATGTGAAACTACGTTAGATTTTTTTTACATCTCAAATTGAGATCTCTGTACCCATTAGTAAATGCCTTCACTGTAATCTTTTGGCATTTTGGATGTCCTGCAACATCACAACATCGTATGATTCTGCGGGCTATCTTAGTCGGTTGTCTGTAATCAAGAGATATCTTTCTCACTTGTTACCCAGTACTTCCTATTGTACCCTATGGTGGAGCAGAATCTCCCCATCAGGGTCTCATTCGGGGATGGAATTACTAGCTATTATCCTATGATTTGGCTTGTTTGAGCAATGGTGTGATCTACAAATCTGCATCTCAAAACTTCACACACCTCCTCAGGGGTACATATTGGTTATTTACTGCATGGAGGACCTTCTATGTAACACATGCAGAACATATCTGATGCAATTCATTCCACAATTAAGCGGTATTTTTGAAACAAGTGGTATTTAAAAAAATGTTTTGCCATTAGCACCATACTCGTAATGAGGTCAGAAGTCTATACTATTCCACTAAGTTAAAGAGATCTCAAGTTGTCCCTGTTCAACTTGTCCTGGCTTTTACGCTCACATCACTTTGAATACTGGTTCTTGTAGTTCTGTATTCATAAAGAGGGAAAAACACTAGAAGAAACTTAAAGGAGTTGAACATGGTAAAAGTTAAAAGCCAGGATTTGTAGAATATCACGTATGGGTTTTGCATTTTTTCCAATAAGTGTGAATGATCAAGGGAGTACATATATGGTTATGGTTGTCAGTCGTCGGCATTAGATAGGTCTACTTTCTTCCTTAGAAGTTGCCTCCATGCAGATTAGTATGTGTAGCAGAAGAGAAAATATGTACTCTTGCCAATCAAGTGAATTTATCCCAAGGGTCCAGGTCCACCACAGTTTGTTATGTCATGTTATTGGGATTTATAACGCTTACTAAAAGGGTCTGGCATTACTTTGCTATGACTTCACATGCCTTCAAGTCACTTCCTGTGGCATGGTACATTCCATAGGCTAATTAGAACCCACTCGATTTTAATTTTGGGTATCAGGTGGTGCTTTTGCAGCACCCTTAAGTCGAAACTATTGCATTGGAGTACAGCTACAAGGCAGATGCCAAGTGAGGAGGAACACACAGCTTGTGGGTGTTGGATGGTTATTTACCCACCCACTAACTGCTCATGGCCATGCTAATCCCTACGGTCATTTCCACCCACTACTCGCACCTCCCCCATTCCCAAAACACATCCTTCTGGGATCTCTTTTGGCTACTTCTGTCAAGCAGTGACATCAAACTGCCTGCCAGTGTTATTTCTAAGCAGTCTGCTGAGAGTTAATTGTTTAATTTCAGCTGTCAATGGGCTACTTGTGTAATAAAAATGCCTTGACCAAGTGCCTTTTGCCAATTGATTAATATCTGTTCCTTGCATGGAAGTTCTGTTTAAAACAATAATTGACAAAGTCAACTATTTTGGCTTGTGTATAGTTATTAGATGGGCATTTGCCACACATCATTGTCCATAGGTTGCCCTCTTATGGCCAGGTAGTGCCATTATAACAGTGCCTGGCAAATGCATATTGCATGCCTATACAAAATACAAGTGTTGGCTTTCCCAAAGCTCGTTTTAGGATTTCTGCTTTTTGGTGATTTTCAGAACTCCCCACTGCATCACTTCCCCCCCCCCACGACAACCAAAATGTGGAACCTCCTGCCATGTATTTCTTCACCAATTACAGCCCTGGTTATCAGGCCCACCGTTGACCTTGATTTGGGCTACACCAACTCAGTTGGAAAGAGACAATTTTTCTAAAAGACTTCATTCATTACACTGGCACCATATGTCACACAGCATCTGTTTCTTACGATCAGCTAATAAATTGCTCTTGTCCAAAGCATAACTTAAACTAGCCACACCGGGCAGTACATTTACCATGAGATATCATTGCCCCTTTCTGCAAAACTGGATATGGATTCTCCGTCCTGCAGTGCTTCATTTCTCATCTCAGAGGCTTATTACCGAAACTGACTTTTCCTCCATCTTCATCTAAAACTTAATTGGGGCTTCTCCCAAGAACCTGCTCTGCCACAAAAAACCACCCTATGTAAGCCCTCACTGCATCATGGGACCCTATAGTAGTTCAGAGGATGTTCACATGTATCCTGTGAATACAAAGAAAACAGAACAAGCTTAATGCTATTTTTTTTTAAAGGGGGTTTCGGTATTTAGGGAGAAGCAGAATGTGTGGATGGCCAAACTCTGTAAGCTTTTGTCAATGATGTCCTCGTGGTCAGGAAACAAGCTTTCACTTTAAAAAGAACTGGAGGACACCATCTGCCTCGGGCAGTGCAGATTGTGCACCTGTTTTTAGGACTTCAAGATGCTTTGCCTAGTCTATATAGAAAATGGGACTGCTAAATTCCCCAAAATAATCAATCATAAACATAATAACGCCAATAGCATGCTTTTAGTAAGCATTTGCAAAAGCAGTTATTCCCATTTCGTAGTGCGGTGAATAACAAATGTTACTATTATCAAATGTAATGGTACTCGTGCCGACTCTGGATAGATAAAGGCTGAATCGGTCAAGCCGGACCTGTGACTTTTCACCGTCACTGCGTTTCCCCGCACAGACATTTCTGACAAATAATCTACATGCTTGACTGGATTTTGTTATTTCCAAAAGTGGGCTTGGTTCCATGCTGTTTAGTATTCTGGGAATCTCTCTTCATCTACAGATTATCCTATTGCTGGTGATCACGCTTGGATCCTGTTCATTCATTTATTTTAAACGGAGGACCCCTCAATCTCCAGACATGACTGATGATCAAGAGAGCGTAATGTTGTAGCAGGTCGATGGCACTGTTGGTCCAGTGTGCCTGGGACACCAACAGATGACTTTGCAACAGGGTAAGCAGCCCTTGCATGGCCAATGAAACAGGAGTTGGAGAACTGCCGGTAACTTTTCTCCATTTCCAATCTGGGGCATCAATCATGGAGAAATGGTCTTGTATCACGTGGCACTATGAAGGTCTTTCCCGCTCCCACTGTGCCTCCCGCAGCGTAAACAGAGGAGATCATCTACTCCAGCAGTCAGCTAGCTTTGGTTTTCCAGATGTTTTGGACTACAACTACAGTTAGCAGGAGCTAGCACAGGCAATAGCGAGAGATCATGGGAGTCATAGTCCAAAACATCTCGACAGCCACGGGTCATAGCTGAACATGCTCTATCAAGTGTCCAAAAACCATTCCTCCAACAATACACAGTTGTACTTCATCCGTTGTCCTCAGTTATCCTCTATCATCTGACACTGACTGAACAAACTTGCAAGCGAGACCCTGATGAGGTGAGTGATGGTCAGGGAAGTCACTGTGAAAATGAACTGAGGCAGAGTGTATGAAACTCACAGCAACTGAGCCCGAGGAGAGAAGCAGAGATGACAGAGGAAGGTGGCATCTCCAAAAGGGGATGCTGACATGGAGAGTGTCTCATAAAGTAAAGGGTCCACAGAGTAAATAGAAGAATGCTGATGGGTGGCAATGACACAGGAACGCACCCAGCACCTAAGGCAAGGATGAGAAGATAGGAAGGGGAAGCACTAAGAAAACAGGACTGAAGAGAATCTGAACGAGTAGGCAGTACGATTTGTAGATAAAAAGCAACGGAGCAAGGCTCACTTGCTTCGTGCTGGGAAATTAAGTGTTAGGTAATGGCCATCTGTTTTACCAGATATGCATTTAATTCAAGTCCACACATGGCCAGTTTTGCCCATTCACTTTTGGTGCAAATAATATAGGTGCCCCTGCTGGCGAGGATGAATGCGTAGTAAACCCTCTCTCAGGTTTCCATGTAAATATTTCCTTAGCTCCATATCTTCCATAAGGGTAAATATTCTACACTGAGGCAAAATCATACCTGCCATTAACACATTTGGACAATCAAATACCGGATGGATACCTTCAAGGAAAGGACCTTCTCACAATAGCATGAGTGGACGATGAGCACTCCAAGGAGAACAGGGAAAGGAGTCGATCAGCACCAAAAACAAAGTGTGAACCTACGCATAGGGAGGAGTCGAGACAAGAAAGCAGGGGATCGCAGTAGGGATGGAAGAAAAGGGAGAGGCAGGGGAAGAATCCAAAGGAACAGGGAAGGGTTTCCAGACCAAAGAAGCTACCAAAGAGCTCCAAGCTCAGACAACGATGTTGCCAAGCATGGACCACCATTGTGTCTACCTTAAGAACTTAACTTTGCCTCAGTAACCTGGAAGTTTTGATACCCCCTGCACATGTACCCCATCCACCATTTTTGAGTGGGTTTCTGGGAGGAATTCGGCCGTCTGCATGGTGGGTGTGCGCTTGCCTGGGATTTTAAAAAAATGTTTAAAGAAATGTAATAATGATAGATAAACCTCCGGAAAACGTGTGGGGCTAATCTGTCATAGACCTGTGTACTCTGGGTGGACACAGCCTACCGGTACCACCCCCGCCCCGTCATATTTAGTTGGAATATGACAGCCAGGAGTACACCATGTCATCTCAGACGGGGGAGGGCAAAATATTCCTCCTGCCATGGCCAGCCTAACTAACAAAGGCTCCATGGATCCACCCTATCCTCTGTTGACTCTGCAGATGGTGGCAGCTATTCATATATTTTAACATACTAATAGTGGATACTTCATACAGGCCCACGATGCACGACTAACAAAGGAGACAGGAAAAACCCCAACACCCTTTGATATGCATCTGTGTCAACCTGAACCCTGCTCCTGCCTCTTAGTAACAAGAGCAGTGACCTATCATGTCTGGGACAGCTGTTTACAGTAGTCATGTCCAGAGGGGGAACCCATTCAGAAGGTACGAGTATGTGGATTGGAGACAGAAAGTCTGTTCTCGCCGCAGCTTCCAGGGAGACCTGCCGCTTTAATCAGGAACCACAGAAAGCTCAATTAACCAGAGAGATCATTTGAGCCACAACAGACAGGAAGATGGGTGGGACTTAGTATTACATGTTTTCACCCCTTTATCTTTTCTGTTTCAAAGCACTCTTTTGTTATGACCTCACGCATATAGGAGATTGCTGGTGAGGACCCAGGATTGGGTCATTACGTTAGGCTTAGCCTACACCAATCACTGGGGCGCACATGGCTTTAAAAGAGGGTAGAGCCCCTCTTTTGGCAGATCTGATGGCTTTGCAAGGAGTAACAAGAGGAACTCATTTGGACCCTGGCTGAAGGTACTTTCTGCCTTACAGCTTCCACCAGTGAAGGAAGGCCAGGATTTTCAAAAAGAGGGAAGCAAGATCCCTCCCATAGACATCTCCCAGGGAACAGAGGGAGATACTGAATCCAGAGGACCCTCAAGAAGCTCCAGAACCGGTACCCAGAGAGTACACAGCGTGCCCCACTAGGCTTCGCAAGCAAGCTTTGTAGGCGGGGTTAGGCAATAATTATTGTAGTAACCCTGTGGGAGACTACACAACCCTTGTCCTCTTGGCATTAGGTAACCCACCTATTGGTATAGGCCTGTACTACACAAGTTGGTAGTGTGAATGGGCAGCCAGGCTCATCTCAAGAGGGGTACATGTGAGCTGTAGACTTGTAGCAATGAAATCCACCAATACAAGTAGCCAAGTAACACTTACTCAAGGTTTTTAGTTAAAATAATTATGTATTTAATAGTCGTTGAAAAAAGAATTCTTTAAAAAAGGGCAATATATGAAACAATTAAATACACTTCAAAGTACTTTCTCAGAATCACCACAAAGCAAGTAGATACTCTGTAGAGATGCTTCATACACACTTCCTACACCTTGAGGCGACTTCGCTAACTGGGACAGTAATGGCATTTATATATCACTTGTACACCTTTGGTTTCTGAGGTTTTGTAGAAAGGAAAGGTTAGAGGAAGGAAAGGGTTAAACAGGTTTTCAGAGCGTGTGAGCACTTTAAATCTTCCAACGAAGTCAAGATAAAAACCTTTCCCAGCAATATTAGCTTAAAACCAATTCATCACCTATGAGGGACAGTAAGAATCAATGTCAAATGGAATAGAAGAGTCTTCAGGGAGCCAGGACAGCCAAAGTCAATTGAAACAAAGTCTTTGGGCTGAGGCACTTCTTAGATAGTAAAAGTCTTGAACAAAGTTAGGGAGTTTGTTGAAGAAAATAATCACTGTAGGGTCACAAGCTGTTACACTTGTGAAAGTTTAGAGCTACAAGCAACTCTAGAAAAGCAGCTACTGCAAGTCTCAACTGAGAAGAGCAAAGCTACAGACACGGAGGTAAGTACCCCAAGTCAGAACAGTAACTTTGGTTAGAAGAAGAGTGGTGTAGCTGGCTTCAATCTAGTTGCAGCGATGCATGTTCTGTGTTCCTGGGCCTCAGTCATGGGGACAAGAGGGAGGACGTTTGGGAACTCCAGCGGCAGTAGTTTGATGGTCGCCGACAGCTACTGGCTCCTTTTGGATCAGTGGCACGGTTTCAGCGCTGGGAAAACAGCACCACGGCAGATCTTGGACACTGATTGGGCTTCCTTCACTCCTTGAGTCCTGCACTCTGGTAATGGGACTCGAGCTTGGGTCATCCTGCTTCTCGAGGGTCCTGGGGAGACTCCGTGAGCTTCTGGCCAGATTACAGACATTGAACTCTACTACGGATTTCTGGACCCCGGGCACTCGGTTCCTGCAGCAAAGAAGTACAGCCAGTCGAGGAAAGTCTTCCAGCAAAGTTCGTCTTGGGGTTAGTTGGTCCCACTAACCCAAAGGAAGAAGTCATCCCTTCAAGAACTTCGCTCTTCGATTAGAACAAGGAGTTACAGCAGCAGGGCTTCACCAGGCAGTTCAACGATCCAGGAGGATGCAGCAAGCTTCGTTCACGGTTTCCTCGTCTGGTTGTTCTTCCCAGTGGTCCCAGTGGTTTCAGTCCCAAAATCCTCGCCCTTTTAGCAGGTTTCTCCCATTCATGCACAGCCTAGCTGTCACTCAAACAGCAGGGTGGTTGTCCTAGAAGGACAGCCAGCCGGCCAATCAGGATTGGGTGCATTCAGGTTTCCCTGGAGACAAAGGACAGGAGAGTTTCAAGCACCTCCTGCCCTTCCAGACACACCGGTTTGGCACGCAGAGTTAAACCCAAAAAAGACCTCACAAGCAAGAAATGGCGAAAAAAGAAGACTCAGGTCATTTTGACACCATGGTCACCCATGGGTGCCATACTGCAGCTGAGGGTTCAGCCTGCCGTAGAAAAGCACAATGGTAGGAACATTAAACCACTGCCACCAGCCATTTAAAAGTAGTGAGGGTAATATAGGAAATGTTACATGCTTAGGTAGGAAAAGGGGCTACTAAGTAACCCCCCAGCACTCCTCATAAAATGGGGTGTGCTGGACCTACAAAGAGAAAAAGTAAGTAAAGTCAATTTCACTTTACTATTCTTGGGAACAGTAGTTCTCACAAGCAAAGGTATTTAAACCTTATGAGGAATCGAAAGGATTTCTCTGCGACGGTGCAGTGTGTCACCATACAAAAAGTAGATGCGTATGGAGTTTGTCAGACTCCAAGAACAAAGGAAAAACATAATCCAAATCAGGTCAAAACACATGAGAAAGTGAGAAAAAGAGTCCACTCACTCCAGGGTTAAAATTAAAAAGTCCTAAAGTCCAGCAAAATAGCTGGGTGTCTCTCTAAGGTGGGAGGACTTTAGCACTAAAATTAAAATTATCCCTAACAGGTGGGAAGTGCCAGAGAGTCTCTGAACCAAACCCAGGACAAGGCCGGTGCCTGCAACACTCTCCTCAGCTTTGGGCCGTCTGCTTTAAGGACGACACAAGCCCAGTGAAGAAGCTAGGAGGTGTGCATCTACAAGCATCAACCAACGCCCACCTTAAAGGACATTTTCGAGCCAGTCAAGCCCCTTGAGATGCAACCGACTGCACTGCTGACTGTTGTCACGCCGCAGTCGCCAACATCGTCCAGGACGCCGCAACCAGTGCTTCAGACTCACCAACCAGCATCGAGAAAACGATCCCTGACCCGAGCCACCGTGTAGGCCAGCCTGCAGCCGTCTGTCTAGCCTTGCTCGCCAAACGGCCTGCCACCTGATACCTGCTGCTGTCTCCCATCTTGAACTCTGTCGCAGGAGCTGCAAAGCGTCCTGAAATAGACTCGTTCAAGCACCAAGTACTTCTACAAGCACAAAGTACATTGTGGTTCTGTCCTCCTGGTCCTTCTCTGAAGGCCCTAAGTGACATTGCACGACCCATTGCTCCCTTTGTGCTGAAACCAAGTATCATTGAACCATTGTGATTAACTACTTTACTGTCTACCCTCCTGTCAGTATCCAGAGTATCCCTTTTCCTTCTTGAAACGGTCTGTCCTCTGCATTTCTTTACAGGGTGGGTTGTATTTTGTAGTGTGCTAGAACTGTCTGTTGTGATTATAAAGTAGATATTTGTATACAACCTTGACTGGGCAGTCACTTTTATCATTCGGTAATATTTTCGCTGTGTTGCAACTAACAAACGATTTACGACCTTACAGAAATAATCCTTTCCAATCTGTTTGGATCCGTTCTGGTGTACTAGAGGTGTGGGGTGAATGATGGTTTAGAAACAGATATACATCCCTGGACCATTGGTGCCACAGAAGTTGATTTGTCACAGTTTCAATCTCCATTTCCTATATTGTCTCCATTCCTGTTCCCTTACACCTGGAAACCATGCCCAATATCGACATTGATCCCTTCTCTACAACTCCCCCCCCCTTCCCAATCACCCTTCGGTTAGTGTGAAACCTCAGATGAAACCTCTATCAATGTAGGAGCATGGACAAATGTCTGCTTGTTCTGAAGACCTTTCTTCTGGGGCATCCCTTTCCACTCAGCCAAATACTGAAATTGGCCTCATACTCTGGAGTCCAATACGTTTTGCACCTCAAATTCAACTTGTGTCCTCTATACCTGGTGGCAGACCCACTAGTTTTCCTATCTCAAGATTGACATGTTTTAGTAATGAAACAGGAAACACTGGGTGCACTTTGCATCCATTAGGTAAGGGCACATTTACTGCAACTTCATTAACGTTTTCCTTAATAGGGAATGGTCCCACAAAACGAGGCAGAAACGTAGCTGTGAGGTATCTTGTAGATAACTATATCCATTCTCCCGGTCTCGTATTTGGGGAAATAGGTACTCTTCCTATCAGCAATTTCTTTAAAACTCTGCTTAGCCCGATACCAGGGTACGACCACTTTCCCTAGAGTTTCATGCAACACCTTCAAATGCTCACCCACCACAGGGACCAGAGACTTCTTTATCAACCTGGGAAACATCTCTGGATGAAAGCCACAGGTGGCCAAAAAATAAACAAGAGGAACCCATTGAGCTGTTTACCCCATTTTATATGTGCAAACTCAGCAAAAGGTACCCACTAAGACCAGCCATCATAAAATGGTCACACTAAGCACCTCAAAAATTGTACTAATGTCTGGGCCGTCGAACGGTGGATAATAACTAGTGGAAGTAGGTCCCTGATTATGTAAAATTGTACATATTTCCATCCAAAACTATGCCTCACAGTCTGAGACAATTACTTTAGGGAGCAAGTGTTACATTGCAATCTCAAATAAATTCATTAGCCAGTCCCATCACAGAAGGAGAATTCTGTAACCACACTATATGCGGCAATTTAGTAGGAGAATCCACTATGGCCAAAATGTTTGTGGACCACTCTTACTTTGGCAGCTCCACAATAAAATCCATTATGATCATTTGCCATTTGCAATCTGTGGTGGGCAATGGACACAACTTCCCTGCTAGTGATTATTTCATCTTCTTGTCTCTTGCGCAATCCACACTGGAATTTACATAATTAGCTATTTGAATTCACATTCAGAGCCATCAAAATTCCCGATGCACCATTTCTACTGTTTTTAATACCCAGATGATCTGCCGACATTATATCATTACAAAGTTGCAACACTAGTGCCCTACAAATAGTTCCCAATAAGAACACTTGGTGCTTGTACACAATGACCCCGTCCCCATGTCCCTGATCATTTTCCACCCATCGGTTACATACTTTGAGACCATTACTGTAGTTCCTTGCTAACTACTTTTGTAATTCCTGCTGCTGAGCACAAGTAACTATCAACACATGTTTTGCTTCAGGTGGTATATTTGGCTCTTTATGCGTCTCTTATTCTACCTCATCAGACAATCAGAAAATCTGCTTTCCTGTGTCCTTCCAGTTCCATTCGACAATGAAATGAAATCTGGAGGAAAAAAGCATCCACGCACGTGTCCATCATTAGCACATTTTGTCATTTTTGAAATTTCGCAAGTTCTTATGGTCTATCCATATTAGTCACTATGGCAGGTTCCAAATAATGTCATCATTGCTAAAAATGGCCCTTTGACAGCAAAGAGTTACATTTCATAAATAGTGTAATTCATCTCCATGAACCTAAGGATCTTGAAAACAATGCCACCAGGTGCAGTTCCTCATTCTCTGAGTCTCTGTGATAGAATGTTACCCATGGCTGATTGTAAGAAGTCAGTTTCTGATAGGAATGACTTGGTGGGATTTGGGTGATGCAAACGGGTGTAGAAGCGAAAGCTTTAAGGCTCTCAAACCTCTGGTCTTGTTCCTAATCCCCTTCAGGCTTCACCTTTTTAGTGGTGAACCTATTAACACACCACTATACAGAATATATTTTAATAAACCTCTTATAGAATTGCAAGAACCCTGAGCTTTCTTTTTTTAAAAATTGAGATGTTTATTAATTTTAAATATAATACATATAACCTGTAAATGAACAACATACAACCCGGATCACCACATTTATGACTTCCAATACCATATAAAGAGGAGAAATTACATTTTCAACTCAAACCAGAATGTCAACAGTCTTACAAATCCAAAAATATGCCCCAGATTTGATCAAACAAGTTCATTTTCTTATCCCTGTATAGAATTAACTTCTGAAATCTTGACACTTGTTTTAGATCATCCATCCATTCTGAAATCGTCGGTCTGTCATCACTATTCCACTTTCTCAATGTGATTTTTTTTTTGGCAGAATTTGACGCCCTGAAAGACCAACTCCTCTGTGGAAAAGAGATTGTCCACCATGTCATATTCACCCAAAATTACAGTTGTATAATCAAAGTCCACATGCATCAGAAGAAAGTCATTCATCTTCATAGTGACCCTCCCCCTCTTAGCTCATAACAGTCCCAAATCATATGTTCAAAAGTCCCACTAGCATGTTTGTACCACCAACAGGCACCTGAATCCGCTAATCCTCTTGCATGCAATCTTTGTGGTGTCCAAAAAACTCTGTTCAGAATTTTGATCTGTCTACACCTTTCTCCTAGATTGAAAGATGTTAGGGCCACATTCTTGCACAGATTCCTCCATCTTCCTTCCGACATCTCTGAATCAATTACGTCTGACCATTTTGATAGTAAGTCGTAATTTGGTTCTTTATACTGATCAAGATTTTTGTACACTTTCGAAGCCATGCCACCGTCAGATTTATATTCTCTCAGCCAAACATGCCAACTCTTGCATCCATCCGGAATCTTGTTCACCAGAGCTTCCTATACTCCCCCACTGTGCAATCTCTGAGATCTTTAACTTGCTTCAGTCTTTTAAAGCTGATCCATGTTCCCTCTTCAACAAGATCCTCAAGCCACTGTACACTACCCAGTAGCCAGTTTCTTTATCATGTTGGGAATTAACCGCTGATGTGACCTTCGAGATATCCATCTCAATCCTTTTTGTAGATACATGAAATCCCAAGAACTCTACTTTCTGAACCTTAAACAAATATTTCTCCAACTTAGAAATCAAACCATTATCCCGCAACTGCCTCAACACCTCACACACGTCTACTATGTACTTCAATATCTGAGAAAAATAACAAAAGCTCACTAAATATATGATAACAAAAAGGTATCCTGGAGATATTTAAATACATTATTAATGAAATGTTGAAAGGGGGTTGGGCCATTGCATAACACAAATGGCATCATCAGGTAATCAAAATGCATGTGCCCGGTATTTAAGGTGGTCCTCCGTTCATCTCCCTCTTGTTTTTGTGCCAAGTTATAAACCTTGGGTAAATCGAATTTAGTTAATTCAAAAATAAAATAACCTATTGTGCCTGATCCATTAGGACAGAGATCAAAGCAATGGGTATATGTGTTAACGGTTATGGCATTTAATTCACAGAATCTATCGCATCAAAGTGGGCACCAACAGATTGAGGAAATAATTTCTTAATGATTATTTGTTCACCCCAGAACTCTCCGGCAAATGGAGAGTATAACAAAGGCACAAAATACTCTGGCAAGAAACCTTGTCGGGAACTGGTAACCCTTGTAAATTATTAAAAAACTGTAGTAGATAATGAGTCCTGACCAGTTTGACAAGGTTTCTTGCCACAGAACTGTGTGCAGTCAATTCACGGAATCCACACAGGACCAGTGTTGCCCATTCAGTTTTCATACAAAAAATATAGGTGTCCTAGGTGTCTCAGCTGATGAGGATTAATGCCTAATAATCCCCTTTCTCGGTTATTTGTACAACTATTTCCTTAACTCCATATCTTCCTGATAATGTCGAACACATCTGGACATAACTCAAATCGGCAATCTACCTGATAGGGTGGTAGTTTCTCTATGCTGTTCTAAAGAGAAAAAAAAGAAAAAAACATCTCTAACATCTATATAATGTATCGGTATGTTAGCCCCCCCCTACTGTACCCTCCCACACACACCCCTTGCTGTTCCTGTCCTTTCACACCCGCCATGTGGTGTTCTTTCCCCAACTTGAATTGAAGAAAATAGTTTGTCTCCACAGAAAGCAAGTTCCAAAAATGATTGGAAAATTGGGTGAATGTAGAATATCAAACTGTAATCTTTCCATACGACATCCCTCTGGGGCAATAACCAAAAGACTTGTTTTCCGCTATACATCTCCTGAAACTAGAGGGGTCCTTGCCACTGCCCAAACAGGCTCAGGTTCCAAAGTCTTTCTCAGCAGAATGTTGTACTCCTGTGAAAAGGCTTGTTTTATAAAGTAGCCCGAAGGCCCTGAATCTAATAGCACCACCACAGGAAGCGTGACAACATTAATGTTCACAAAACAATTACTTTGGTTTTGAGCGGTATACATAACCCTCTTATTTGGCCACAACTCATGACCAATACGCATGGTCAGGTCCAAGCATTTTCCGGTAGCTGCAGACATTTCATGAACATAAATCGTCTGCCTTTCTGGAGTATATACATAAAAAAAAATGTGTCACCTGGGTCTCTACCGCACAATCGTCTCTTGATGTTTCCGACCTGCACTGGAAATCCCTCTCCATCGTTATTGTTGAGGGTCATGGCAATATTACTAATACAAACACAGGGCCTCTTCTTCTCCACTCTCTTCCCTGCCATGACTGCAGTTACAGACGGTAAGCTTCATTGCATATGGGATGAAATAGAGACTGGGATTCAGAATATCGACACAGATACACAACACTGTCCCTCTTAATATAGGGAGACGCCATCAGCAACATCACACGGACTCTTCCAGATACCAAATAGACATTAACAAACAATCAACAACCACCGTTAAGACGGTGAGTATAACTAGCTTTTACCAGCACAATTGTAGATCACATAACCGTGTAGTGGGACCCAGCGCTTATCTTAGCGATTGTATCCCACACACGGTTTATGCAAAAAAATCTTGTCATGAAAAGTTTCTGATAACGTCATCTCTCTACCAGAATATAGTCCAAAACCCCACCTATCTTTCGACTACTACAGTGAACCACACTGAATTGAACTTACTCCATTAATTGGTGCACACTGAAAAGACACAGGTCAGTATATTATTTAATTAAATGAAAGAAAAACACAAATCGTTTTACTAATGACTTCAGTCACTAAAACAGCACTTATTTTGTTTATTTTTAGGGATCGTAATTGAATACTGTACCTGATGAAGGGCTATGCCCGAAACACGTCATACAACAACATTATGATTGCTGTTGAAACCTACATGAGATAATGTTCAGTCACCATTGAAAAATGAACTGAGCTTTGGATACTTTTTTTTAATCTGTTTTGAAAAAGTGGTAAAAAGGATAATATATTACATGTGATGATTTAACATCAAAAGAATGAATACTACCTTGGATTTATTATTAATTATACATTTGTCGAAATAAAAGCTGAAAATATTGTATACATACATTTCAACTCAAAACTGATGAAAGTGCTTTATGTAAATCAGTGAAAGAAGAAACTTGTACTAAACCATTAGAAAAATAGACTTACTGACTCTGGTCAGCCAGAAGTGTGCCCTGTGATTGCCCACCAGGTTCTGGTGGACCTTCTCCTTGTTTTGCAGTTATAGGTCACCCTGGAAGTCCAACATAATGAGCTCTACTGACTTTTTAGGGCGGTTCACTACTAACGCTAGCGAATGCTTGATTTCCTCTGAAGCTCTGCATAGAAGACTGCTGCTGCCAAATATTTAGTCCACTGTGCTATAGAAAGTAATAGCTGAAATCTAACTTTTTATGCTACAAGTTCCCCCAGACCATTGACAGAGTTTTAGAAGATCCATGTCTGCTGATTGTTTGCCTAATTTTAATTCGAACAGATCTGTGAATTGCATCAGTAGAGCTTCATCATCTTTAATGAAGGATCTTGTGGGTTAAATGGGTTGTCCACACCAATGCATCTTTACTAATAAGAGATGCAATATATGTTATCTTTGCTTCCCCTGTGGTATACTGTTGCCGTTTAGCCATACATTGTAATTGACATTGCAGCAAAAAGACCCTGTATATTTCTTAGGGCTAGCCAACAAAGCATTAGTCATACAGATATGGATTCCCATAGTACTTTGAGAACTAGCTGCAGTTGCTCTTGGGCAAGAGCAGCTAGTTGTACTACTCATACCGCCCCCTGGCACCTGTTTGTTTCTTTTTCAAGTGTCCCATCACAATGGTTCTTTATATCCTAGCATTTTGAATCTTCCTTTCTATCTCTCCAATGGCCTGAGAAATCCCTAGTAGGGGATGGGCCGTGTGGTCCATTTTAGTCCTAGCGAAATGTCAGGACTGCATCTGGTTGCAGAGCTGCAATGCCAATCCCAGCCTTCCCCCATCTAAGTACCAATGTAGTGACAGGCACTATACGCCCACCTTTAAGGCCTGTTACAGGGAAAAAGGAGACAACATTACACTGGAGAGGAAAGTCATACTTGCCATCAGGACCACCTTGAAAACAGATAAGGCACCGGTCCGAAACCTCAAGCTCATGCAATACCGCCCTCTTCTTGCTTATACCCTGGAAAGATTAACAGACTTAACCGGTATGAAGCGACTGGGGCACGGCCTCACTGGGTCCTACCAGACGTGGGTCATGCTTTTTGTCCATAAAATTCAACAGGAGAGGAGCAGGGAAAATCCCTAGTCAATAGGATAGAAACCTGCACCTCTTTCACAAAGGCACACACAATTAAAGAAGAAGGGTATGCATAAGGTTACAAGTAGGTACCGGAAGCAGATCTAGTAGGCACAAAGCACACGCCGGGCACTCAAGAGTAGAGCGATTCCTACATTGGAACGAACGCGGTCGACACCAAGGAATCGTATCCCAAGCTGGAGAAGCTTAGTATACTTCAGAGGAAACGACCTTCCGATAATAGCTTGAGGGGATGAGGAGCATGCTGAGGAGAACATGGAAAGTGCCCAACCGCAGCAAAACACCACAAGTGGACCTAAGCACAGGGAGGAGTCAAGACCTGACAGCAGAGAAGGGCAGAATCCAAAACGAATGGGTAAAGGTTGCCAGACCAAACTACCAAATCACTCTAAGCACAATGTCGTTGCCAAGCACAAGGCCGCCATTTTGTCCACCTTAACCCAATTCCGCCACCCTAATTAGGAAGTGCTTCTACTTTCCGTACGTGTCGTTCTACTGCATGAACCATCTTGGAATGAGTTTCATTCTCCATTTTCAATATTGCCTCCATTCATGCATCCTTTTTCTTAGACACCATGCCTGGTACCCGACACATCCCAACAGCATTAACTGTGAATGATAACTAAAGCTGCATATTTTTGCATGTATAAACTAATGTATAATTTTAGACTTGGTGACAAATGAGAAATGGACACATTCAGAAGCATGAATGAAAGAGGAAACACGAGAAACTGGCCACATGAGAGTGCATACATTCTAGGTAGACAAAACGAGGAACTGACCACAGAGTGCCTAAATAAATGCATGATATATTTACATGAAACTAATGCTTTAAGTTGCAATACTAATCTGTTTCTCGTAGAATTCCCTGATCTATCCAACTGTTCTTTCATAACCATCTTTCTAGTTTCCCTAAAACCCTGTACCTATCCACATCCTCTCCCTAACCCTGATCCCCCACCTCCCAATTGGCTGCATTGCAGTGCCATGTGATAAAAACCAGCAACACATGCCAGTAAAGGTTAGAGGATTGTATAAATATTGCTTCTGTGGTTATGTGGAGAGGGTGGTACTAAACAACTAAGACAAATCTCTACAAAATTACCGACCTGTATATTCTAAAAACAGGCTCTGTAAGGGGAGTTAGCAACTGGTAGGCACATTTAAGAATGCTGTTTATGGCAGTCACCGCCCAGGCCACTCCTTTGCATCCCCCCCATCTCAACCACCACACCAACCAGGTCAAAGAGAGGAAATATTCTGACAAAAGTAACTGTGCAAGCAGCCAATATACTACTAGCAGCACTCAAAGGTGTTCAGATGATTGGCCCAACTTTTATGACCCAATGTCACCTGCATTTCTTGTGCGTGTAAACAAACCGCCTTGGAGACTATACAAGCTAGAATGGGTTTGTTATTTCCTACCTCGTGGGGTATGCATCGGCACAGCCATCCCAACGGTCCAGAATGACTATCCTATCCTCTATAAATCGACCCAGATCCAAGCAGACTGTGGTTGATTGTTTAACCAGTGAAGAGTATCTTTAGCTTAGACAAGGAGTTATTGATTGTAAAACTAGTGGTATATGTTATGTTAGCCTCTTTAACAGGTTAATAAGAGAAAGCGAGAGAGTGGCCAGATATGCAAACTGGTTTATTTTTATGAACGCTTGAGGGATGAGATTAAAGAAGTGTTGGCCTAGTTGGACTCTCAACCAGCCATATGCGAGTTGATTGGTCTTGCCCTTAAACTCAATCACAGTAATGCTGAACGGTGATAAGCGCAAAGAATACTATACCTTGATGCGAGAAGATAAACCCAGTGACATAATAGTTTGTGTTGGTGAGACTGAGCCTTGAGAGGACCCTTAACAGATGAGAATTAGAAGAGACAAACATTTTTGTGTATTGCGGGAAGAGTGGGAACTTTGTTGACGATTGGCCACACAACATCTGTTTGATTGATCCAAATAAAACACTGAGGCAGGAAAAGAAATGGCCTGGCAGTAATGGCAGTCCCACCGCCAAGCCTAAACTCTCCAGAGAGCCCAAATAGCACAGCACAATGTTCAATAGCACATTTATACATTCTGGTGTACTTGAATTTTGACAATGTTAAAACTACATTATCTGCTACGGTTGACTCAGAAGAAACCAGCAACTTCATTGACATTGCTCTGGCGAAAGATTTGGAACAACCCGTAAAAAGGGTGCATCGGAGCCCATACGATCAGTAGATCGTAATTTTGTATTGCAAGTGCAATTACAACACAAACCTAATGCCTGCTTACTCTGCCCTGACCGAGGTGGAGAACATATTCTTGCAGGAATGCATGCACCACCTGTTAGAAAACAGGTTTTTCCAAAACTCAAATTAGGTAACGGAAATGTGTCCACCACCACACACTGAAGCTTTCCGGTCGACACAAAACCTAACACTGCCATTTCCCTTACGTACCACGACAACTGGGAAAACCTACCCGGGCTTCCACTTCCTTTATTATGTCCTGAGTTAATAGTTTCCAAATTTCCTTGGAAGCTTCCTCCCTTAAAAAACAATGGGAACACAGCGAGCTTTGGAAGCGACAACAATAGCACCTTGTTAAAAAGAAACCTTGTGGGAAAACCCTTTCAGACAACCAATATCTGTTCCAAACACCCACTCAAACTTATCTTCCAGCTTGGCTGAAATCTCGGAAACAGAAGCTATGAGACGAAGGACCTTAGGATTGATCATAATTCAGAGATAGAGATCCATCTGTTCAAACCAGCCAAGAAGACTGCCACCTCTTTGAAACATACACATTTGCTACTGTATTCTTTTCAAGGCAGCCAATATTGGCTCTGAAATAACCAAAGAACTCAATTTGCGCACCACCACATGCACTCGCCTTTACTCTGGGTTTGCAAAGAGATTCTCCCGTGAAGCTCTTCTTCCAGACAATCTATATAGTATAATCCGAGCCACAGTATTGAGCAATTTTCCCGTTAATAAGAATGTCGGCATGAGGTTTCTCCCTATTTATGTTTTACACCCACTTCACTGACAGACCAGGCAACCCCTTCATCCTGGGCTTCATCATTCTCTTCTCCACTCTCACCATCCTGATCAGTAGATATTTCCTTGACAACACCCTTTGTAAAATTCTTACAACACGTAGAAAAGTGGCCTTCTTATTGGATCTCAAACACAACAGCTAAAGCTGGACAATCAACGGCATTGGCATAGTGAGAGAAGCTACCACATCTAAAACACTTCCGGGATCCCAGAGGTGCCCTCCTTTGGTTTGGAATATTCTGTAGATTTGTTGCCTTTATTCTTGGCAGCAAAAGGCTTTCTTGTAGACCCAGCGTTCCGTACAGAATTGATCACATTCACTGCAAACACATGCCATTGTATTTTCTATACTTTTAGCAATGTGAAGGTGTTACGCTCACCTGGCTTCCGCAGGGGCGTTGGGGCGTGGTTGGAGCCCTCCCTCAAACTGGCTCCTCGAAATCACCTACCCCTTCTGAGAATGGTTGGACCTGCGGCTCTGGAGCTGGGTGTTGCCCCTGCGTGAAGAGGAGAGGCAATGAGTATTTACGGTGGGCAAGCACTTTCCCATAGACGCTCACCTGTAGATTTCTGATGAACAGCTATCCGTCCTGCTTTCCTTAGCAGGGGCGCGTAGACTGGACCTAGTTACTTCACTGGTCTGTGGGGGATGTTGATCCAGACCAGCTGCGACCAATCCACATATAAGTTAAGTCTTTGGTATGATTATAGTTTGTTCGATAAAGTGTTTGCATTCCATTTTAAAGTAATTCTTGCAATGTCTCATTCCATTTCCATAGGTGCGGGAAGAGAATCTGGATCGGAGAGCATCCGGAGACCTTAGAGGCTGATGGAGTTCCAACAGTGACAGGTAAGATGGTATTTATAAGGGAGCTTTAGTCTCGAATTGCGGCCATGCAAATGCATATGAGTCCTAACCGGTTTGTTCTTGTTTCCTCATAGATGTCGGCCACCGACAAAGAATGGTGTCCGGTTCCTCGGTGAAGGTGGCAGGAGGAAGTCTCTGACTCCGATCGTGATGGAATGGAGGCAAGAAGAAGAGTCCGGCACAGGCCGCGCCGAGTTGCAGGTGAGAGGCGCGCTACGCGGTGTAGTGACTGGAGCGCTCAGCGGTGTAGCGACTGGCAACAGGTAAGATGTGCGCTCTCAGCGATGTAGCGGTTGAAAACAGGTAAGAAGTGCGGTGCGCTCGGCGATGTTGAGGCTGGTAAAAAGTTAAGATGCGCGGGGGGGGTAAGACGCGTCTGTAGCGATGTAGTAGCTGGAAAGATGACGCTCGCAGAGATGCAGGTAAGAGGCGTTCTGCAGCGATGGAGTAGCTGGAGTGAAGGCGCTCGCAGAGATGGGTGGACGACTGCAGGTAAGAAGCGTTCTCGGAAGAATCTGGCTAGTGGCTAAATTACTTGGAGACCACTGCAATCCCACCAGGGTTCAGTCTAATGGAAGAAAGTCGTCGGCATAAGCCAAATAGGGAAAAGGAAAATCTGCCAATTTAGGTGATACCAAACAGTCTTTCGACAAATACATAAGATAGGATACATACAAATGTAAGAGACAGGGAGCAAGAATACACCTTGTCTCAATCTTGATTGTGTATACATTCTCTCA